>NC_138779.1:24619350-24646850 GCF_965119305.1 Pelophylax lessonae | reverse complement strand
TTAGTAAATAAACCCCTAATTAACACTTTTGACGCTTTGTGGGGAGCAGTGACTCTAACACAGTGATCGGTGCTAAAAATATGCACTGTCACTGTACCAATGACACTGGCTGGGAAGTGGTTAAACATCTAGGGCAATCAGAGGGTTAAATGTGTGCCTTAAACACTGTTTATGTGTACTGTGTGTGGTGTTTTTACTAAGGGATGTGATGGATTTTAATCCTTTTACATCCCTGCTGTCAGGGTGGAGCTCTGCATTAGTGATCGACCGATATGTTTTTTTTAGTGCCGATGCCGATATTTTGGTCATCGGATATCGGTATCGGCCGATATTGGCTGATATTTTCGGACGTTTAAAAACATTTTTTTTTTTTCACAGGTACTCTTGTGGAGGGATCTGGGGGTCTAAAAGACCCCAAACCCCTCCTCTGCACTTAAAAGCATTCAAAACGCCATTAAAGTGTCGCCAATGGAGATTTTTAAGTACCGTAGTTTGTTGCCATTCCACGAGTGTGCTCAGTTTTAAAACGTGACATGTTAGGTATCTATTTACTCTGCGTATCATTATCTTTCAAATTATACAAAAAAAAAAAATGGGCTAACTTTACTGTTTTTTTAATTCATTGATGTGTATTTTTTCCCAAAAAATTGCATTTGAAAGACCGCTGCGCAAATACAGTATAAAATATTGCAACAACCGCCATTTTATTCTCTAGGGTCTCTGTTAAAAATATATAATCTTTGGGAGTTCTAAGTAATTTTCCAGTAAAAAAAACTGATCCCAGAAATAGACCTGGTCTTCAAGTGGTTAATGGATAGAAAAATAGAAATAATATGAAAAATCAGCAAAAAATCAATAGGTAAGGGGGGAAGGAGGGGTTAATTTGGACGGATTAGGGCAAGCTAAGGGTTTAACTGTATTAGAATAAATTAAAAAATAAAAGTTTTTCTTTTTGCTTGTCAGGTTGCTTTACCTACATTGTATGTAGAAGAAACTGCAACTAAATGAAACCGAGTAAATAAAAAAGTTACAATGTTAACCTTTGTATCTCTCTATTTGCATCTGAAGATTGTTTCTAAGCACTGGGTCAGATGCTGAGTTTTCATAGCCGTGTCTTATTACAGATTCTGTATTTACACAGCACTGCTATCCCTTTGACAGCCAGGCTTCACTCACACTTATGGCGCTTTTCCACTGCATGGAACCGTACCGGTTCGGCGCGCTTTTGTGCTTTTCCACTGCTGGTACCGCATGGTATAGGGTCGGAACGGTTCGGTACGGTACGGTATAGGTTTGCTTTTCCACTGCATGGAACCGAACCGAACGGTACGGTACGGCTCTGAAAAAACAGTACCTACTCGATTGTGGTTCCAACAGGTACCAAACTGGTACCATATCCCACAATCCTTTGCATGCAGTCACTACTAGCCACTGATTGGTCAGAGAATCCCACCCACCCCGTTGTTATCCCACCCACTTAACTTTAGTACTACTTTAGTGGAAAAGCAAACCTATACCGTTCCGACACTATACCATGCGGTACCAGCAGCGGAAAAGCAAACCGGGCCAAGCAGGGCCGAGTAGAGCCGAGCCGGTACTTGCAGTGGAAAAGTGCCATTAGTCCCGGTTCACATATATGCAAAGCGGGAACCCTGCGAATCCACTGCGGGTTCCTGCATCGCATTCAAATCTCAGGCAGTTCACACTGCCATATGCGAATCGCTGGGGGTGTTAATACAAAGTTAATGACACCCCCAGATCAGTTTGCATATGGCAGTGCGACCTGTAAGTTCAGACATGAATCGGATCGCATAGGTGTGAACACCCATGCAATCTGATTCTGGTGTGAACACCCATGCAATCTGATTCTGGTGTGAACACCCATGCAATCTGATTCTGGTGTGAACACCCATGCAATCTGATTCTGGTGTGAACACCCATGCAATCTGATTCTGGTGTGAACACCCATGCAATCTGATTCTGGTGTGAACACCCATGCAATCTGATTCTGGTGTGAACACCCATGCAATCTGATTCTGGTGTGAACACCCATGCAATCCGATTCTGGTGTGAACACCCATGCAATCTGATTCTGGTGTGAACCCAAAAAAAGGTCCCATGCGCGTTGTGTCCTGAATGCGATGCAAATTCAGCCATACAATCTGTATGGCTGAATTTGCATCGCACAGACATTGCATGTGATTCGGAGCGCACTGCCCTGCAAATCACATGCAATGTCTGTCATCGCACGTATGTGAACCAGCGCTTAGGCTGGCCATACATCATTCAATTTCCTTTAGATTTACCATCAACTATGTAGTGCAAGGGCCGGCCTGATCGCAATCAAGTGGAAAGTGTTTAGGTTTGACCTTGTTTTATAAGGTTTTGGTAAATCTAAGGCCCCTTTCACACTTGTGCGACTTGTCCTGCGATTTGGAACTGCAAAGTGGCAAGACAAGTCGTTCTCCATGATTTCCAATGAGTACCGTTCATATCTGTATGACTTTGAGGTGCAAAGACATAGGCATTGCTTCAAGTCCAGTCAAAATCGCAGCAACAAAATTGCGGTAAAATTGCGTGACTTTTAAGTCGCACGAGTGTGAAAGGGGCCTAAAGGAAAATTGTACAAGAAAATTGTGTAATTTATGGCCAGCCTTATTGCATTGTGGGAAGCACGTGCAAAATCACATGCTTTCCTGCAATGCACAAAAACGCACTGCTCTTTTTTTACAGACATTCAGCAGTGCAATTAAAAGAGAAGTATGGGGCTTGGAGTTTTTGCCCAGTTATACTTACCTAGGTGGATGCAGCATGGGCCCGATGCTGCATCTGTCCCCCAATGCCTCTGCATTGAGAACCGAGCGATTGAATACCGCTGATCGCTCGGTTCTGACAGCTCCCTGAGCAGAGAGCTGTTGACTGTCAGTCACCGACTCTCTGCTCTGCTCCCACCTCGCTCACTGGAGCGCTGAGCTGTGGAGGGGGCAGGAGTGGCCGGCTCAGGCTCTCAGCGACTTTGTGCGGAGTCGCACCTATTCGAACAATTCCATTGCTGACAATAGGGTGCGACTTGTCTTGTGATTTGGACCTGCCAAATTGCATGCCAAGTCGCACCAGTGTGAACGGGGGCTAAATCGTAAATTTTAGAGCCAGCAAGCCTGCAGGGTGTCAAACCCTTCTGAGTATTGCAGTTCATTAAAGTGTTAGTAAACCCAGGAGCCTGCAGTCACTATATTTGGTCTCCCCAGGAGCCTGCAGTCACTATATCTGATCTCCCCAGGAGCCTGCAGTCACTATATCTGGTCTCCCCAGGAGCCTGCATTCTCTATATCTGCTCTCCCCAGGAGCCTGCAGTCACTATATCTGCTCTCCCCAGGAGCCTGCAGTCACTATATCTGGTCTCCCCAGGAGCCTGCAGTCACTATATCTGGTCTCCCCAGCAGCCTGCAGTCACTATATCTGCTCTCCCCCAGGAGCCTGCAGTCACTATATCTGGTCTCCCCAGGAGCCTGCAGTCACTATATATGGTCTCCCCAGGAGGCTGCAGTCACTATATCTGGTCTCCCCAGGAGCCTGCAGTCACTATATCTGGTCTCCCCATGAGCCTGCAGTCACTATATCTGATCTCCCCAGGAGCCTGCAGTCACTATATCTGGTCTCCCCAGGAGCCTGCATTCTCTATATCTGGTCTCCCCAGGAGCCTGCAGTCACTATATCTGCTCTCCCCAGGAGCCTGCAGTCACTATATCTGCTCTCCCCCAGGAGCTTGCAGTCACTATATCTGGTCTCCCCAGGAGCCTGCAGTCACTATATCTGATCTCCCCAGGAGCCTGCAGTCACTATATCTGGTCTCCCCAGGAGCCTGCATTCTCTATATCTGCTCTCCCCAGGAGCCTGCAGTCACTATATCTGCTCTCCCCCAGGAGCTTGCAGTCACTATATCTGGTCTCCCCAGGAGCCTGCAGTCACTATATCTGGTCTCCCCAGCAGCCTGCAGTCACTATATCTGCTCTCCCCCAGGAGCCTGCAGTCACTATATCTGGTCTCCCCAGGAGCCTGCAGTCACTATATCTGGTCTCCCCAGGAGCCTGCAGTCACTATATCTGGTCTCCCCAGGAGCCTGCAGTCACTATATCTGGTCTCCCCAGGAGCCTGCAGTCACTATATCTTATCTCCCCAAGAGCCTGCAGTCACTATATCTGGTCTCCCCAGGAGCCTGCATTCTCTATATCTGGTCTCCCCAGTAGCCTGCAGTCACTATATCTGGTCTCCCCAGGAGCCTGCAGTCACTACATCTGCTCTCCCCCAGGAGCTTGCAGTCACTATATCTGGTCTCCCCAGGAGCCTGCAGTCACTATATCTGGTCTCCCCAGGAGCCTGCAGTCACTATATCTGGTCTCCCCAGGAGCCTGCAGTCACTATATCTGGTCTCCCCAGGAGCCTGCAGTCACTATATCTGGTCTCCCCAGGAGCCTGCAGTCACTATATCTGGTCTCCCCATGAGCCTGCAGTCACTATATCTGATCTCCCCAAGAGCCTGCAGTCACTATATCTGGTCTCCCCAGGAGCCTGCATTCTCTATATCTGGTCTCCCCAGGAGCCTGCAGTCACTATATCTGGTCTCCCCAGGAGCCTGCAGTCACTAAATCTGCTCTCCCCCAGGAGCTTGCAGTCACTATATCTGGTCTCCCCAGGAGCCTGCAGTCACTATATCTGGTCTCCCCAGGAGCCTGCAGTCACTATATCTGGTCTCCCCAGGAGCCTGCAGTCACTATATCTGGTCTCCCCAGGAGCCTGCAGTCACTATATCTGGTCTCCCCAGGAGCCTGCAGTCACTATATCTGGTCTCCCCAGGAGCCTGCATTCACTATATCTGGTCTCCCCAGGAGCCGGCAGTCACTATATCTGCTCTCCCCCAGGAGCCTGCAGTCACTATATCTGCTCTCCCCCAGGAGCCTGCATTCTCTATATCTGCTCTCCCCAGGAGCCTGCATTCTCTATATCTGCTCTCCCCAGGAGCCTGCAGTCACTATATCTGCTCTCCCCAGGAGCCTGCAGTCTCTATATCTGCTCTCCCACAGTACACAGAACATGGAAATGTCATCATTTTACTAAATATAAACTGCCAAACACCGTTTCTCATCAGCAGTATATAGCAGTCTTGTGACTTCTTTCAGTGTCTGGTTAAAGCTTGTAGGAGGAGTTTTTCCTTCTACTCTGATTGTCCTATGAGGCTGCAGGACCCCTGACCCTCTGTCTGGAAAGTGCTGATTGGCCCTGTGCTGATCACATGCACCCTCCCAAGAAAAAAAAAAACTCTCTAACCATACACACCAAACTGAGCATGTGCAGAGTGCCCCCAAGGATTGGGGACAGTGGAATAAAAAGGGTGATCAGAGAAGACGGGGTCAAACAGCCTTTTTACACAAGGATTAACCCCTTAGGTGCCACAGTGAGTATAATAAGCATGTGTTACTGCAAATACACACTGATTTTACTGTTGTGGGTTTAGTAACACTTTAAAGAGGAAGTAAACTGCTGGCTTTTTTCTTTCTGACCTGGCATAATGTGCTAGTATGCATCTCATACTAGCACATTATGTGAAACTTACCTGCATACAAAGCCTTCTACTGATGCGTTGTCTCCGCTGTTGGCTGCATCCATCTTCACACGTCTTCCTTCAAGGCCTGTGACTGGCCAGAGCCGCGTGACTTCACTCCTGCACATGTGCGCGCATGCCACCAGTCACGGCACAGGGCTCTGAAGAAACGACACGGGCGACCGTTCCTTCAGAGCGCATGCGCCGATGATGTCATCGGCTGCATATACAGCAAGAATCTCCTAAACGGTGCACATTTAGGAGATATTTACAGTACCTATTGGTAAGTCTTATCATAGGCTTACAGGCTTTGATTTAAATTGCTAGTAATAAGGCTTGATTTAAAATCATAATTTTTAAAGAGCAACTGTCATCTCTGTCATATACATACATATATATATATATATATAGTCCCCCTATAGGTCATCTTGGCCTTTGCTATGGCTGCCTGTGAAGTGTGCGTTATCTGGTCAATCAATCACATGGAAGACAAGGCCACAGCAGATGTTTACCTGCGAAAAGCCATTTGTGTGTATAAGGGGTGGCTGTACGTAGCACCTGTGGCTCTTTGGTGCGGCAGTACAACAAAACTCCTCATTGTAAGGCCCCAGGTTGCCATGCGTATGGGCCCTTAAGCCGGCCATTCATGCTTCGAAATTCGGCTGGTTTACCGAGGACTGGCCACATTTTGATCCATATATGGCTAGTTGGTTGTACACAAGCCGATCCATTGATTGACTTGTGTACGACCAGCCTGTCGGGTTTTTTACCGAATGATCAGTGCTGCCGGTAAGGCTCCCCGCTGGCAGAATATAAAAGGTCAGTGAGAGTGATTCACCCATACACTTTGAATGTGTGGATGGGGGAATCGGCTCATTTTTTAATATTTTGTTTTATTCAACCCCCCTGATTGAACAAAAAATAAATAAAATGAATCATGTATGGCCTGCATTAGGCTTACCTTTGCTGGTGGCACCAGGGAAACCTCTGGGAAAGAGATCTCTAAACTTTCTAAATCAAGGGCCAGTTTACTGTCCTTCAGATTTAAGGGGGGCTGGACTGTGGCCATTGGGAGTAGAAAAGATCCCGACCTCAATGGGAATAAACAATGCCCCGTCTTTGGTATCAGAGGGAAGAATTGTGCGCCATTCGTGGCATTGTTGGGAGGAATTGTGCCCTATCATTGGTGCCATTGCAAGGAATTCTTTCCCTTCATTGGTTTCAGTGGGAAGGCCACATTCACCCGTCTTCCTTCCGGGTGCACAGACTCTGGCTGTGTGACTGGCAGGGGCCCCGTGATGACACTCCCGCCGCGTTTGGTCACAGTTTGGAGACCACTGCTCTAGGATAAGGCTTGTCGCCATTTTTCTGTTGAGCTTTCTTTGGTGGTATCTACCAGTTGCTCATATTATTATTATAATACAGGATTTATATAGCGCCAACAGTTTGCACATTGCTGTACATTATAAAGAGAGACAATACAGCAACAATACGATTCAATACAAGAGGGTAAGGAGGGCCCTGCTCCTGCGAGCTTACAATCTAATCGAGAGGGGCTGGTTAAACAAAAAGGTTGTAACTGTGAGGGATGAACTGACGAGGGAGATAGATGGTTCGATTGTTAGCTGAAGAAAGGATAGGCCTCCCTGTAGAGATATGTTTTTTGGGGATCGCCCAAAACTGGACACAGTAGGAAATAACCATACAGATAGGGTAGCGAGTTCAATAGGATGGGAGAGGCTCTGGAGAAGTCCTGGAGATGAGAATGGGAGGAGGAGACGAGAGGTGGAGGTCTTGGGAAAAGCAGAGAGGATGGTTTGGGTGATATTTGGAGACCGGATTGGTGATATAGCTCAGGGCAGAGTTGTAAATGGCTTTGTATATTATCGTTAGTATTTTGAATTTTATTTATAGGGCAGTGGGAAGCCAGTGGAGGGATTGGCAGAGAGGGGCAGAGAGAGAACACTCAATGGTTGGTAAGGTGGATGAGTCTGGCAGCAGCATTCAAGATGGACTGAACAGGGTATAGCTTGCGGAGAGGTAGGCCAATGAGGAAGAAGTTACAATATTCAAGGTGGGAGTGAATAAGTTGCTTAGTGGTTTCAATGCTTAAAAATGGGCATAACATCTTTTACGGAGGTGAAGTCTTCCTTACATGGTTGCCCATTCCAGCTAGAAATAGGCAAACTGGGAGACCGTGATCCAGTGTCTCTGAGTATCTATAGACCTGGAGGTAACACACGGATCCAAACTGTAGATTTGGAACTGGAGAAGTGGCTTGGAGAAGCTACAAAACATCAGGACCACATCAAATCCAGTTGAATATGACCAACTCTTGCTAGCTACACCAGTGTTTAGACACTAGTTGCATGGCAAAGTTCTGTTTTCTTGGAAGATTTTCTTTGTTTGTCCCAAATCGGCCCTACTGACTCCTGAATTCTCCATTCATTTATCCCCCCCCCCCGACATGCCTGTGGTTATTGGCTATCCTGTGTTGATGGTTAGAGGCTCACCCCCATCTACTTCGTGTCCTTGTGTGCATTCCATGGCAGAGCGTGGCCATACCGCCTCCGTGTCGCGCTAGATTAACATTTGCACATGTGAAATTCCTGTCATTCATCGGCCAGCAGTCTACAGATCCATTTATTTTCCTGAATATCTATAGACCTTCCTGCTTTCCTATTAATCGATTACTGTTCCTTTATACAAAGTATGGATACGGGGCCCATGGATATTGGTCTACCTACAGAACAGCAGCAATGAGATGATGGGAACATGTCAAATATATTTATTATAAACTTGTAGCTTGATTTTCTTCATTTTGAATAGAAAAAGGTTTGGGCGTTGGATACATTTTATTGTTGAACTTTGGCAATCCCTTTAGTCTTGCACAGTTGTACTGGCCTCTCTCCTGGACTGAAATTGCCTACTCTGATTTCACAATAGAGAAGCACAGAGGACCAGGGACGATGTGTCTAAAATAAGATATGTAAAATAAATGGAACGGTTATATTTAAAAATGTTGTTAGCATGTTGATAATGGGGAGGGTAAACCAGGGAAGGCAACAAACTTCAGTTTTATTGGTATTCCCTCTTTAGGTGTGGTAAAGCAAAGCGCCATTATGGTCCCCATTACAGGCACAATGAACCACTGTCTCTCAGACCCACTCTGGGAGGGGCCATACTCATAAAGTGACCACATAAAACTTTATTTGCAAACAAAAGTGTGAGCAATAATTAGCTTTATTCATTGAAGAGTATGAGAAGACGCATGGTTAAATGCAATAATTCGTGACAGATTTCAGAATTCTGATTGGTTGCTCTAGGTCAGCCTTTCTCCAGCTTTTCAACACAGAGGAACCCTTGAAATAAATTTCTGGTCTCTGGGAACCCCTGCTAAAAATTAAAAATCTACAACTCATGACACATTAGTGTGACAGTCAGTGGGAAGAATGCTCCTTACTCTTGTCATCATTGGGAAGAATTACCCCCTTACAGATAGCTAAAAGGAACAATGGTGTCACTCGGAACATATAGAAGAGGAAGGAATTGCCCAAGGAACCCCTAGCCAACCTCAGGAGGAACCCCAGGGTTCCATGGAGACCTGGTTGAGAAACCCTGCTCTAGGTTATACATTTTAAAATACCACCGTGAACCCTTCAGAGCATTCATTAAACACGTGACCCGCGTTGTTTTTAAATTGTGACAGCGGGTGCAAGGAAAGCATCCTCTGCCTGCTGTGGAAAAGGGAGGATGCTAAACATGTTACACCCTAAATATGGATGTGGCATGTGCAGAATGTGAACTTATCCTTTAACCATAGATAGTCTATCCCAGGGCTCGACAAACCCGGGCGCCAGGTCGCATTTGCGACTAGAATTAGCGACCTGGCGCCTGGGGTGCCCTGCATAGGGTGTCCTGTCCCTTTTGAGCCCCCCACCTTCTCCTCGAGTGCACGGACTTCCGCGCTGTCCAAAAATTGAGGCCCCGGCTTTTCGGCCTTCTTCTGTGAGATGAGAAAGGCTAGGGCAACTGGCGCCCTCTTGTGGTGGCCGGGAGTAATGCATGTTCTTAATGCCTTTCCATCTCCTTCCAAAGAGGAAATGAAAGGAAAGTTTTTTTAAGGCTTCATCTCTCTGTCCAGTTACCTTTGCTTAAAGGTAAGTGGACAGGGAGTATGGTTATTATTATTAATTTATTTTTTAAATGTAAAAAATAAATAATTTTTTCTTTTTTTTTTTAATTATTAAAAAAGTTTTTTTTCCAATTCTTATTAAAAAAAAAAAAAATTGATATATATATATATATATATATATATATATATATATATATATATATATATATATATATATATATATATATATATATATATATATATATATATATATATATATATATAATCTTTTTTTTTTTTTTTTTTTTTTCCTCATCGCCGTGCCACAGCCGAAGGCCCCTTTCACACGGGCTGTCTGATCAAGTCCGCCTGTCAGTTTTTCAGGCAGACCTGATCGGACCCTTCAGTCTCCTCTATGAAGCAGTAATCTGCCGCCATCTGATCCTGTCCGCCAAAAACAGACGGATGGTGGTTCTATTTTCTATCCATCCCGTTGATCGGATCAGATGGCATCGGATGGAAAGAGACAGTCTGTTTCCATCCAATTGCGCTATAGAAGAGAGTGGAGTTCTAGTCGTATTTATTTGTAAATTTAGTATCCGTTTTATTAAATAAAGCTTGGTTGTAAGCCCCGGTTCACACTTATGCGATGCTGGAAGGCTGCGAATTCGCAGCATGTTCCCGCATTGCAAGCGCACCCCTGGCAGTTCACACTGCCATATGCGATACGCTGGGGGTGTCAATGTAATCTTAATGACACCCCCAGTTTGATCGCATATCGCAGTGCGATCTTGCAGTTCGCACAGGATCGGATCGCACAAATGTGAACCGCTGTGCAATCCGATCCTGATGCGGCTGCAAAAAAGGGTCCTGAGCGTCTTTGCTGCGGGTGCGGTGCAAATTTAGCCATACAAAGTGTATGGCTAAACTCGCACCGCACAGCCGATCGCATGTAATGAAGGAGCAGTGCGCTCCGATATTACATGCGATCGCCGCAGCCTCATGAGTGTGAACCGGCACTTAGTTTAAAAAAAAAAAACTGGCTCCTAACTTTTTTAGCTGGCTCCTAGATTTCAGGCAAATTTGTCAAGCCCTGGTCTATCCCTTGAGACATCGTTTGGAGATTGTTCCTGTAACAGAAGGACCACCAACTTTATTAACTCATCTTTGGGTGGCATAAGATGTCATCTCCATCTTTCACACCCATTCACAAAAAATAAAACCCGCACTAAAGCCAGAAATAAATGGATGGAAATTTGACTGGTTTAGTGGGAATGGGCCAAATTTTCATCCATGTATTGGCACCCTGGTTGTACAGAAGTCGATTTATTGATTGACTTTTGTAAAGTCACCCTATCAGGTTTTTTCCACACGATCAGTGACGCCAGCTATAGCCAGCAATACTTATGGCACTTTTCCACTGCTAGTACCGGCTCGGTTCCACTCGGCCCTGCTTGGCTCGGTTTGGTTTTCCACTGCATGGTACCGCATGGTACGGTGTTGGAATGGTACGGTTTGTTTTTCCACTAATAGTAAGTGGGTGGGATAACCACGACTCTCTGTGGCTAGTAGTGACAAACAGTCAAGGCTGCATGCAAAGGATTGTGGGATATGGTACCAGTACGGCCCTCTTGGAACCACAACCGAGGTGGTACTGTTTAAGCTAGCCGTACCGTTCGGTTCCATGTAGTGGAAAAGCACCGCCGCACCGTACCGAACTGTTCCAACACTGTACCATGCGGTACCATGCAGTGGAAAAGCGCAAAAGCGAGCTGAACCGTTCGGTTCCATGTAGTGGAAAAGCACCGCCGTACCGTACCGAACCGTTCTAACACTGTACCATGCGGTATCATGCAGTGGAAAAGCGCAAAAGCGAGTTGAACCGTTCGGTTCCATGCAGTGGAAAAGCGCCATTATTGTGTTCTGATTGTGGGGAGTCCTCCCTCCCGCTGTTAGAGCACAATAGCGGGAGTGTTTCCCCCATCCACATTGAATGTGTGAATCGGCACATTTTTTTTTTCACTCAACCCGCTGTTTGAATGAAAAAAAAAAAACGTATAATGCATGGCGAGCCTAAGTCCTTCTTTACTCAATGAAATCCTCTTTAATGTAACTCTCCCCGGGACCTGTTGTGGAAGTAAAAACTGGTGATCTATCTCTGTGTATCGGGCACACTGCTCTTGTTGCTCCCCCTCATCATGACGTCACCAGGCCACAGCTGGAGTAAATGATGTGATGACTCCAATGATGGGACCTAATGGGAAATGTCTGCATCACTAAAAGAAAAGGAGATTAGTCCAAATTATAGTCCGGTCTAGTCCTGACAATTGCGTTCTGTGAATAGCAGCCGTGCCAAGTGAGCAACTCTGCAGCCACTCGCATAGATCCTGAGCATCGGCTATCACTGTAATAGTGAAGATGACTACAGTCATTTCTATCTTCCTTAGCATTCCATCAGGTATGGGATCTGTATACCTGATTGCGTGTATACAATCTTTGTGGAGTTCAGCTTTAAGCATAGGTGCTCCTTCCCCCAGTCTTGGCATCATTATCTTGGCAACCCAATTCCACTGTGCATGGTGCCAGGGACGGCCATTCCTGATATTTTAGAATCCTAGTGCAAGTGCTTGACTATTGAAAGATCGGGTACTTCGACTTTTCGCTGTCTATCCTCCCTTCTCCCAAAATTCACATCTGACAAGTAGCAATTAACGGTTTTACAATCTGATTTCACAAACTCTGTACAATTTTTTTAACATTTCCCAAAACTATGTAATACATGAGCCTACCCATACAACCCATTCAATTCCTATCCAATATAAGGGAGGCCCTTGTTTTAATTATTTTTAGATCTAAAATGAGATTGTTCAATCAGATTATAACATGCATGGCCAGCCTAAACATTATAAAGTTACTAACCATAACCAGTCCCCATATCTCGTATCATGAGGAAATTATTACAAACGTGTTTTCTTCATGCTTTTACAATACGGCCCTGCAACCAACATTTAACAAAAAAAAAAACATTTACTAGATTGCAGTCCCAATCTGGTTATAACCGTTCATATGGAATACAGTGGTGATACCACAAAAAAAAAAAAAATCTTGTCTCTTCCAATGCCACCCTAGCTCAATGTGCACTGAAGAGAGAACACTATAGTGACATTAGTGCCAATTCACCATTTCCTTTACCTACAGAATCTGGCTGACAGCATAATATATCCCAGTCTTCTGCCTATCTAAATAATAAGATCGCTATATCACAAGTTTCCAGGGAGAGCCTCTGCAGCAACCCCTCCATCATCTTTTGGATTAGAAAACAGGAAAGCCGGACCATATGACCTGGAAGGGGTCAGATTTACCATTTTCTACGATACACATACAAATTAGAAAAGTGTCCCTGGGGCCTCAGTCTGAGAAGAAACGCGTTACCGCCCATCCACCGCATTACGTTCTCTGCTGACGTCCGTTCCGGTATCGGCACCTTTTGTGTTCCAACAGCTTCCCCTCCGGTCCAGACTACCTTATCAATCCTTCCACAATACTGATGCCAGCATTCTGGGGACACCCTTAATCCCAGCATGCTTTTTATCTTCTGAAATGTGAGCTGGTACTTTTTACTGTGTTTGTCGTCTTAAACCCATTATGACTACACTGAGAATCGTGGAAATGTGGGATTGAGATAGCAGGGGGGGGGGGGGGTAAAATCGAGATTGCGATTATTTTATAAATAATCATGCAGCTCTATTTCATGAAGAGTGAGGCTTGTCTATTGGAAGATCCGGTACTTTCTGAAGACTTGGGCTTGACTATTGGAAGATCCAATACTTTGGGAAGAGTAAGGCTTGACTCGCTGACTATTGGAAGATTGGGTACTTTGTGAGGAGTGAGGTTTGACTGTTGGAAGATCGGGTACTTTGTGAGGAGTGAGGCTTGACTATTGGAAGATCAGGTACTTTGTGAAGAGTGAGGCTTGACTATTGGAAAAGCTGGGTACTTTGTGAAGAGTGAGGCTTGATTATTGAAAGATCGGGTACTTTGTGAAGAGTGAGGCTTGACTATTGGAAGATCGGGTACTTTGTGAAGAATGAGCCTTGACTATTGGAAGATCAGGTACTTTGTAAGGAGTGAGGCTTGACTATTGGAAAAGCTGGGTACTTCGTGAAGAGTGAGGCTTGACTATTGGAAGATCGGGTACTTTGTGAAGAGTGAGGCTTGACTATTGGAAGATCAGGTACTTTGTGAAGAGTGAGGCTTGACTATTGGAAGATCAGGTACTTTGTGAAGAGTGATATTTGACTATTGGAAAAGCTGGGTACTTCGTGAAGAGTGAGGCTTGATTTATTGAAAGATTGGGTACTTTGTGAAGAGTGAGCCTTGACTATTGGAAGATCAGGTACTTTGTCAGGAGTGAGGCTTGACTATTAGAAGACCAGGTACTTCATGAAGAGTGTGGCTTGACTATTGAAAGATCGAGTACTTTGTGAAGAGAAAGGCTTGACTATTGGAAAAGCTGGGTACCTCATGAAGAGTGAGGCTTGTCTATTGGAAAATTGGGTACTTCGTAAAGAGTGAAGCTTGACTATTGCAAGATCCGGGTACTTCGTAAAGAGTGAAGCTTGACTATTGGAAGATCTGGACACATCGTGAAGAGCGAGGCTTGACTTTTGGAAGAGCCAGGTACTTTGCGAAGAGTGAGGCTTGTCTATTGGAAGATCTGGGCACATCGTGAAGAGCGAGGCTTGACTTTTGGAAGTGACAAATGAGGCTGTTTTGCTGAAATTGCATTGAGTTATTTTTATCTGGTCAGTCCTTAGTGGAGTTTTCCTTTAACTGACATCAAAGTAGAAGGACTATAATTATGTCGTTATCCTTTAAGTAATGTTTGTCTGGAGAATTGCTCATCTTGTTTAACTAGTCTTGTCTGCGGTAGTTTGGCATTGTTTTCTGGGGGTGAAGGAAAGGCTGGTTCCTAGCTGTGTGAGTCACTCTCTAGTAACTTTCTCTTTGCTTTCGGGTTATTGTTTTTTTTTTTTTTTTTATATAGGCTTTGATAGAGATAAAGATCATTGTCTGCTAGCTGAAGCCTGGTTGTGGATTAACATAGACCTTCATGAAGTCTTTAAATATCTTTACTACATCAGATAAGCTACACACTGACAGCTTTTTTTTTTTTTCATTGGCTGCAAGCGCTGATTGGATGCCGGTTTTCCAGCATGACCATTCAACAGAAGCCAGTTGTTAGACCGACTTTAGCCCGAGGAGAGGGCTGAACACGCAGACTGAAAGGTTTTCTGCCCATATATACCAGGCTTAAGGGTTCAATCAGATTTGCGAATACACCCACACTCCGATTACAAGCAAGAACCTAGCTGCAAGAGGCAGCCCTAATGAAAGAAATAAGGCTGGGTTCACACTGGGGGCGGCTTCAAAGTCGCCCAACTCTGAAGCCCCCCCATGCAGTGCGATTTCAGCGTGGCTTGCAAACGACTTCTCCAATAGAAGTCAATGCAAGCTGCTCCGAAGTAGCCCCCAAATAGTGCAGGAACCTTTTTCTAAGTCGGAGCGTCGTGAGTTGCTCTGATTAGAACGGTTCCATTGCACTGAATAGAGCGCCACTTGTCAGGTGGATAAGTCATCTGACAAGTTGCCCCAGTGTGAACCGGGACTAAGAGGCTGCCAGCTCCCGCAGCAAATCGTGGCCACTAGCATGTAATCTGCAATCTCATGTAAGGGATTGGCCCTGGACTGCCTGCGTTCAAGGCCGATCACGCGCATGTGATCACTGCATGAGAGATTACATGCTAGTGGCCATGATTTGCTGCAGGAGCTCACATCCACTCTGCCCTGCTGGGATCACGTCCTTCTCTTCTTGCTGGTCTGCCATCTTCTTGCATTGCCCATGGGACTGGCACTGATGATGTAACTCCTGCATGCACCTGGCTTCATTGCTTACATCTTTATGATGCTGGAACTGTACACTGGACTGTAAATGCACTGTAGTCAATGTACACATTAACCACTTCAGCTCCAGAAGGTTTTACCCCCTTCCTTACCAGGCCTTTTTTTTTTTTGCAATATGGCACTGCGTTACTTGAAGTGACAATTGCGCGGTTGTGCGACGCTGTACCCAAATAACATTTATGTCCTTTTTTTCATACAAATAGAGCTTTCTTTTGGTGGTATTTGATCACTTCTGCAAATTTTATTTTTTGTGCTATAAACAAGAAAAGAGCGACAAAAAAAAAAAACTTTCTGCTATAAAACACATCCAATAAAAAAAATGTAAAAAATCCAATTTCTTCATCAATTTAGGTCAATATGTATCTGCTACATGTTTTTGGTGAAAAAAATCCCTATAAGCGTATATTGGTTTGCACAAAAGTTATCGCGTCTCCAAACTATGGGATAGATTTATGCACTTTTTATTTCTTTTTACTATTAATGGCAGCGATCAGCGATTTTTAGCAGGACTACAGCAGACAAATCCGACACTAAAGCCTCGTACACACGCACCGATTGTTTGCCGACCGATCGGCTGTCTTTTGTCCAGTGTTGTTGTGTTGGTTGGAATGTGCTCTAGACTGCACACAAATTTTCTCGGCCAACAACAACCAACTTCAGAAGTGATGTCATGTGCTGGTTTACTTTCCGTGTGTTTTTTCTTCTCTGAGCATGCCCAGTCTTGCTCATCAGATTTTTGTCTGCCGAAATCTGTACTGACTGATGGAAAATCGGCCGTTGTGGTGACGGCCAACAAAAATTTTATAGCATGCACACCAGATTTTGTTCGGCTGAAAAGTCGCAGTCGGTTGTCGGAATCATCATACTAACAAGCCGACAATCGGCCGATTGGACGTTAGACGAAAATTCACGGCCAACAATCGGTGCGTGTGTACGGGGCTTAAGGGGTTGATTTACTAAAACTGCAGAGTGCAAAATCTTGTGAAGCTCTGCAAAGAAACCAATCAGCTTCCAGGTCTTTTTGTCCAAGTTTAAACGAACATGCTGAAGTTAAAAGCTGATTGGCTACCATGCACAGGTGCACCTTTTGGGGACCAGTGACACCAATACAGTGATCAGTGCTAAAGAAAAATGCACTGTCATTGTATTAATGATACTGGCAGGGAAGGGGTTAACATCAGGGGCATCAAAGGGTTAAGTGTGCTCCTAGGGAGTGCTTTCTAACTGTGGGCAATGGATGCACTAGAGGAAAATGGAGATATGTGTTTCTGCTTGCAGACAGACCACTGTTTTGCATCTCCTCGGAACGATAGGCGGGTCCCGGCGGCCATCGCGGCTGCTGGTAGGGTTGCCATCTCATCCCTTTAAAACAGAACACATATTAATTACACAGGTTCTGTGGCTGATTAAGGTGGTAATTAAACTCACTTGGAGTCTTCTCTGCATTAAATTAGCCTCAGAACCTGTGTAATTAATTTGTGTTCTGTTTTAAAGGGATGAGGTGGCAACTCTAGCTGCTGGACCTGCTGATTGGCTCCCGATGTGACTCACATCGGCGGGACTCTCATGATCTCGGGTACAAAACCACGTACATGTACGTGATTATGCGCAGCCGGGCCGCCCTGCTGAAATATATATGCGGCAGGCCGTCCGGAAGTAGTTAAAACTATTTGAATTTACTGGCGGGTAAATACTTTTTTCTGGCAAAAGAGACTTCTACATTTTTCTATCTAAAGTTCCTACCTGGCAATTTTGTTAACCTTTTTTTTTGCTTTAAAACCTCTGTCTGTAGAACAAAGCAGAATTTGGGAGGAGAATCAGCAGAGCCAAGGTTTGGTTTCTGTGTTGTGAGGGTCCTATTGAGTGCGGGAAGATGTCCACTCTATTATTTGTCCACCGTGAGAAGTAGGAGGGCAGGCGAGCCTGGTGTGTACACTCGTGTAGAAGTGGAGGCTGAGATCTCTTTTATGTAGCTGGATTAAGGCCGGAGATCAGCCGCCTCGGATCTTAGTAAACAAAACAGGTTGTCTGGAGATGTTGGGCGCGGGATGAAAGGCACATCCTATATTTATTGGCTTTCTAGGAAGCGCGCCTCTTCCTTTGTTGGAATGTCGGTTTACTTCTATAGATGGTGTATGAGAAGAAGAGTCAGCCTTCTCCTTTACATACAAGTGGTACTGGTTATCTTCAGCTGTGGAATCCGCTCAGCTTGTTCTGGTCTGCAGATCCTCCAGGTTGATATACTGTAGTTACTTTCAGTAATGGTAAGCTTTCGGTAACGTGAACACATTTCTGACCAGGGCCGCTGATAGGGGGGGAACCACCAGTCCTCTTGTAGGGGGCCCTGGCACACAGGGTGACCCCAACAGCATGGGGGATCATTGCTGTTGGGCAGAGGGGTAACTACAGAAGGAAGCCCTGTGCGGCTCTCTGCAGCAGCTGAAAGCCAGTTATTCCTACTCCTGCCAGCTTTCAGCTGCTGCGGGGAGAGACACAGACACAGGACATCATTCCTGTAATTGCTTCTCTGACACCGATCCCCCCACCCTGTTCTTCCTGCTTCTGATCCCCCCCTCTCCCCATGTGCACCCCTTTCACTGTGCCCCCCTGCAGCGCTGCAGGCTTCCCTTCCCTGTCCTCTATAAATTCATTTTTTTTTTTTTTTTTAACCACTTATCCCTGGGCGGACGTCATATGACGGCGCTAACTTTGCGGTAGTGTACAGGGATGACCCTCGATCCCTCCATAAAGTGTACCTGTCACTACATATTGCTGTCACAAGGGATGTTTACATTGCTTGTGACAGCAATAAAAGTGATCAGATTTGTTTTTTTTTTAAAACTGTAATAAAGTTAAAAAAATAAATAAAATAAATGGGAAAAAAAAAAAAAAATTTAGCCGCCCCCGTCACCGTTAGCTCGCGCACAAAAAAAAAAACGTATACGGAAGTCGAGCCGCAAATGAAATCGCTGTTCAAACCACACATGTGAGGTATCGCCGCGATCGCCAGAGCGTGAGAAATAATTTAAAAAAAAGAGCTACACTCTAACTCTAAACTGGTAACCGTTAAATAAATTTAAAGCGTTGTCTATTGAGATCTCTATTGACCGTAGTTTGTCGCCATCCCACGGGGGGGGGGGCGCAATTTTAAACCGTAACATGTTGGGTATCTATTTACTCGGCGTGACATGTTCTTTTACAATATACAAAAAAATGGGCTAACTTTTCTGTTTAGTATTTTTTAAATGCAGTGAAATGTGAGCTTTCAAAATTTTTCCAAAAAAAATGGCGTTTTAAAGACCGCTGCGCAAATACCGCGTGACAAAAAATATTGCAATGACCGACATTTTATTCTCCAGAGTCTTTGCTAAAAAAATATATATAATCTTTGGGGGTTCTAAGTAGTTTTCTAGGAACAAATACTGGTTTTAACTTGTGAACAAAAAGTGTCCGAAATAGGGCTGGGGCTTAAGTGGTTAAATACATTTTTATTAGGTTTTTCAAAAAGAAACCGTACAATAACAAGAAATGATAACAAATGTAAAAGAGCAATAATATTTCCAATGTAGGATAATCATAATAACTATGTAATCATCAAAACCAAGTTCATACACAAAATTATTACTATTTTTTACATTTTTTTTTTATTTTTTCTTTGGCGATCATAACAAAAAGACTCTAATCTTGGCATAACGTTAGACGGGTCAGGTCCCACCTGACGGACACCCCGGTTGGGATCTATCTGTGTCCAACGATGGGAAAAGACCCCCGCGGGAGTAATAAATTCATTGTAATAACATTGTAATAAATTAATTTAAAAAAAATTGCTAAATAAAATAATTGTAAACATTTTTAAAATAAATTAAATGTAAAAAACAATTAAAAAGAACTAATTCACACAAGTTCACTGTTATGTTTGTATCCGCTAATAATGATTTTAGTGTATTTTTAGTAGGCTCTACAGGTAGGCTGTACGGGGCCCCGTAATTTCTAACAGCAGCCCTGTTTCTGACATATCACAATCTACACCAACCTTTTTTTAACCAGGGTTTCTTCAGGGGGTGCATTGACAAAATGCCTAAAAATTGCCCAAAAGTTGTATACAATCCAGCATGTGGATAAAGCTGCCTTTCAGTTACACAAAGCCACAGATTTCACAGTGCACCATTACAACCTTCTAGCTGCTGGCGTCCTAATGACCAATGGCATCATCAGTTAATAAGGAGGATGTCTTTTGCCTGCACAGCATCATTGTATCCCCCTCCCCTGCCCCTCTCCATTAGCGATGGCGTCACATTAGCTGAGTGATGGAGAAAAACTGAGGGAGAAGAGAAACACTGGAATACTAGTCAGTACCAGTTTGCAAAAGTGGATTTGCTTTGGAAGAATAAATCACCTCTAACGTTGGGTGTCCTACTTGTGTGGATGTTGCTGCAATATGTAAAACTATTAGAATGTTTTTTTTTTTAAATATTCTAGAATGGGGTGCCTCAAGACTGTCCATATTTTTTAAAGGGTGCCATGACTAAAAAAAGGTTGAGAAACACTGCTCCACACCAGTCTTTTTCAACCAGGGCGCCCAGGCGCCCTGGTGTGCCTTGAGGTTCCTTCAGGGGTGCCTTGGCAAAATGCCTAAAAATTGCTAAAAAATTGTATATGAGCCAGCGTGTGGATGAAGTCTGCCCATTTAGTTAAGCCCCATACACACGTACCGATCGTCGGCCGAATGATCGGCCGTCTTTTGTCCCCGGGCTGTCGTGTCTGTTGAAAAGTGCAAAAGACTGCACAAGAATTTTGTCTGCCGACTACAGCCGACTGCAGAAGTGATGTCATGTAATGGTTAACTTTCCGTGTGTTTTTTCTTTTCTGAGCATGCCCAGTCTTGCAAATCTGCGGTCTGTCGGCCGAATTCTGTACTGACTGGCGAACAATCGGCCGCTCTGGTGTCGGCATACTAAAATTTTAATGCTTGCAAGACAGATTCTTTTCGGCCGAAAGTGCGCTGTCGGAAGCATCATACTAACAAGCCAAAAATCGGCCGATCGTTCGTCGGCCGAAGCTTTTCGGCCGACAATCGGTACGTGTGTACGGGCCTTTACACTAATGCCTCGTTTCCACTGAGTGGTACGGTACGGTTCAGTACGGTACGGTTCGGAGCGGTACACCTTGCTTTTCCACCGCCAATAGTACCCTTTCATGATAGGCGTGGTGTAGCCGGAAAGCTGTGATCGATGATTCTCTGTCAACCAATCAAAGTTCTGCAGAGTGTAGCTCCACCCTGTTGGTACGGTACTAATGTGCTTGGTACCCCAACGAAAGGGTCCCAAAAATGTGGTACGGTATGGTACGGTTCGGAATTAGGGTACCATTCACAATGGAAACGGCAAAAATTGCGTGCCGTACCGAACTGAACCGTACCGCTCAGTGGAAACGAGCCATTAGTCACAGGTTTGCATCATCAGTTGATATGGAGGATGTCAGTCGCCTGCATAGCATCCTTGTTTGACCCTCCCCTGCCCCTCTCCATCAGCGATGGCGTCACATTAGCTGAGTGATGAAGAAAAACTGAGGGAGAAGAGAAACATTGGAATACTAGTCAGTACCAGTTTGCAAAAGTATATTTGCTTTGGAAGAAGTAATCGCCTCCAATGTTGGGTGTCCTACTTGGACGTGTGGATGTTGCTGCATTATGTATAACTATTAGAAAAGCTTTTACATTTTAGAATAGGGCGCCTCTACACTGTCCATCATTTTTGAAGGGTGTCTCGAGATTGTCCAAAGTTTTTAAAGGCTTCCTTGACTAAAAAAAGGTTGAGGAACACTGCTCTATACAACAGTATAGAAAAAAAAAGTTCACTTTTTTCACTCAAAAATACATCCTTGAGCTCCAGTTCAGTGACTGCGGCTAGGCTGAGATGATGTCATCAGTCTGCTGCAGGCAGAAGGATGCATTTCCTCAGTCTCTTAACCAGTTATCAGACTATACCTTTGTTACAAGTGACAAGGGGCTGATCTGTGTCAGACAGTCAAAGAATGAACAGACAGCAGGATTACATTGAATGTGTTATCTCTGACATCTCAGCCCATTAAAGGTAGTTGGTGACCTTGGGTGATGCCTGAACAAAGATGACTCTTGTTTTTGGGAGAGGAACAGATAAAGACATTGTCATGGGGAGGACTGTGGTCTGTTTCAGAGGTAATAAAAATGCCAGGCTACATTGACACATTACTATCTAATGCCTGCCCAACCTGTGGCCCATTAGTATATGATGTGCGGCCCTTATACCTCAGCAGTCCATAATGGGAACATTGATTGGGGTAATAGCATTGATCTGTACTAGTCTCATGTAACATGTTCTCAGTTTCGTATTCTCTTCTGCTGCATATCTCCATCCAGCAATGTATTCTGTCCTCTCACTCTCTGACCCTCATCTCCTCTATTAGGTCTGCAGTCTCTGACAGTCCTCTCAAGCATTATTCTATATATATGTAGCACTGCCCCCTAGAGGGCTGCTGAGAATTGCACTTTCTGGATTCCCCTGGCTTACCCGTAGCAACAGTCTGTAGAAACTTATCACTGTAGACCAGGGATCCTCAAACTACGGCCCTCCAGCTGTTGCAGAACTACACATCCCACGAGGCATTGTAAAACTCTGACATTCACAGACATTACTAGGCATGATGGGAATTGTAGTTCCTGAACAACTGGAGGGCCATAGTTTGGAGACCCCTGCTGTAGACACTTGGCTCAGACAATGAACAGTCCAGTGGATTTGTTTTTTTTTGTGTATTATTTTAGAAATGGGATGGGAGAAGGGATGAGTGGGATACTCCCAACTATGAACTATGCACGTCTGATGAAGGGAGATTGACTCCCGAAACACGTTAGCGGTCCTATCCACAAGGACATGTTCCATTCCATGTGTGGTGGATTCTTGTAATGCGATTTTAACACTCTTCTTGTCTGTGAGTGTGCATTTGGCATTTTATTAAAATATTTTTTAAATGGTGACCACGGGTAATGCACTAGGTGTTTGCGCCTCCTTTTTCTTTTCTTTCATGCACCCATGTTGGAGTTCCCTGCCTGAGGAGAGCAGCACGTCGGTCTTTCCCTTCGGAGTGAGCGCTTGGCTGAATAGTTTGTATGAACTATGCACAATTCTGAGGACAACTAGCTGCAGTGTATGCGGCAAGGCCACTGCTTCACCTTGCCAGTGAAGTGAAGATAATTATGATCCTGAATTAGTTCCTCTTCAGGGTCCTAACTTGGCACCCCCTTTCTCACTCGCTGTGCGTGCTAGCCTCTGTCCACGGACTCTCCACTGGAGTGGTCCCCTTCCTGGGCAGACCCCTGGCAAGCTTCCCGGTACTCACGGACACTGTTTTTCCCAAGGTTGCGCTGCCTTCAGCTCCACTTGTCAGTATCCACTGGACCTCCGGACTCGGCACCACATTTCTGGCTGTGGCCTGTGACCACCTTCCTCAGACAGGAGAAGAGACAGCCGTCACCCTCCTCCCTGGACCTGGCTTCCCGCCCAAAGACACCCTACCACATGCGCCCCTGGCTTTTATAACATATCCCAGGATGCACCACTGTTGTGCCAACCCACTGGGATAGTCATAAAAGCCTGTGTGTCACTGGCTGGGTTTCCTCCACTGTCCAACAGGCTCCCCTATTGGATACAATGGGGACACTCCCTCAGACCAGATGAATCACACATGGACACATACAACAGGCCTAACTATTGATCAGGCTCCCCTGATAAGCAGATGGAGCAGACTATGGTTTACCTGCTGCTCCCCTGATCAGCAGGCAGAGCAAATTATCTTCACTACCTAGCACCTATCTAGGAGGGTGCTACGTCTATATATTGAACATTATGTGCTGCTCATTGGTGTTGTGAGGCCCCCTATAGGTCATAGGTTGACAACCAGCAATCTAATGCTAGGTCTACTTTATTTACTGTCAAATCACCAGCTCTGGCTAGTCCTGGACCGAGCTGATAGCATAGTGCCGTGTGACCCGCAAAGAGGTTCAGGCTGTACCATCAGGCTGGTTCAACAACAACACCGGCTGAACAGGTTTACAAATCCCCTGGAGGGTAAAACAGTATAATTGAAATTAAATTATGTATTCATCTGTTTGCCTGGAGTTCAGCCTAAGGCCCTTTGCACACGGGTGTCATAATTTACTGATGTTCACTAAGGAACTCGTGACGCCCGTCTGCAAGGGGCCGAAAACTGTGTGTAAAGACCTGAGTAATGTTGAGTATTATTTCTTCATTGCTAGTATTGTAATACAGCGGTCCCCAACCTCCCCAGCTCCAGGGACCAGCTGCTCCAAGGTGAGGGAGGTTGGTGGTTATTTGTGTAGTAGTTTCTGTAGTGGCTTCCACCCCCCTTTTAACTTCTATTCAAACTACCCTGTAGAGCAGGGATGCTCAAATTACGGCCCTCCAGCTGTTGCAGAACTACACATCCCATGAGGCATTGTAAAACTCTGACATTCACATACATGACTAGGCATGATGGGAATTGTAGTTCCTGAACAGCTGGAGGGCCATAGTTTGAAGACCCCTGCTAGAGGAAGGATGTTTATACTTTCCTATTCTCAGGGCATTTTTGTCCGGTCACATGATTGGCTCCCAGTGCCGGTGAGAGGGAAGAGCAGCAACAATGAATGCCCCATAGTAAGCCTATGGGTGACGTCACCGCCCAGGGATTCCATCCTTTGTTGCTGCTGCTCTCTGCTGTCCTGAAGCCGGCCGCTGGGGAGATCATGCGACCAGACCGGAGCACCCTGGGAATAGGTAAGTAAAAACATCTTCCTTTTATGGGGTAGTTATGGCACTTTTCCACTGCAAGTACCGGCTCAGCTCTACTCGGCCCTGCTTGGCCCGGTTTGCTTTTCCACTGCAAGTACCGGCTCGGCTCTACTCGGCCCGGTTTGCTTTTCCACTGCTGGTACCACATGGTACGGTGTTGGAACGGTTCGGTACGGTATGGTTTGCTTTTCTACTAAAGTAGTACTAAAGTTAAGTGGGTGGGATAACAACGGGGTGGGTAGGATTCTCTGACCAATCAGTGGCTAGTAGTGACTGCATGCAAAGGATTGTGGGATATGGTACCGGGTATGGTACCTGTTGGAACCACAATCGAGTAGGTACTGTTTTTGAGAGCCGTACCGTTCGGTTCCATGCATTGGAAAAGCGCCACCGTACCGTACCGAACCGTTCCTACACCGTACCATGCGGTACCAGCAGTGGAAAAGCACAAACGCGAGCCGAACCGTTCGGTTCCATGCAGTGGAAAAGCGCCAATAGTATAGAAATTAGAAGAGGGATTGGAGCAGATTTCCAAATTGATCATTCATCTTTCCCTTTAAAAGAGAAGTTTGGGTTTTGTTCCTTTTTGTATAGAATAAAGGCAGTTTTGGGGACTTTAAATGAGGCACAAGCCGGGTAAGGCTCTGCGTCTCCATCCCTGTATATGGAATATAAGGAAAAAGGATTGGGACTTTAAATGAGGTGCGTGAGAACAACCGGCCCTTAGTAGATTATACTCACCGACCAGTCTGCTAACAAACTGAATTGACCTGTCTAACAATGTATGTTAAAAAGAAGGGAAACCATACTAGCTGGATGCAGCATCTGTCCTCTGCCGACTCTAACACTGAGAACCGAGCGATCACACACCGCTGATCGCTCAGTTCTCAGAGCTCCCTGAGTAGAGAGCTGGAGACTGTCAGTCACCAGCTCTCTGCTCTGCCCCCCCTGCATTTATTAGAGCACTGGGCTTTGGAGGGGGTGGGAGCGGCCAGCTCAGGCTCTCAGCGGGCTCGTTGAGAGGCTGAGTCTGGGTGCCAGTCCCGGCATGTGGGCGGATCCCGAATTTATTGTCGTGATCCTGCTTGAGCCTGGACCAGCTCTGTGACGTCACCAGATGGCGGGCTTCAGCCTGCTGTCTTTTGAAAATGGGTCACAGAAGGGCAAAACGAACTGCACTCATGTGATCTATAGGGGAAGTACAGCCAAACTTTGGCTGTACTTCTCCTTTAATACAAGTTTAAAACTGAAATAATATCTAAGCACTGATGGGATGTGGTGGGAGATGTAGTGAGGGCACAGGCCTGACTATGCTGTTTGGTAGTAGTGCCTTGATCACAAACTACTCCCATCAACCAATAGTAGTGCCTTGATCACAAGCTACTCCCATCAACCAATAGTAGTGCCTGGATCACAAGCTACTCCAATCAACCAATAGTAGTGCCTGGATCACAAGCTACTCCCATCAACCAATAGTAGTGCCTTGATCACAAGCTACTCCCATCAACCAATAGTAGTGCCTTGATCCCAAGCTTCTCCCATCAACCTATAGTAGTGCTTTGATCACAAGCTTCTCCCATCAACCTATAGTAGTGCTTTGATCCCAAGCTACTCCCATCAACCAATAGTAGTGCTTGGATCACAAGCTACTCCCATCAACCAATAGTAGTGCTTGGATCACAAGCTACTCCCATCAACCAATAGTAGTGCCTGGATCATAAGCTTCTCCCATCAACCAATAGTAGTGCTTTGATCACAAGCTACTCCCATCAACCAATAGTAGTGCTTGGATCACAAGCTACTCCCATCAACCAATAGTAGTGCTTTGATCCCAAGCTACTCCCATCAACCAATAGTAGTGCTTGGATCACAAGCTACCCCCATCAGCCAATAGTAGTGCTTTTATCATCACAAGCTACTCCCATCAACCAAAGTGGTGCTTTGATCACAAGCTACTCCCATCAACCAATAGTAGTGCTTGGATCACAAGCTACCCCCATCAGCCAATAGTAGTGCTTTTATCATCACAAGCTACTCCCATCAACCAATAGTAGTGCTTTGATCACAAGCTACTCCCATCAACCAATAGTAGTGCTTTGATCACAAGCTACTCCCATCAACCAATAGTAGTGCTTTGATCACAAGCTACTCCTATCAACCAATAGTAGTGCCTGGATCACAAGCTACTCCCATCAGCCAATAGTAGTGCCTGGATCACAAGCTACTCCCATCAGCCAATAGTAGTGCCTGGATCACAATCTACTCCCATCAACCAATGTGCTGTGCTCTGTTGTGTTGGTTATGATGTGGTGGTGGGGGTGGACCAGCCCCCTGCTGGCCCCTCCCACCAGCCATGATCTGTCTGCATTGCATAGAGAAGCACAGAGACTCTGTGATGGCGTCACTAGGTCTAAAAATAAGATCTGTAATGAAAGTAGAAAGGTTTTATTTTTTCTGAAAATGTACTAAGTATGATGATGAGGGAAATGGGAGGAATCAGGGACGGCAAAATATAGGAGACTTCGACACCAAAAGAAAAATGTTAATCGCTGATATTTGGAGACCATATAGAAAATCTCTCATGTAGCGGCAGCGTCTTCAGGAGTGAACGTGTGGTGGGCACAGAGATAGGGGAAGTCCAAACATCAGAAAAAGATGAATCATTAGTGGAAGTGAGAGGATGATCTCATCATCGGATTGTGTTCCCCTCCCCCACCCCCCTCCTCCCCACACAGGTTAATTCATTACACTCCCTTTTTAGAGGTCAAATTCCTCACATGCAGAAGACCACGCTGCAAAAATAAAGCAGCCAGTAGCAGGGTAATGTATACAGTCCTTTCTGAGTAAAAATGAATCTCCAGGAATGTGACCATTGATGGTGGTGGTGGCCCATGCTAGGGGCTCTGTTTCTGTAGGCACCATGAATGTGCTCAGTGATGGTTGGTTCACTATGGCTTACAGCCTGGCCAAGTGTTCCCATCGGTGTCTGTTCCCTAGA
>NC_138779.1:24609350-24614350 GCF_965119305.1 Pelophylax lessonae | reverse complement strand
GCACATGTGTTCAGGGTTGTGTGCACATGTGTTCAGGGTTGTGTGCACATGTGTTCAGGGTTGTGTGCACATGTGTTCAGAACTGTGTGCACATGTGTTCAGAACTGTGTGCACATGTGTTCAGAGTTGAGTGCACATATGTTCAGGTTTGTGTGCACGTGTGTTGAGGGTTGTGTGCACGTGTGTTGAGGGTTGTGTGCACGTGTGTTGAGGGTTGTGTGCACGTGTGTTCAGAATTGTGTGCACATATGTTCAGAGTTGTGTGCACATATGTTCAGAGTTGTGTGCACATATGTTCAGAGTTGTGTGCACATATGTTCAGGTTTGTGTGCACATGTGTTGAGGGTTGTGTGCACGTGTGTTGAGGGTTGTGTGCACGTGTGTTGAGGGTTGTGTGCACGTGTGTTGAGGGTTGTGTGCACATGTGTTGAGGGTTGTGTGCGCGTGCGTTGAGGGTTGTGTGCGTGTGTTGAGGGTTGTGTGCACGTGTGTTGAGGGTTGTGTGCACGTGTGTTGAGGGTTGTGTGCACGTGTGTTGAGGGTTGTGTGCACGTGTGTTGAGGGTTGTGTGCACGTGTGTTGAGGGTTGTGTGCACGTGTGTTGAGGGTTGTGTGCACGTGTGTTGAGGGTTGTGTGCACGTGTGTTGAGGGTTGTGTGCACATGTGTTGAGGGTTGTGTGCACATGTGTTGAGGGTTGTGTGCGCGTGCGTTGAGGGTTGTGTGCGTGTGTTGAGGGTTGTGTGCACGTGTGTTGAGGGTTGTGTGCACGTGTGTTGAGGGTTGTGTGCACGTGTGTTGAGGGTTGTGTGCACGTGTGTTGAGGGTTGTGTGCACGTGTGTTGAGGGTTGTGTGCACGTGTGTTGAGGGTTGTGTGCACGTGTGTTGAGGGTTGTGTGCACGTGTGTTGAGGGTTGTGTGCACGTGTGTTGAGGGTTGTGTGCACGTGTGTTGAGGGTTGTGTGCACGTGTGTTGAGGGTTGTGTGCACGTGTGTTGAGGGTTGTGTGCACGTGTGTTGAGGGTTGTGTGCACGTGTGTTCAGGGCTGTGTGCACGTGTGTTCAGCGTTGTGTGCACGTGTGTTCAGGGTTGTGTGCACATGTGTTCAGGGTTGTATGCATGTGGGTATGTGAGAGTTTACACAAGCATTGGTGTAATCCCTTGTATAGCAGCATACAACCATACATTACATGTACAATTACAATGGGAGGCTGAACACTGCACCTGTGGCTCCTTTATGCTATAGAAACCAGGGTTTGACAAATTTGCTTTGAATCTAGGAGCCAGCTAAAAAAAGTTAGGAGCCAGTTTTTTTTGTTTTTTTTAACTAGAGAAGATGAACCCTGGGGTGTATATCCCAAGAAATTGCCTGGTCAGGAAGGGGGGTAAACCTTCCGGAGGTCAAGTGGTTAAAAAGTCAAGCCTATTACAATTTAAATATAAAAAAATATATATATCCTTTAAAAACTGTCATTTTTCGGTTTCGGTTTTTGGCCAAGTGCATCCTGCATTCTCGGTTTCGGCACCAAAATTTCCATTCAGTGCACAGCTGACGCGATTTTGCATTGAAGTCAATAGGGACGCATTTCTTTTGGCAAAACGCTGATAATCCTATTTTCAGCAGCCGATATATTGGTGCATCCCTTCCCTACTGTTTTTAGGTCTATTTTTAGTGTCCCAGCTTTTTCGGAATTGGGGTTGTAGATTTTTATTTCTGTGTACTCCTTGCTCTTTAGTCTGCTATTGTATCTTATTACAGTGGTGGTCCACCTAAGTCAGGGCTTGACAAATGTACTTAGAATCTAGGAGCCAGCTAAAAAAGTTAGGAGCAATTTTTTAAATTTAGCTACCCAGTGCCCAGAACTGCGTGTCGGGGGCGTCTGGCAATAAGAATTGCTCAAGCCTGGTGCCAAGCTTTTTTTTTTTTTTTTTTTTTTTAGTTTGTTATAAGATTTTGCAAATAAGTAATTTTTCTCCTTCACTGCTGTGCGCCGATGAGGCTGCACTGATGGGCACTGATAGGCTGCGCTAATGGTCACTTAATAGGTTGCACTGATGGGCACTAATAAGGCAGTACTTATGGGCATTGATGCGGTGGTACTAATAAGCAACACTGATGAGGCGGGACTGATGGACGCTAATGAGGCGGCACTGATGGGCTGCACTTATGGGCACTGATAGGTGGCACTGTTGAGCACTGATGAGTTGGCACTGACAGGGACTGATAAGCGGAAATGATGGGCACTGACAGACGGCACTGAGGAGTCAGTACTTATAGGCATTGATGAGGTGGTACTAATAGACGCCACTGATGAGGCTGCACTGATGGGCGCTGCTGAGGCGGCACTGATAGGCTGCACTTATGGGCACTGATAGGCTGCACTGATGAGGTGGCACTGTCGGGCACTGATAGGCAGAACTGATGGGCACTGACAGATGGCTCTGATGAGGCAGTACTTATGGGCATTGATGAGGTGGTACTAATAGGCGGCGCTGATGAGGCGGCACTGATGATGAGGTGGCACTGATAGGCAGAACTGATGGGCACTGACAGACGGCACTGATGAGTTGCCACTGATAGGCAGCACTCCCCGTCCACTCAGCGGCGGTAAGGAAAGGGTGACCGATCAAGCCCGCAACCTCAACCCCAGCTGTCAAACTGGGAAGATGATGTCACAGGTGGGCGGGCAGTTAGAGCAACCCCTGCTCATCACATCACCGCCAACCAGAGGAGGGCGCTGGTTTGCACAAAGAGTCGTGTATCCTGCTCCAGCAGACCACAAAGTCGCAGCCTCAATTATCGGCCAGTCTGACCTAAATCTGCACACCCGTGAGGTGTGTGTGTGTGGGGGGGGGGGGGTCACATGGGAGGAATCCAGATAGCTGCTGCGGTGTAGCCCAGGGACCATGATGCAATTTCCACTTGCAATAATTGCGACCTGGCGTCTGGGTTTTGTCCGGTCCTGACTGAAGTACCTCCCCTTCCAACACAGCTTACAGAGCAGCCCCTCCCCTTGAAAGCCTGATTTCAGGTGAGGTGTAACTGCTCAGCTAGAATACATATTTCAGGTATTTATGTAAGGACTATCTGCAGGGACCGGTGATCTGAAGGGCGTTTTCATCCATGTTTTCCAGTTTCTATCTCACCAGCGGTGTGAAGCGCACAGTTACAGAGGTGGTTTTTATCTGCGGCTGGGTAGTTCATTCATGCTGACGGCTCCCTTTTCATGGTTTTGGCCTACAAATAAAAGCCGTGGATGAAAGCCCGGCTATGGAAGCTTTTGTTATACAACATCACTCTTCCTTGTGACCCAAATACGGTTTAGAAAATAACAGGACGTAATCCTATTGTATCATGGAGAGAAGCAGAAGAATGTCTGGGGAATGAGAGACAAAAAACAGATTTATTCCCCCCCCCCCCCCCCCGTATGTATAGTATTTATTAGATCCATTTGTTAATGGCAACAAACATTTCACAGCGGCTCGGCGTACTCTGATGCCGCAACCAATCCACGCATTGCTAATCACAATTGTTTGGTGTAATGCTTAAAGTTGAGGTTTAATCTGCTTATTTTACATTCCCTGGTTTATTCCTTCCTCCCTCATCAACATGCTAATGACATTTTTAAATGAAACCTTTCTGTTTTAATTACCTTTTTTTATTTTTTATTTTTTTATAGCCAGTGATGTCATCACTGGTTCTCTGTGCTTCTCTATACAATGCAGGCAGATCAGGACAGGTCGGAGGGTTAGGCAGGGTCCTGTTCATACTGCACACCAGTGGTGTGTTTTGGTTTTGTGCTGCCCTAGGCAAGACTAAAATTGGGCGCCCCCCCCCTCCCCCTCCTATGTAAATTCGCCCCACTCCTTCCTTTTTAACGGATGTGACTCCCTCCAAAATTGAAGGACTTAAATTCCCAGCATGAACCCCTGAGATCTCACTAGATGGGGGGGTGAGAGGGGGCGGGAGAGAGAGGGGGGTGGGCGATGGAGGGAGAGAGAGAGGGGGTGGGGGAGAGAGAGAGGGGGGGGTGAGAGAGGGGGGGATGAGAGAGGGGGATGAGAGAGGGGGGGAGAGAGAGGGGGATGAGAGAGGGGGGATGAGAGAGGTGGAGGGTGAGAGAGAGGGGGGATGAGAGAAAGGGGGATGGGAGAGAGGGGGGAATGAGAGGGGGGGGTGAAAGGGAGAGAGAGGAGAGAGGGGGGTGAGAAAGAGAGGGGGTGAGAGAGGGGGGAATGAGAGGGGGGGTGAAAGGGAGAGAGAGGGTGAGAGGAGAGAGGGGAGTGAGAGAGGGGGGAATGAGAGAGGGGGGGGTGAAAGAGAGAGAGAGAGAGGGTGAGAGGAGAGAGGGGGGTGAGAGCGAGGAGGGGGGTGAGAGGGAGGTGGGAGAGGCGGCTCTAGCAACCAGTTGCCAAAAGATTCTCAGGGGGAAGGGGGCGGCTTTTTTGCGCCCCCCCCCCCCTGCAAAGTGCCGCCCTAGGCCTGGGCCTTGTTGGCCTAGGCCAAAATACAGCACTGCTGCACACGTTAACATTTTGCTACAAAGCATGGCAACGCACCTGCACAGATGTAAATTGGCCCTCAAACTAAGCCCCACCCATCTGCCAACCCTCTGCCCAGTGAGAGTACTTCAGCAGACACTAAGGGTGCTTAGTTGGTTACAGAGGTGGTGAGTAGGTGGGGCATAGTCCTAGAAAGATGGATATCAGAAGGGTTTACAGTTGACTATAGAGCATTCCCAGTAATATTTAAAAGAGAAGTATGGGCTTTTTTGTTTTCAGAATCATACTTACTCAGGTGGATGCATTGGTCTGATGTTGCATCGGTCCCCCAGGGCCTCTAACACTGAGACTCGAGCGATCAAACACCGCCAATTGCTTGGTTCTCAGGGCTCCCCTAGCAGAAAGCTGCTGACTGTCAATCACCACTGTCTGCTCTGATCACCCCTGTGCTCACTAGAGCGCTGGGCTGTGGAGGGGGTGGGAGCGGGCCGACTCA
>NC_138779.1:24281706-24609150 GCF_965119305.1 Pelophylax lessonae | reverse complement strand
GCAAACACATGTCAGAAAAAGGCTTAGGCTTGAAGGGGTTAAAGTAATGCAGGGCCGTATTGCAAAAAATAGACCTGGCCATGAAGGGGTGCATACCTTCTGAAGGTCAAGTGGTTAAGGCTACACTCTGAAACGCGTAAGCTCTGTATTATTTCGTATCACACCTGGATTAATAAACTCATTCATTGTGGAAGATCGAGCTGCAGGCTCTCTTTTATCCACGTGTTCCTATAAATATCCATGTGGGTTTCTCTTGAATTACAGTGCATATTATTATTATATTATTGCATTGGGTGATGGGACTGGCTCTCTCTGCTGTAGACAGTTCTAGGAATACCTCGTCTGTCTGTGGCCTCTAAACAATAGTGTCATGAGATATTCCTATACAGCGATAGTGTCCTGTCCTATACAGCTGCAAGTTTTCCAGGTCACCCCGGAATAATATCCAGATGATTTGTTGTATCCAGAGAGCAGCTGTGTCCCAGGACACCGGAAATCTATTTCTGATGAAGATAGAGAGACGTGGCTGAGAGGCACAGAGGCGCAGATAGTAGGAACTATGAGCTTGTAAACATTGAAGAACGGATTCTGGGATCTGATGGAGAAAGCAGGGAACTGGCATCCAATGGAGAAAGCAGGGAACTGGCATCCATATTCTGTCTGTTAGAATGTGAGAACTGCATGCTGAGCATTTTAAATAATTTTACTATTTGCAGGTATCTTTTTCCTGTATTAGCGCCTCTTATGGCTGGAGGCTGAACTTCCATACTGCGCCCTACAACGGGAGGGTAACGTCTTTTTAATAAAAAAAAGAAACGAGACTTTACAATAGTTTAAGGGAAGCAGGAAGTGAAGCCTTGCAGCTTCACAGCCTTTTCTACTGCGCATGTGCGAATCGTGCTGCATTTTCTGACTGCTCCCCTTGTCTTCTGCCAGAAGCAGCGGGAGGGAGGCAGGGCAATTTCGTAGATCACTGCAGTCGACGTGCCACAATCCTATCTGGAAGGACCCCCCAGGTCCCCAATGGAAGATTTCCCCTCTATTGCTTTTCTAGGGACAATGATGGGGAATTTGGGGGACCAGTAACCATATTGTGTCCCCAGAAAGAAGAAATATGGGTCATACTCCCAATATGGAGAAATTGGGGGACCTGTATCTGTATTCTGTCTGTATGATCTGATGGAGATAATATCGGGGGACCGGTATCTGTATTCTGTCTGTATGATCTGATGGAGATATCGGGGGACCGGTATCTGTATTCTGTCTGTATGATCTGATGGAGATATCGGGGGACCGGTATCTGTATTCTGTCTGTATGATCTGATGGAGATATCGGGGGACCGGTATCTGTATTCTGTCTGTATGATCTGATGACGATATCGGGGGACCGGTATCTGTATTCTGTCTGTATGATCTGATGGAGATAATATCGGGGGGACCAGTATCTGTATTCTGTCTGTATGATCTGATGGAGATATCGGGGGACCGGTATCTGTATTCTGTCTGTATGATCTGATGGAGATATCGGGGGACCGGTATCTGTATTCTGTCTGTATGATCTGATGGGGATATCGGGGGACCGGTATCTGTATTCTGTCTGTATGATCTGATAGAGATAATATCGGGGGACCGGTATCTGTATTCTGTCTGTATGATCTGATGGAGATAATATCGGGGGACCGGTATCTGTATTCTGTCTGTATGATCTGATGGAGATATCGGGGGACCGGTATCTGTATTCTGTCTGTATGATCTGATGAGGATATCGGGGGACCGGTATCTGTATTCTGTCTGTATGATCTGATAGAGATAATATCGGGGGACCGGTATCTGTATTCTGTCTGTATGATCTGATGGAGATAATATCGGGGGGACCAGTATCTGTATTCTGTCTGTATGATCTGATGGAGATATCGGGGGACCGGTATCTGTATTCTGTCTGTATGATCTGATGGAGATATCGGGGGACCGGTATCTGTATTCTGTCTGTATGATCTGATGGGGATATCGGGGGACCGGTATCTGTATTCTGTCTGTATGATCTGATGGAGATATCGGGGGACCGGTATCTGTATTCTGTCTGTATGATCTGATAGAGATAATATCGGGGGACCGGTATCTGTATTCTGTCTGTATGATCTGATGGAGATAATATCGGGGGACCGGTATCTGTATTCTGTCTGTATGATCTGATGGAGATAATATCGGGGGACCGGTATCTGTATTCTGTCTGTATGATCTGATGGAGATAATATCGGGGGACCGGTATCTGTATTCTGTCTGTATGATCTGATGGAGATATCGGGGGACCGGTATCTGTATTCTGTCTGTATGATCTGATGGAGCTATCGGGGGACCGGTATCTGTATTCTGTCTGTATGATCTGATAGAGATAATATCGGGGGACCGGTATCTGTATTCTGTCTGTATGATCTGATAGAGATAATATCGGGGGACCGGTATCTGTATTCTGTCTGTATGATCTGATGGGGATATCGGGGGACCGGTATCTGTATTCTGTCTGTATGATCTGATGGAGATATCGGGGGACCGGTATCTGTATTCTGTCTGTATGATCTGATGGAGATAATATCGGGGAACTGGTATCTGTATTCTGTCTGTATGATCTGACGGAGAATTCGGGGGACCGGTATCTATATTCTGTCTGTATGATCTGATGGAGAAATCGGGGGACTGGTATCTGTATTCTGTCTGTATGATCTGATGGAGGTAATATCGGGGGACCTGTATCTGTATTCTGTCTGTATGATCTGATGGAGATAATATCAGGGGACCGGTATCTGTATTCTGTCTGTATGATCTGATGGAGATATCGGGGGACCGGTATCTGTATTCTGTCTGTATGATCTGATGGGGATATCGGGGGACCGGTATCTGTATTCTGTCTGTATGATCTGATGGAGATAATATCGGGGAACTGGTATCTGTATTCTGTCTGTATGATCTGATGGAGAATTCGGGGGACCGGTATCTATATTCTGTCTGTATGATCTGATGGAGAAATCGGGGGACTGGTATCTGTATTCTGTCTGTATGATCTGATGGAGGTAATATCGGGGGACCTGTATCTGTATTCTGTCTGTATGATCTGATGGAGATAATATCAGGGGACCGGTATCTGTATTCTGTCTGTATGATCTGATGGAGATATCGGGGGACCGGTATCTGTATTCTGTCTGTATGATCTGATGGAGATATCGGGGTACCTGTATCTGTATTCTGTCTGTATGATCTGATGAGGATATCGGGGGACCTGTATCTGTATTCTGTCTGTATGATCTGATGAGGATATCGGGGGACCGGTATCTGTATTCTGTCTGTATGATCTGATGGAGATATCGGGGGACCGGTATCTGTATTCTGTCTGTATGATCTGATGGAGATAATATCGGGGGACCGGTATCTGTATTCTGTCTGTATGATCTGATGTAGAATTCGGGGGACCGGTATCTGTATTCTGTCTGTATGATCTGATGAGGATATCGGGGGACCGGTATCTGTATTCTGTCTGTATGATCTGATGGAGATAATATCGGGGGACCGGTATCTGTATTCTGTCTGTATGATCTGATGGAGAATTCAGGGGACCAGTGTCCATATTGTGTCCCCAGAAAGAAGAAACCTGGGTCATACTCCTCTGCTCATCCATAATAGATGACATGACAGTCACTGCAGGATCTGCCTGTTAGTTTCGGTGTGCGGAGTCACATGTATAAATGCTCCTCTGACTTGTGCGGTGACACCTGATCATGGTATGAAGCTGCGGTGACATTTTATTGGTGTCTGAGTGGTGGATTTATTAGCGTGTCACGGATGGGTGGAGTCTCCTATTTTGTATTACTGGACCGCAAGGATTCACACATCGGGATTTATAGTGTGTATGTTTTATACTTTTTTTTATTTATTGTTTTTTAAATGATCACACCTGTGTATTTAGAGTGAAGCGCAGAGATTTTAGTTAGGCCAGAAGTGAATCTTCTATAAAACCCATTCAGTGCGCCTCAATGGAGTTTATAGAATTGTTTGTTTCCTGTGATCTGTCCATGTCCACTAACTCTACAGTTCAGGACAGCTCAGTACTACTTCTCTTGTCCTGTATGCCAGCTGTAATTCTCAGTATCTTTCCTTTATCCTAAATGTATGGACTCTGCACAGTTCCACTTCTCTAGTCCTGTATGCCGGGTGTAATTCTCAGTATCTGTTCTTATTCTGTATATATGGACTCTGCACAGTTCCACTTCTCTAGTCCTGTATGCTGGGTGTAATTCTCAGTATCTGTTCTTGTTCTGTATGTATGGACTCTGCACAGTACTACTTCTCTTGTCCTGTATGCAGGGTGTAATTCTCAGTATCTGTTCTTGTTCTGTATGTATGGACTCTGCACAGTTCCACTTCTCTTGTCCTGTTTCCCGGTTGTAAGTCTCGGTATCTGTTCTTGTTCTGTATGTATTGACTCTGCACAGTGCCACTTCTCTTGTCCTGTATGCCGGGTGTAATTCTCAGTATCTGTTCTTGTTCTGTATGGTTGGACTCGGCTCAGTACCACTTCTCTTGTCCTGTATGCTGGGTGTAATTCTCGGTATCTTTTATTAGTTTTGCATGGACGCTGCATTGAAAGGTTTCTCTTATATCCGAAAGTGATTTTTGGCATCTGTTCCTATTCATTAAGTACACTGCGCAACTTCCTATGTCCTCTCAAAGTCCCTATTTTCTGACAATTTTTGGGGGTAAGTCCCCATTTTAGGCCACACCCCTGAAACAATCTAGCCACACCCATTTATGATGCAGCAGGGGCCCTTTCTTTGCGCCCTGGTGGACATCTCTAGGGGTGAACCATTTTTTCAGTGCAGAATAGGACTGGAGCCTGTTTGGTTTCTAGGCGCAGTGGTCATCCTTGCCTCTAGTTTGGTTGTAGACAGTCTGGCATTCCAGGGGTGGTCCTTGCCTTTACTTTGATTGTAGACAGTCCGGCGTTCCAGCGGTCGTCCTTATCTCTAGTTTGGTTGTAGACAGTCCGGCGTTCAAGCGGTCGTCCTTCCCTCTAGTTTGGGTGTAGACAGTCTGGCGCTCCAGCGATCATCTTTATCTATAGTTTGGTTGTAGACAGCCCGGCGCTCCAGCGGTCGTCCTTCCCTCAAGTTTGGTTGTAGACAGCCCGGCGTTCCAGCGGTCGTCCTTCCCTCAAGTTTGGTTGTAGACAGTTTGGCGTTCCAGCGGCCGTCCTTCCCTCTAGTTTGGTTGTAGACAGTTTGGCGTTCCAGCGGTCGTCCTTCCCTCTAGTTTGGTTGTAGACAGTCTGGCGTTCCATCGGTCGTCCTTCCCTCTAGTTTGGTTGTAGACAGTCTGGCGTTCCATCGGTCGTCCTTCCCTCTAGTTTGGTTGTAGACAGTCCGGCGTTCCATCGGTCGTCCTTCCCTCTAGTTTGGTTGTAGACAGTCTGGCGTTCCATCGGTCGTCCTTCCCTCTAGTTTGGTTGTAGACAGTCCGGCGTTCCAGCGGTCGTCCTTCCCTCTAGTTTGGCTGTAGACAGTCCGGCGTTCCATCGGTCGTCCTTACCTCTAGTTTGGTTGTAGACAGTCCGGCCTTCCATCGGTCGTCCTTCCCTCTAGTTTGGTTGTAGACAGTCTGGCGTTCCATCGGTCGGCGTTCCATCGGTCGTTCTACCCTCTAGTTTGGTTGTTGACAGTCCGGCGTTCCAGCGGTCATTCTTCCCTCTAGTTTGGCTGTAGACAGTCCGGCGTTCCATCGGTCGTCCTTACCTCTAGTTTGGTTGTAGACAGTCCGGCGTTCCAGCAGTTGTCCTTCCCTCTAGTTTGGTTGTAGACAGTCCGGCATTCCAGCGGTCGTCCTTCCCTCTCTAGTTTGGTTGTAGACAGTCCGGCATTCCAGCGGTCGTCCTTCCCTCTCTAGTTTGGTTGTAGACAATCCAGCGTTCGGTCAGATTTTCAGGTTTGGATGCGGGTTTGTTATTTCTGCAGACCTGACATAATAAGATGACACTTTTCGGACTCTTGATTACTAGTCTCTTCCCATCATATAATAATTATTTTTCTGGGTGTGTATAGTCTGACGAGCAGCAGGGCGTGCGCCATAATTATAGCTTATGATTGGCCCTTGATTTCTTTGGATCAAATCACATGGTAGACACCGGTATTGTGAACTGTCTGCCCCATGGGGGCTGATTTACATCTGTGTGTTGCAGGAACACGTGTAGTAACATGCGTATTATTGCGATGCAGCACACTTGCACCATTGTGGTGACATTAATTTCGCATTCGTAGCACCCGAACGCACTACGGCAGGGTTGCTCAACTTGTGGCCCGCGACCTCAAACCAGGGAAACGCACCTCTATTTTATTTTGTGGGTTTGGGGTGCTTTCTGAAAGCGCACCACACCCTCAAAATATAATAGAAGTCTATGACAAAGAGCAGCTAACTCGCAGGAAAACTGCAAATGAACTGGGATGCAACTGCGGTGCAGATAAACCTTGTAAAAGAAAACAATCAGTGCAAAACAAATCCTAATAAATAAGCGGCTGAACACTCAAGACCAAAATATCAAGTCCTAGTTGATAAACCTATAAAACAGTAGTGCAGTGCTGCACTATTGCGCTGCACTATTGTTTTATAGATGCAGATAAACTGCAGTGTATCAGTGTGAAAGCAGCCTTATAGGGGGCTCAGGACAGAAGGGGCTCATTTAAATTTGCAGTTTAGGGGCTGGGAAACACCATAGTTGTGACCTTTTGGTAAAGAAATTGCCTGCACACCTCCGCCGGTCCAATAGATTTATTGAAACGTGTAAAAAACTGCCACCAGGACAAGGACACAGACCATGGAAATGCTGACGCGTTTCACACTGACAACGTGCTTCTTCAAAACCAGAAGAAGCACGTTGTCAGTGTGAAACGCGTCAACCTTTCCATGGGCCGTGTCCTGGCGGCAGTTTAATACATGTTTCAATAAATCTATTGGACCGGCGGAGGTGTACAGGCAATTTCTTTACCAAAAGGTCTCAACTATGGGGTTTCCCAGCCCCCAAACTGCAAATTTAAATGACCCCCTTCTGTCCTCAGCCCCCCTATAAGGCTGCTCTCACACTGATACACTGTATAAGTTGTATACACAGATGCGAGCCGGGGCCGGCACCCAGTCCCACCTGTCCACAGGATTACACCTCTCACTTGGAACAGCGAATTGGCTTTTTACATAGTTGAGACCTGTTCTTACCACACCCCCAACCACTGGTGTAGTGTCAGGGGTCACAATGGCAATCCCACCTCATGCTCCAGGGGGCCCGCGTGGCTTCTCCTGGCTTCTTCTCCTCTCCCATTTAGCGGATTCAAGAGGAAAATGTTCATTATGCTATTCAAAATAAAAAAATTCTGCACCATTACAATTCATCGTGGCCCACGATTGGTTACCAAATAACTTAAATGGCCCTCCATCTTCAAGGGGTTGAGCACTGCTGCACTGCGGCTTCATTTACTCAGGCCCTGGAGGCCCATACACCACGAATAAGCCATTTGTTTATGCGGCTGGAACAGCCAGCTGCTGTGCGCAGACAGCCCATATAACTATAGGGATGCAGCGGCTGCATAGGCACCTAATTTTACAGGCATGCAGGAGAGCATCCCTGATCCCAGACAGTGTGTATTCAAGACACTCATCTGCATGACTGTTACTTTAGAATGATTGGGTGTGTCCACGCAACCGCTGCGTCTCTATAGACTTACATGGGCTGCCAACCGCAAAGGCAAATAGCCTAAGGTCTAGTCCCCCCCCATTGGCGGTGGGGTGGTAAAACCAGGCAGTTGAGCCACGTCTGATGTTTTTCGGCATTTCAGTGCATTAATTTCAGTGGGCTGCTTTAAATAGGTTGTAAACCCTCTCTTATAACTTGAACCTATAGGTAAACGCTTAATAGGGCTTACCTATAGGTACTGTAAATATCTCCTAAACTTGCACCGTTTAGGAGATATTTACTTTTAATGCAGCTGATGACGTCATCAGCACATGGCCTCTGAAGGAACGGCCACCCGTTCATCGCGCCTCCGGCCAATCAGATGGCCAGAGGACACGAACCAGGAAGCAGGACTGCCAAACATGTCGGCCGTGTCACCGCTGAGCGGGTGGCACTGCAGGGGCTTCGTTCTAAGGTAAGTAATTCATAATGAGCTAGTATGCGATGCACACTAGCTCATTATGCCTTTGTCTTTCAGGGTTTTTTATTTTTTCATTTTTTTTTTTTTTTTGGGGGGTTTACAACCTCTTTAATGCAATGCATGTTAACATGTGACAGATGCGTGTAAACATGTGACAGATGCGTGTTAACACACCACACAAGTGAGCTTTTTATCCCTCACCAAGGGTGCTGAACCCATGTTGTTTTTCCCTTTTCTCCTAAATCACATCTTTGTTTTTATTTTCTAGTATAAGTGCACTTGACAGACGGCCAAGGAAGCCATTTTATTACTTAACCACTCGGTTCACACTGGGGCGACACGACTACTTCGGGGGCGACTTGTGCATTACCTTGCACCACGACTTCGGAGCGACTCTCATGGACTTCACATATTGAAAGTCTATGCAAGTCGCCCCGAAGTAGTACAGGACCCTTTTTCTAAGTCGGAGCGATTTGTGTCGCTCCTATTAGAACGGGTCCTGTAGCGGTCAATGGACCGCGAGGGACTCCGACTTGTCAGACTGACAAGTCGCGCTAGTGTGGACCGGCTCTTAAGGAGCAGGCCTATTTCTGACATTTTGTTGTTTACAAGTTAAAAATCAGTATTTTTTTTGCTAGAAAATTACTTAGAACCCCCAAACATTATATATATATATTTTTTTAGGACAGACCCTGGAGAATAAAATCAAGATCATTGCAATACTTTGTCAATTGGTTTGGAAAAAAAAAATGTTTTTAAATAAAAAAAAAAAAAAAATAAGAAAATAGTTAAGTTAGTCCAATTGATACCTAACATGTCATGCTTCAGAATTGTGCATGCTCATGGAATGGCGATAAACTACGGTACTTAAAAATCTCCATAGGTGACACTTTAACATTTTTTACAGGTTACAGTTTAGAGTTACAGAGGAGGCCTTGTGCTAGAATTATTGCTCTCGCTCTAACGAGCGTGGCGATACCTCACATGTGGTTTGAACACCGTTTACATATGTGGGCGCGACTTGCGTATGCGTTCGCTTCTGCACTCGAGCTCGGAGGGGCAGGGCGCTTTAATTTTTTTTTTCGTATTTATTTTCTTTATTTATTTTTTACACTGTCCCTTCAAAAAAAATGTTTTGATCAGTTTTGTTCCTATTACAAGGGATGTAAACATCCCTTGTAATAGAAATAAGCATGACGGGTCCTCTTTAGGTCCCTTTCACACTTTGAACGACTTGTCCTGCGATTTGGGACTGCAAAGTCACATGACAAGTCATGCTCCACGATTTCCAATGAGTACCGTTCATATATGCGCAACTTCCAAGTTGCAACTACATCAAAGTAGTCCCTGGACTACTTTGGTCTGACTTTGATGCGTTTTGAGGTCCATAGACATAATACGAGTCATCTCCGCTCCTGTCCCTGTCACTTCCCTCATCTCGGCTAGTAAATATTAAAGCGGCAGCGGGTGTATGAGAACATAAATCACGGAGCCGAGACCCGCTTTTATATTTACTAGCCAAGATCAGGGGAGTGACAGGGACAGGAGCGGAGATGACTCATATTGCAGCACAGCTGTTTTAATGTAAGCGTGGCATCGGTAGGTTTTTTTCACGGACACCGTGATAATTTCCTACTAGTGCACATGCGCACTAGTCAGGTCCTCAGCTTTTCCATTAGGTATCCGGGGCTGGGAGCATGCGCACTGCTGCGCTGCTCAGCTGTTCCTGGCCGGAAGTGACGAGGGTAGGTTTTTCTCACGGGTAGGTAATTCTCACATTACACCGGTCCACTTTGGTCAGCAGCACCCCAGGATCCCATTCCCTGTGAGGTGAATTCCTTGTTTTAATTCATAACGGTTTAGCCAACAAAATGGCTGCCATAGATGAAGTCTGAGAGGATTTTACGCATATCCTTCTTTTGTACTATTTATGAGGAGAATCTTACAATCATTTTACAGCCGAGCTTTCATATTCTGGCCTGCTGTGAGGAAGAGGTTTTATTATGAATGAAGACGGCTGATTTCAGCGGCATTTTTCAAGCCTCACAATCTCCTCAGAGCTCTCCTCAGACACACGCATGGCCCCTCAGACCGGCCTTCTTTTGAAGAACACGCCGCAAGTTATTTCAGCATAAAGGGAAGTGATTTATTCCTCGGCAGTGATTACATCATTTGTGGGTTATATACATGAAGTGAATCCCTAAAATCATTTTTGGCCTGCTGCCAGCGTATGAGTCAGTGCTGCAAAACAAAATGGCTGAGGCGGGTGAGGTTGGGCCTAGTGCCCCTTCAGTCAGGATTCAATCTGTACTGCTACTTATCAGCTGTGTGGCCTGATAACATTCATCTTCATTCATTGGGAAGGATGCGCTATTACTTGTAGTGACCAGATTCTGATTTTTCGATACAGTGGTGGATAGTTAGAACACGGTTCTCTAAGTGCAGGTTCACACTGAATGCGGCTTTGAAATCGTGTGCCTTTATCTGAAATCGCACGGTTTTAAAGCGATTTTGAAGACCTTCATACGGCTTCATGCTTCTTTGCTGAAATTGCCAAAAGTAGTGCAGGAACGACTTTTTCAAATCGATGCGGTACCGCAAAGTCGTGGCACACCAATTTGAATATTTTTTATTGCCGACAATAGGGTGCAACTTGACCTGTCGTTGGGAACTTAGGCTTAGTAGTTAGTTCACCTGTACCATAAGCTGCCTATGCAGATAAGGGGCATCTGTAGGTAAAAACAAAATGTGCAGCTTTGACAAAAGCTGAATAATGCCCTTGCTTTATGTGTAGGCCATTTTTGTACCTCCTGAAGCCTGACTGGAATAGTCCCAGGGCGTTGTTGGGTGAGGCCTAGTTATTACTGCTCACTAGGGATGGGCTCAGGCCTGTTCGGATCGTAGTCCCAACCCACCTGAGCAATCGCGCCAGGAAGCCGTCACTGCACACCGCCAAGCAGTGAAGCGTTTTTCCAGCCCGCAGCTACACATACCCACGCCATGACTAGGCCGCTCATGATTGGTGGTGTGCAGTGATGGCTTCCTGGCAGGATTGCTTTAGTGGATTTTGACTACGATCCAAACACCCCTGGGCCCATCACTACTGCTCACCTCCACCATCACAGGAGGGAGCTCTTCAAACGCTGAGCTCAGAGCTACTGAGAGAGGTTTGAATCCGAGAAAAAGCTTCCTCTCGTGATGGTGGAGGTGAGCGGTAACGACTAGGCCTCACTTAGCAATGTCCTAGGAGTATTCCAGTCAGGCTTCATGAGGTATGTAAATGGCCTACACCTAAAGCAAAGTCATTTTTCCACTTTAGTCAGACTTGTACAGTTTTTTTTTTATCTATAGACTAGGGGTATTGAATTAAAATTCATGAAGGTCCAGCCAGTAAAATTTTCTTCCAGCCGAGGTCTGAATCCTATGTTTGACTCTCAATGGCACCTCTGCACAATGGCAAACGTGGTGCGTTTTTGTGAGTGCCACAGTACCATGCAACTTGGTACAGCGCAATAAAAAAAAAGACTTATTTTTCTGCGGTTCTGCTTATAGGACAGCCTACTGAAATAAATGGGCCGCCTACACGCATTACACAATAATGTGAATTTAGTCTCAGATCCTGCACATCACAATTCTTTTTATTACATCCGTTTTCTCAGTCCCCCTGCACATCACCCCCCCTTCACATTACAGTCCTCAGCCCCCCTTCACATTCTTGTCTGCAGCCACCCTTTATATCGCCCCCTACTTTAAATTGCAGTTCCCAGCCCCCTTCATATCACCCCCCTTAACATTCCTGCCCTCGCCCCCTTTATAGTACCCATCCTTTACCTTCCAGTCCCAAGTCCCCCTTCACATTCCTGTCCTCACCCATTTTATAGCACCCCCCTTCACATAACTGTCCTCACCCCCTTTATAGCACCCCCCTTCACATCACTGTCCTCACCCCCTTCATAGCACCCCCCTTCACATCACTGTCCTCACCCCCTTTATAGCACCCCCCTTCACATCACTGTCCTCACCCCCTTTATAGCACCCCCTTCACATCACTGTCCTCACCCCCTTTATAGCACCCCCCTTCACATCACTGTCCTCACACCCTTTATAGCACCCCCCTTCACATAACTGTCCTCACCTATTTTATAGCACCCCCTTCCCATAACTGTCCTCACCTATTTTATAGCACTCCTCTTCACACTGCAGTCCCCAGCCCCCCCTTCACATAACTGTCCTCTACCCCTTTATAGCACCCCCCTTCACATAACTGTCCTCACCCCCTTCATAGCACCCCCCTTCACATAACTGTCCTCACCCCCTTCATAGCACCCCCCTTCACATAACTGTCCTCACCCTCTTCATAGCACCCCCCTTCACATAACCGTCCTCACCCCCTTCATAGCACCCCCCTTCACATAACTGTCCTCACCCCCTTCATAGCACCTCCCTTCACATAACTGTCCTCACCCCCTTCATAGCACCCCCCTTCACATAACCGTCCTCACCCCCTTCATAGCACCCCCCTGCACATAACTGTCCTCACCCCCTTCATAGCACCCCCCTTCACATAACTGTCCTCACCCCCTTTATAGCACCCCCCTTCACATAACTGTCCTCACCCCCTTCATAGCACCCCCCTTCACATAACTGTCCTCACCCCCTTCATAGCACCTCCCTTCACATAACTGTCCTCACCCCCTTTATAGCACCCCCCTTCACATAACTGTCCTCACCCCCTTCATAGCACCCCCCTTCACATAACTGTCCTCACCCCCTTCATAGCACCCCCCTTCACATAACTGTCCTCACCCTCTTCATAGCACCCCCCTTCACATAACCGTCCTCACCCCCTTCATAGCACCCCCCTTCACATAACTGTCCTCACCCCCTTCATAGCACCTCCCTTCACATAACTGTCCTCACCCCCTTCATAGCACCCCCCTTCACATAACCGTCCTCACCCCCTTCATAGCACCCCCCTTCACATAACTGTCCTCACCCCCTTCATAGCACCCCCCTTCACATAACTGTCCTCACCCCCTTTATAGCACCCCCCTTCACATAACTGTCCTCACCCCCTTCATAGCACCCCCCTTCACATAACTGTCCTCACCCCCTTCATAGCACCTCCCTTCACATAACTGTCCTCACCCCCTTTATAGCACCCCCCTTCACATAACTGTCCTCACCCCCTTTATAGCACCCCCCTTCACATAACTGTCCTCACCCCCTTCATAGCACCTCCCTTCACATAACTGTCCTCACCCCCTTTATAGCACCCCCCTTCACATAACTGTCCTCACCCCCTTCATAGCACCCCCCTTCACATAACTGTCCTCACCACCCTTCATAGCACCCCCCTGCACATAACCATCCTCACCCCCTTCATAGCACCCCCCTTCACATAACCATCCTCACCCCCTTCATAGCACCCCCCTTCACATAACTGTCCTCACCCCCTTCATAGCACCCCCCTTCACATAACCATCCTCACCCCCTTCATAGCACCCCCCTTCACATAACTGTCCTCACCCCCTTCATAGCACCCCCCTTCACATAACTGTCCTCACCCTCTTCATAGCACCTCCCTTCACATAACTGTCCTCACCCCCTTTATAGCACCCTCCTTCACATAACTGTCCTCACCCCCTTCATAGCACCTCCCTTCACATAACTGTCCTCACCCCCTTTATAGCACCCCCCTTCACATAACTGTCCTCACCCCCTTTATAGCACCCCCCTTCACATAACTGTCCTCACCCCCTTCATAGCACCCCCCTTCACATAACTGTCCTCACCCCCTTCATAGCACCTCCCTTCACATAACTGTCCTCACCCCCTTTATAGCACCCCCCTTCACATAACTGTCCTCACCCCCTTTATAGCACCCCCCTTCACATAACTGTCCTCACCCTCTTCATAGCACCCCCCTGCACATAACTGTCCTCACCCCCTTCATAGCACCCCCCTTCACATAACCGTCCTCACCTATTTTATAGAACCCCCTATAAAATAGATGGGGCCGGACAGAACATGGGTCCGGACTTGACTCGTGTTCCACCATTTAGTGATGTCTGCTATAGACAGTTCCGCATGCGCGTTTATGTGCATTGGTAATATGCGTGCGGCCATTTGCAGTGCATTATTTTTAGGAATGATTTAGGCTATATTCACGACCGATGTGGCGGGACTGCGTTGTGCTGCTATTCCAGAGCAGTCCCACCACATAACAGGCAAATGGCCTTGTCTTTCTATTTGTCCAGTTCACACCCCTGTGTTGCTGTGGTTTGTGAGCCGAGGGCGCTGAAAAAAAAAAAAAAATACTGCATGCAGTCGTCTTTTTTTTTTCAGCACAGCCTGAGGAAATCCACTGCCTTGCACTGCATTACTGGCAACTTACCTTTATAAAATATCTGTGTGACATCTCAATAACGTTTGTTAACCAAAAAAAAAAAAAAGAGAGTGCATCATTGTCTGTCCACCCCCCCCCCCCCCGGTGGCAGCCCTGGGGAGTGGTACCCGCTTTTGACAGCCGCAAGGCCTTATTGCCGGTTTCCCTTAGTCCAGATGGTGCGCCGGCACCTGATAGCCGATTCCAAAATCGGCTTGGATGAGGACACCACTGGATTCCTGGACAGGTAAGTGTCCTAGTAATAAAAGTCAGCTACTACAGTATTTGTAGCTGCTGACTTAAATTTTCTGAGGGGGAGCTTGGAGCTCCTCTTTAAAGTCATAAAGGCTCATAGTTTTTTACTTTAATGCATTCTATGCGTAAGGGTAAAAAAACCTTCTGTGTGCAGCAGCCCCCTAATACTTACTTGAGCCCATCTCGATCCAGCGATGTGCACGAGTGCCTCAGCTCTTCATTGGCCTCATTGGCTGAGACAGCAGCAGGAGCTATTGGCTCCCTCTGCTGTCAATCACAGTCACTGAGCAAATCAGAAGAGAGGGGGCAGGGTCAAGTCGCAGCTCTTTGTATGAATGGACACGCAGAACTGGAGCTCAGGAGAGAGCCTGCTAGGGTGCCCCCATTGCAAGCTGCTTTCCCTGGGGGCACTCGGCAGGAGGGAGGGGGCAGGAGCACCTGCAAAGGAGACAGAGACTTTATTATGACTTTTAAGCGGAGTTCCACCCAAAAAATGGAACTTCCGCTTTAACACACTAGTGCGACTTGTCCCGCCTGACTCTCTGGCATGTCATTTTTTGGGGGGAGCGGGTACCTAGATTTGACAGGTACTCACTCCCACTTCCGCTTGGGCCGCCTAGGGCGGCTCGAGCAGAAGTTTTCCTCTCCCCCTCCCTCGTCCCCCTCCCACGTCACAGGTCCCATAAGATTGCCTGGCTATTCACAATGCACAGTGCGCACCCAGCTGTGAAACACTAGAGATGCTTTGGGCGGCCGCATAAAAGTCAGCAGGTACACTTTTTGTAGCTGCTGACTTTTAATAAACACAGAAACCAGTGGAACTCCGCTTTGTTTAATTTGTATGTAAGTTGGAACAGGTACATTTATCAAGTGTAACTCCAGCCCAAAAAATGATTTTTAAGTTTTGGATAGCATAGGGAAGGGGTAACACCCCTGTAACATTTGTTTTGCTGTCTGTGCTTTTGTCTAGAAGATTCCACCTCACTTTCTGTCCCTATGACACATGGATTTTGAAAATTTTAGGCTGTCATGGAAACAAGGATTGGTGATAAAGCTTGATTGGAGACACCTTTTTCCCATGAGAACTCTTAGGCCCCGTTCACACTGGGGCGACGCTACTTTGCCGGGCGACCTCATAGGTCGCGGCGTGCTGCTCGCACCGCGACCTCGGATCGGGCCGCACGGACTTCATAACATTGAAGTCTATGCAAGTCGCTCCGGGTCGCCCCAAAGAAGCTCCGGACCCTTTTTCTAAGTCGGAGCGACTTGTGTCGCTCCTATTAGAACGGGTCCGCAGCTTCTCTATGGAAGGCGACCTGTCAGGCGACCAGGTCGCCCCAGTGTGAACGGGGACTTACAGGAGTGAATTTCCCTTCCTAGGGGAGATTTCCTCTCAATTCCTGTTGTCATAATTTTGCAACTTGGCAAAAAAATACAGATTTTAACTTGTAAACAAAAAGTGCCAGTAAGGCCCCTTTCACACTTATGCGACGCGATTTTACGGCGCCATTTTGACGCGACTTTGCTGCAATTTTGCCGCGATTTTGAAAGCAATGGCTATGGCTCAAAACGCAATCAAATCGTGGAAAAGTAGTGCAGGAACTACTTTGAAGTCGGTGCGACTTCAAAACGCTCTGATATGAATGGGGCTCATTGAAAATAATGGAAAACGACTTGTCATGCGATTTTGCGGTCCAAAATCGCGGGACAAGTCGCACTAGTGTGAAAGGGGCCAAAAAGCCTGGCCGGCAAGTGGATAAAATGCTTGATTTTTTTTATTGCTTTGCTTTGACCTGCAATGTTTTAGGATGCTGACAGGTCCTCTACAAGCTGCTACAAGAAACTGATTTATCAGAATTTCAGGATCCAATCCATTTTCAGCTTGCTGGTGATATTTTGAATGGCGCCATAGAACCCGATCTTTGTATTGTTAAGGATTACCAGGCAGGGGGATGTCTGTATTGCTGGTGTTTTCTTAACCCCACTGTTGACTTTTTTGCCCCGGTTACACAATAGCCATGGTTAACAATGCTATTTTCTGCGTCAGCTGAGGAGATAAGGCTTAACCGCTGATATTTTTATATATATATATATATATATATATATCTAGAGATATATATATATATATATATAAATATATATATATAGATGTATAATATTTTTTTATTATTTTTATATATATATATATATATATATATATATATATATATATACACACACATATATACTGTATGCTGTGTGTGGATAATGTATTTACCTTATGTTCTTTCTTTCTACAGAATGAGGACCTGAAACCTATCACCCCCTCCAGAACTTCTATTCATTATTCTGTATAATTGGCACATCCCTCCCGCTGACCGCCATGTCGGGCGCCTCCGTGAAAGTGGCCGTGCGGGTTCGACCTTTCAATTCCAGGGAGCTCAGCAAGGATTCAAAATGCATCATCCAGATGCAAGGCAACTCAACCAGTAAGTAGAGTTCATCCCTCCACCCTTGTTTTATTTCCTAGACGTCGCTGAGATGACTTCATCTGCGGGGTCCCCCGGGGGCAGGCGGGGCACGCTGACATTAAAGATGCCCTCAGAATTTATTGTTAGGATACAGGAACAAAGGCTGGAGCCGTACCCTGCGTCTGTCTGTAGGCTGTAAAGTGCATCTCTTGTCCTATGCTCAGTATGCAGGCCGCATCTGCTGCTGAGTTCTCATTCTGTCCTCTCTGAATACACTTCCTTTCCCCTTTACCCCTGATTTGCTGTAGGCCTTCCTGAATAAAAAAAGGCTTAAGAAAAAAACCATCTGTGTTACCCATAGCAACTACCCAGAATCAGCAAAGTGATTCTGATTACTGTCTGTCAGTGGTGATGCTCTAAGTGATTTTGTGACAGTGAACGGTTTGCTTTGTAATTTTGTTTTCTTGGGGAGTATTTTTAGTGCAGGAGATTTATATTTTTAGTAGCCAGTTAAAATTTAAAACGCTTGTCATGGCAAATTAAAAAGAAAACACGCACAAGCAGTACATCTCTGCAATACGTGAAAACTTCCCCATATTTTATCTCTTTTTAAAAACACTGAGCCCCGGTTCACATTTATGCGATGCGGGAAGGCTGCGAATCCGCAGCCTGTTCCCGCATCGCACACGCACCCCCGGCAGTTCACACTGCCATATGCGATACGCTGGGGGTGTCAATGTAATCTTAACGACACCCCCAGTTTGATCGCATATCGCAGTGCGATCGTGCAGTTCGCACAGGATCGGATCGCACAAGTGTGAACCGCTGTGCGATCCGATCCTGATGCGGCTGCCAAAAAGGGTCCCTGTGCGTGTTTGGTGCGGCTGCGGTGCGAATTTAGCCATACAGTTTGTATGGCTAAACTCGCACCGCACAGCCGATCGCATGTAATGTCGGAGCAGTGCGCTCCGACATTACATGCGAACCCTGCACACGCACAAGTGTGAACCGGGGCTGAATGCACAGCAAAATACCTGTAAAGCTGCCAAAAATACACACCGCTCCAATGTCCTGTTGTGGGCTGACAACCCACAGATTTTGTATATTGGTGTCAGCCCTGCTCAGTGCCTTTTGCTAAACTGCTCAGCTATTCCCAATCTCTGCGGGCCGGTTCACACCAGAACGCGGCACAGGAAACCCACGTTCAGTGCACTTTTCCTGCACCATGTTCAAAACGCACTCGATTTGTGAACACAGTGCGTTTGCCTGCACCGGATCACATGGTACAAAAGTACCATGTGATCCGGTTGCAGTGCGTTTCCAAAAGTAGCGCATGCACTACTGTCGGTGTGGTGCAATTTCAGCCCATTCAGAATGAATAGGCTGAAGTTGCACTGCACAGAACTGCATTTGAATCGCACAGCATTCCTGTACGATTCACATGCAGTTCCAAGTATGAACCAGCCCTAAGTCTTGGTTCCACACATATGCGGCGGGGTAAATAGAGGGAATAGAAATTTTGGTACCAAAACCGAAAATTCAGGATGCACTTACCTGAAACTGAAAATGACAGTATTTAACAAAAAATAGATATATTTTTATATATAATTGTATTATTTTTGACATTTTAATTACTATCATGAATTTAAATGAATATGAATATGAATTTATTGTCGGCCATTATTGACACCTTTAGCGCAAGAAAATCTCAAGAAAAATGTATCCCTTGAAATTAGTGATCGTCCGATTATCGGCAATGCTGATATATTGGGGGCCGTTATGCACTTTCCTGATATATCGGAATCGGCCCCTGAGATTACCGATATTGCCGATATTTCGGGAAAGTGCTTGTTCCGGAGTGATGCCTGCAGCTGGAGGCATCACCCCGGTGCCGGCGTCCATAGCTGACGGTCGGCTGTCTTGTAATGACAACCGATGCTCCTGGGAAGCCATTTGGCTGTCATTACAAGGAGTGGGAGGAGACGTCCCCTCCCCTTCCGCGGCTCGCCCGGGGCTCCCGTCCCACCGGAGACCCGGGCATCCTACCTGCACGTCCGCCAAACAGAATACCCAATCAAAGCCGCATTCGGCTCTGATCGCGCCTCCATGTAAAACCCGGAAGTGATGTCACTACACTGAAAGGCATGTGAATTGCACAGAAATGCGATGCAGTTCCTGTTCACATACACAGTAATGTGAATCGAGGCTAAATTCTAACCATTGTGTAGTCCAAGAACTAGGAGGGCCCTTTGAGATACGTGTGCGTTCATGCCACTCAGCGCTCGGTATCGTGTGCTCAATGCATGTGTGGTGTGAACGTGTGCTGCAGAGTGCGCTGTTAATGCTGTCACTGGATCGTGCTGAATTGATAGGCAGAATGTACTTGATTCAGGTGACCTTAAAGTGAACTTTATTTAGAAACTAAAGTCCTGCTAGATGACTTCAGGCCGGCCCCTTTGGCAGGTATAGCTATGTAAAACATTAGAAATGATTGCCTGTTGGTTTTTGCCTTAGTTTGGTTCTACTCTTTTTTTCTTGTTCAGATTTATACTGCTCATATGTTGGCTTTGTTATAAAATGAAAAACGTTAATAAACATGTTGAAGCAAACATAATTGCCTATACTGTTTAAAATCCAGTAATGCACTGTCTCACCCTGCTCTGCACATGCTCAGTTGCTTTCCATTTTTAGGCACTGCTGAATTTGTAGAGGCCGATCTGCTTACAGGCTTAAAGCGAACTTAAACTCTCCTATCCTTTACAGCCAAGGAAGCTGCTTCATTTGATCTGCAACTGCCATGGTGCTGCACATGTAATCAGTTATGACACCAGCCATTTGATGGTTTGATAATTTGGTTGAGGACACAAGCAAATGTGACAGTCAGCAAACCCGGTGTTCTATCAGATCTCCCTACCCCATCAGAAATCCATACCCTCGTCATTTCCGGCTCAGATCAGCTGTGGATTCGTCATGCATCAGCTGTATGCATCAGCTGTAGCCGTGTCACACGTCCTAGTGCGCATGCGTGCAAAAGGTAGGGAAATTTGATAATATCACAACGGTCGGGCACACGTCCTAGTGTGCATGCGCGGCAATGGGTCAGGCAGCGAGCAGGGAGATCTCTTATTACAAATCTCCATGCCCCACACTGCACTGACCCGACAATAGTACAATCCGATCTCCATGCCCCACACTGCACCAACCCGACAATAGGACATAGCCATCAAATGGACAGTGGGCATATTTTCCCATTGTGGGGTCGGTGCAGTGTGGGGCATGGAGATCGGATTGTCCCATTGTCGGGTCGGTGCAGTGTGGGGCATGGAGATCGGATTGTCCCATTGTCGGGTCGGTGCAGTGTGGGGCATGGAGATCGGATTGTCCCATTGTCGGGTCGGTGCAGTGTGGGGCATGGAGATCGGATGGTCCCATTGTCGGGTCGGTGCAGTGTGGGGCATGGAGATCGGATTGTCCCATTGTTGGGTCGGTGCAGTGTGGGGCATGGAGATCAGATTGCCCCATTGTGGGGTCAGTGCAGTGTGGGGCATGGAGATCAGATTGCCCCATTGTGGGGTCAGTGCAGTGTGGGGCATGGAGATCAGATTGCCCCATTGTGGGGTCGGTGCAGTGTGGGGCATGGAGATCAGATTGCCCCATTGTGGGGTCAGTGCAGTGTGGGGCATGGAGATCAGATTGCCCCATTGTGGGGTCAGTGCAGTGTGGGGCATGGAGATCAGATTGCCCCATTGTGGGGTCAGTGCAGTGTGGGGCATGGAGATCAGATTGCCCCATTGTGGGACCTGGAGATCAGATTGCCCCATTGTGGGGTCAGTGCAGTGTGGGGCATGGAGATCAGATTGCCCCATTGTCGGGTCGGTGCAGTGTGGGGCATGGAGATTGGATGGATATTTGTTATAAGAGACCTCCCTGCCCGCTGCTCGACCCACATGCGCACTAGGACGTGTGACGCGGCTACAGCTGATGCATACAGCTGATGCATGACTAATCCACAGCTGATCTAAACCGGAAATGACGAGGGTATGGATTTCTTATGGGGTAGGGAGATCTGATAGAACACCGGCATTGCAGGAATGTAACTGTTTTTTTAAACTGTTGAATTGAAGGGTTTAGTTTCGCTTTTATAATTTATTGCTGCTCAGGGGCTCTGGGCTTCAGCAAAATGGCGGCCTCCAGCAAGAAGAAAAAGGAGCAATGCTGAATACAATTTACAACGCACACTTATTTTGGTGGCTTAATTGTTTAAGGCTGTCAGCAGATCGGCCTCTACAAATTTGGCAGTGACTAAAAATGGAGAGCAACTGCGCATGTGCAGAGCAGGGTGAGACGTTGTATTACTGGATTGTAAACAGTATAGGCACTTATTTTTAATGTTTTACATAGCTATACCTGCAAAAGGGGCCACACACTCATTTTGCTAGCATAATTATTAATGTGGAATGTATGTTCCTTGCTAACGAACATTATTTGTTATTAAGCTGTTATGGGTGAAGTTCCAGTTTAAGTGTCAGTAAAGCACTGGTAATGGGATCAGCTCCTTCCTTTCTTCTCCTCTGTTCCCATGTTGCTGCGATCCTTGGATCCAATGGATTATATGAGAAGAGAGCACAGCGTGTGTTTATTCCAGTAGCTGACAGGAGATGAATTTCACAGACAGGCTGGGATGGTTGAAAACGAAATATTTACAGAGTGTCCAAGTGAAGGAGTACAATGGCGTATCATCTGGCATGTGATTCTGAGTGTTTTTTAGGCTATTTCCAGCTCATAGCACAGTAAGGAAAGAATGTGGGAGAGAGCCCAGCTCAGGGAAGGGTAGGGGTGGCTGTGCAGCTCATCCACAGATCTTCTCAAATCTTTTAACACCGGGCTGCTGAGAGAAAGAAGAGCCTTACCTTCCGGGGCTCTCAGTATTCGGCCTGAAAGCCTAAATCCAGCCTCGCCTTCAAGTCTTGCACAGTTGTAGCGGCTCCTCTCTCGTACTGAAATGGCTTACTCTGATTTCACTGCATACTGTGAGCTTCTCACAATGGGGGAGATTTACTAAAACTGGTGCAGCTCTGCATAACAACCAATCAGCTTCTAACTTCAGCTTGTTCAAATAAACTTTGACAATAAAACTTAGAAGCTGATTGTTTACTATGCACAGCTTCACCAGATTCTGTGTGAACCAGGTTTAACCCACTTGCTTACCGGGCACATATACCCCCCTTCCTGCTCAGGCCAATTTTCATCTTTCAGCGCTGTCACACTTTGAATGACAATTGCGCGGACATGCAACATTACCAATATGACATTTTTATCATTTATTTCACACAAATAAAGCTTTTCGTGGTATTTATTCACCATTGGGTTTTTTTATTTTTTGTTGAACAAAAAAACAGAAAATTTTGAGGATTTTAAGGATTGCTCACGCCTGGTGCCAAGCGAAAAAAAGGCAGAAAATGAGTTTGTTATAAGATTTTGCAAATAAGTAATTTTTCTCCTTCACTGATGGGCGTTGATGAGACTGCACTGATGGGCACTGTTCAGGAGGCACTGATGGTCACTGATAGACACTGGTAGGTGGCACTGATAGGCAGCACTGATTGGCATTGATAGGTGGCACAAGTGGGCATTGATTAGCAGTACTGATGGGCACTGGTAGGTGGCACTGATAGGCAGCGCTGATTGGCATTGATAGGTGGCACCAGTGGCACTGATTAGCAGTACTGATGGGCAGGGCCGCTGATAGGGGGGACCACCAGCCCTCTTGTAGGGGGTCCGAGCACACAGGGGGGGGCCCACACAGAGAGGGGGATTAGTGATGGACAACAAATACAGAAATCTTCCTCCATCACCTGAATCTGATCTGTCCTTCTCCCTGCTATCAGCTTTTATCTGCTGAGAAAGAGACAGTTGTCCCTCACTAATCCCCCTCCCTGTGTGGCCCCCCCCCCCCTCCCAGCACTTATCTCTGCTCAGGAGTTTATTTGTAAATTGTAACTTTGTTTCTCTCTCTCTCTGTCTCTCTGATCACTGAGCTCCAACTGCCCAGCCTGTATATTTTTCTCATCTCATCTTCATTTTTATTTAAAGCGGTAGTATCCCGCTTTTTGACACTTCTACCTAGAGGTAAGTCTATAATAAGGCCTATCTGTAGGTACAATTAATATCTCCTAAACTGGCACGGTTTAGGAGATATTTGCAGTGCATGCAGCCGCTCACGTGAGCGGCGCATGCGCTCTGAAGGTCCGGGGGACCTCCAGTCTTCCTTGCCGGGAGCTTGCCGGAAAACCACTCCTGCACGCATGCGCGGGAGTGACGTCATCGCGGCTCCGGCCAATCACAGTGCCGGAGCCGCCGAACCCTGAAGAGACGGCGAGGGATCATGGCGGCGCCCGCAGCGATGTCCGGGGGTCCGTGTCGGGGCTTCGTTCTAAGGTAAGTAATACATAATGAGCTAGTATGCGATGCATCCTAACTCATTATGCCTTTGTCTTGCAGGTTTTTTTTTTTTTTAGTTTTCGGTTGTACAACCGCTTTAACAGTTTTTTTTTTTTTTTTTAGATTTAGCAGGAATTATGCGAGTTATGTTATATTTGTGTCTGCTAATAGTGATTTTGTTGTAATTTTAGCTAAATATTTCTTGAATATTTTCTTGGGGGGGCCCTGCCAGGTAGTCTGTACGGGGCCCCGCGATTTCTAACAGCAGCCCTGCTGATGGGCACTGGTAGGTGGCCCTGCTTAGCAGCACTGGTGGGGACAGTGTGGGACCGATGTTCCTCTTACAGAAGCCGGTAATCCCCTTCGTTTTTTTTATCCTCTCACTAAGCGTGAGAAAAAAAAAAGCCACTGATCGGCTTCTGTTTACATCATTAGCTGACAGCTGATCACGTTCTGAAGGGTCGGGATCGACCCTTTACCTTGATCTGTGATCAGAGAGTCCAAAGGACTCAATGATCACAGAGCGCACTGCCAGCATGTCTCGGTGTATGCTGGAAGCTCGAGAACAGGAGAACGTCCAGATATGTCCTCCCAGCATTTCAGGCCCGCGCTGAAGCCATCTTTCAGCTATAGCGCAGGGGTGAAGTGGTTAATACATCTCCCTCTCTATGTTCATTAGGAGCTACAGCAAGTCAGCTAGACCCTGCCTCATTACCGGGTTGCAGGGTATGCAGAATCATTTGGGTCTACAACAGGGGTCTCAAACTGGCGGCCCTCCATCTGTTGTGGAACTACAAGTCTTATCATGCTTCTGCCCATGGGAGTCATGCTTGTAACTTGCAATGCCTCATGGGAATTTTTGTTTGGCAACAGCTGGAGGGCCACCAGTTTGAGACCCCTGGTCTACTATATGGCATGTCATGAAAACAAAAAGGATTTATTAAAAAATAAATGTAATTAGCATGTTGATGATGGGGGAGGATAGAACTATGAAAGGAAAAATAAAGGAAGGTTAAAGCGGTAGTATACCGCTTTTTTCCACTTTTAACTACAGGTAAGCCTATAATGAGGCCTATAATGAGGCTTACCTGTAGGTACAATTAATATCTCCTAAACCGACACGGTTTAGGAGATATTTGCACTGCATGCAGCCGCTCACGCGAGTGGCGCATGCGCTCTGGAACTAAGCCCAACCCCTGAAAAGCAACCCCACACCATAAAGTTCATGTGCGTGTAAAGGCAGGCGTCCCAATACATTGGTCTATCCCTCCACTGGCCTGCAGGAATAAACAAGGAGCAATTGTACTTAGCTGGCAATAGAATCTCGGACAATTCAGCAGGATCCCATAAAGTAGCAGAAGCACAAAAATCTAAAAAAGGAGCATTTTAGGATAATTCTAATTCATAATATAGATATCAGACCAGTAAATCTGTATCTGTATTACATATGACAATAAACATCAGCAGGACAGAACGTGACGGGAAATTGCAGTTAGAACCCGACGGGGTTTTAAAAAAGGTTTTGGCTAGACATACACGTTACCATACGATTGGTGGTGATTTGTGTCCATTCCATATTTATCTTGCATGTCTCCAATGGGCTGCTGGCCTGGCAAGTCCCTACGTTAGAGGGAAGCCACCTGGACAGGAAGTGCTGACACGTCTCTGCTGGGTGACCCCGACCTCGGCCCTGCTGAGCCTGTATTGTATCCAGCCCAGGTCCTCTCCTACCCTGCGCTGTGTCAGTCCATCCTTCTTCCTGTGCGACTTCCAGGGGATGTTGTTACATGTGTGACTCTGATGATAACACACGTGTTTCCCATCGGCAGGTGCCTATGATTCAGTCATCTGAAATCTATCTATTTGTGCTTTTCCAGTGTGATATCTAGATTTTAAGGGGAGATCCATCAAATGTAATATAACTTTTTAAAATTAAAGCATAACTCCTTTTTTGTTGAGAAAAAAAAATATTCCCCTCTGGGTGATCTCTGTACATTGCAGGGATTTTTACAAACTTTGTTGCAGATTCCTACCTTTTATTATTCAGAAGAAATCATTGTTTGTTCCTCTGTGCTGAGTGGGTCTAATGAGAGTGGTTTCATAATTATCTATCAGCTGTGGCAGCTGCAGGGCTCTAATGAGGAAATCTGCTGGGTCTGCATCCCTTTAGACGTGTTCCTATTGGGAGGATCTCACCAAAAATTACATTTTTGTTGCAGGGGATGCCAGAAATCTGACTTGTATCTTAAAGCGGAGTTCCACCCTAAAAAAAAAATTTGCAGCATCAGTTAGCAAAAAAAAAAAAAAACCTGAAAAAAATTGGATAGGTAATATTTTTTTTCCCCCAGTTACCTTGTTTTTAATGAAAATAAACTTGCCTTCCTTCCTCTTCCTCCTTGTGCAGCTGCGGCCCCCGACGCCACTTCCTCCTTTGCATTGCCTCCTGGGAGATGAGCGTCATCAATCTCAGGATGCAATGGGAACGGCCCAGGCCGCTACTCTGATTGCCGATCGCAATCTACAAACTCACACCCCTATCTGTCTCAAAAATATGATAAAAAGTTTGTTTTGGTACAACTTTGCATGACCGCGCACTTGTCATTTAAAGTGCAACAGCTGAAATTTGGCCGAGGCATGAAGGGGGTGAAAGTGCTCGGTATCGAAGTGGTTAAACATTTCATTGGCATGTTCATGAAGAGGGAAGGTTGAACCAGGAAAGGCAAAATAAAAGCAGATTTAGGGCTCTTTCACACGGGTGGTCCGATCAGATCCGCCTGTCAGTTTTTTAGGCGGATCTGATCGGATCCTCCATGCAGCTCTATGGGGCAGCGGATGTCAGCGGAGACACCTCCGCTGACACCCGCTGCCATCCGTATCCGATCCTGTCCGTGAAATCTGGACGGATGGAAACCCTATTTTTCCATCCGTTCAGTAATCGGATCGGATCGGATGAGAGCGGACAGGCGGTCCGCTCCCATCCGATCCCTCATAGAGGGCAGCGGGGGCTGAGACACCTCCCTCTCCGCTCTGCAAGCGGAGACGAAGCTGTCATCCGCCGGCTCAGCGGGGATCGCGGATCGATCCCCGCTGAGCAACACGGATCCGCCTACGGAGGCGGACCGTTTGAAAGAGCCCTAACTATGTTGCAAAGTTTGTCACCTGGTGTTTCCTACAGTAACAGCACTTCCTGTTGCAGGCTGACAATGCTAATCCACTGCCTCAAATTTAGCAACAATGTTGTAACCCAGTCATGCAAGCTGCTTCATTTGGCCATTGGGCTGTCTAGCAATGATGAGCAGCTGACGCTGGAGTGTGCGCATGTAGAGAGCGCATGCAGCAGCACGGCAAAGGATGCAAACAATGATAAGTATAGGTGAAAACAAGTAATTTATAGAAAAAGTATGGTAATTATTTGGGATACAATTAGCATTGATGACCTGAAGATGTGGCCATATTTATTACTAGCTTAAGTTTTAGGGCTCTTTCACACTATGTGTCCGTTGGACGGACTCTGTTTATCTCAGCGGTGGATCGATCCGCCGATCCCCCGCTGAACAGGAGAATGACAGCTGTTCTCCGCACTGTGTGCGCAGACACAGCTGTCAGAGCCCCATACATCTCTATCGTAAAATCGGATGGGAACGGACCGTCGGTCTGTTCTCATCCAATCCCATCCAATCCGATCCACTGGACAGATGGAAAATAGGGTTTCCATCCGTCCAGATTTGACGGATCGGATCGGATGTCAGTGGACATGTTTCTGCTGACATCCGATGCCCCATAGGGATGCATGGGGGGACCGTTCAGATCCACCAAAAAAACTGACAGGTGGATCTGAAAGGGGCCTTAAGGGCCATACACAATATAAGATTTTCTGAAGAATTTTTCCTTCAGATTTACCTTTTCTATGTAGTGCAAGGGCCTGCCAGATTGCATACCAATTGAAAGTGTTTAGGTTTGACCTCATATTATATGGTTTTGGTAAATCTGAAGGAAAAAGTCTTCAGAAAATCTTATAGTGTGTATGGACCATTAGGCTACCTACAGAGGCAGGCTTATCCTAAATGACACAGCATGACTCGCTGGTCCAAAACTTTCAGCTTTCCTGGCAGACATGGTCACTTGGAGTCTCTTTGGGTTTGGAATGTTTCCAGAATGTTATGAGATGTCTGTTCAAGTGGAATTTTTCATTTATGACATTATCTGCAATTGCATGCCCATTCCTTTGAATGATGACAGAGTCTTCCTGCAGTCTGGGCTATATGGGTTGTATACCTCCAGCTTTTCAGCATGGAAAATAGGGATGACCCTTGCCACACTAGCAGGTATTCCTTCCTTCATTTCAGACAGATCAGCTGTTTCCTTTCAGCCTCATGCACACAGGACATTCTGCAAACTCTCCTAGAAGCCTTGCCTCCTGACAGAAACAAAAAGCCTGACCCTTGTAAAAGTGTCTAAAGATTTTACAAGCTTTTAGGCCAGTTTGCAGTTGTCAAGTGCTTGTGCCCAATTATTTTCATTGGCCAGAATAATCATTTATTTTGGCCATTAAAATGAATTAAGGCCCAAGCACTAAACGCGCCGAGTGTTTAGGCGCGTTTAGCAGCATCAAGCTGCTTTCTGCCAAAACTCTGCTGCTCCTGGATGAACTGACTGGGGGTTTTCTTCTGCCTCTAAAAGCCCCAGCCATTAACCACTTCAGCCCCGGAAAGGTTTTACCCCCTTAATGACCAGGTCTTTTTTTATGATTCGGTACTGCATTACTTTAACGGACAATTGCGCGGTCATGCGATGCCATACCCAAATAAAATTGATGTCCTTTTTTTTCCCCACAAATTGAGCTTTCTTTTGGTGATATTTGATCGCCTCTGCTATTTTTCATTTTTGCGTTATAAACAAAAAAAAAGTGTCAATTTTGAAAAAAAAAAAACAATGTTTTCTTCTTTCTGCTATAAAACATTCCCAATAAAAAAAATTAAAAAATCAAATTTTTTTTATCAGTTTAGGCCAATTTATATTCTTCTACATATTTTTGGTAAAACAAAATCCCAAAAAGCGTAAAATAATTGGTTTGCGCAAAAGTTGTAGCGTTCACAAACTATGAGATAGATTTATGGACTTTTTATTTTTTTTATTAGTAATGGCGGCGATCGGCGATTTTTATCGGGACTGCGACATTGCGATGGACAAATCTGACACTAATGGCACTTTTCCACTGCAAGTACCGGCTCGGCACTGCTTGGCCCAGCTCGGCTAAGTTTGCTTTTCCACTGAGTGGTACGAGTCGGCACCTTTCAGCACTGTATAGGCTCTACTCGGCTCGGTTTGCTTTTCCACTAAAGTAGTAAGTGGGTGGGATTACAACGATTCTCTGACCAATCAGTGCCTAGCCTAGTAGTGACAAACAATTAAGGCTGCATGCAAAGGATTGTGGGATATGGTATAGGTACGGAACGCTTGGAACCCCAACTGAGGTGGTACTGTTTAAGCGAATCGTACCGATCCGTACCATGTAGGGGAAAAGCGCCTCTGTACCAAACCGTACCGAACCGTTCTAACACATACCATGCGGTACCATGCAGTGGAAAAGCGCCAAATCAAGCCAAACCGATCCGTTCCATGCAGTGGAAAAGCACCTTAAGTGACACTTTTTGGGGACCAGTGACACCAATACAGTGATCAGTGCTAAATAATATGCACTGTTACTGTATAAATGACACTGGCAGGGAAGGGGTTAACACAGGGTGATCAAGGGGTTAAATGTATTCCCTATATGTGCTTTCTAACTGTTTTGGGGATGGATTGAACAGAGGCAAAGAGAGATCGGTGATTCAGCTAAGCAGGAGAGCCGTCTTACAGTTTTTACATAGGCAGACGGCTCTCCTGTCAGTTTTGCAGAAGATCGCGGGAGGCCGGCGTCGACCAAGCATGCGTCTAATCACAGCGGGAGCGTGACTCCGGCACGGCCTGCGCCGCCAAAACCACGTGCACATATTCACGTAGATCTATGTGGTAATGTGCAGCCGAGCCGCCCTGCCGCAGTAAATCTGCGTGGGGCGGTTGGTCGGCAAGTGGTTAAACGCTGCTAACAGCCAATGTGTGCATGGGCACTCAGACTAACATGCAGGGAAAAAGACGCCAGACACGTAGAAGGAGCTGAAAAAACATCCAGTGTGCATGAGAATATCTGCATGGGAAAAGAGGAATACAGTTGGTAAAAAATGTTACAGCTTGGCTCTGATTTTTCTCATCTCATTGCTGCTGATCTCTCCCGGTCTCTTTTAGTCACTTCCTGTATACTTGCCAACTCTCCAGCCTTGGCTATGCATCATTGCTTTGGTCCAACCTAAAGGATAAGTTCACTTTTTATGAAAAATAATAAATGGAAATTTATTGCAGGTAAAAAAATGTGCATTTAATATTTTTTTTGTTTGTTTTTTGGAGCCTGTAAAGCAAGGGTGTCAAACTCATTTTCATTGTGGGCCGCCTTACCATTATGGTTGCCCTTTAAAGAGCCGGGTGTATCTGTAGGGCTATATAAATTTATCCAGGGATTTTTTTTCCCCAGAGAATAGGTGCAGGAACCCGAATACGCCCCCCCCGCCGAACCGTATTGAATGGTGGGTGTGGCCAAATTGCAGTAACAGTGGGAGGATCTTAAGGCTGGGTTCACACTGCCGCATGGAGAAGCTCACAGCAGAGGTCCGGTGCGTCCCTGTTCACCGTTTCAGATCCATCTTCAGTCTGAATTTTTGCTGAATTCAAACCTGAAACGGACCAGAAGATGCACAGGACTCCTGTGCAATTCACTCCTGAGATATCTGATCCGGCTCCAGAGACGGTCACAAACTTCTTACATGCAAATTGGATTTGGGGACACCCTTTGGCCACAATGTTTTGCAGGCCGCTGTTGTAGAGGGTTAGTCCTCTTTGAGGGTGTATTTTTTTGTCAGGTGAGCTCCAGCGGCTCTCTCTTTCCTCACTGGACAGAGAGGCAGCAATCAGAGCCATTGGCTCCTGCTGCTGTCAATCACAGTGGTTGAGCAGAGATCAGGGGGCAGGGCTGAGCCGTGCTCTGTGTCAAGCCTGCCTGAGGGATTTCTTCTCACTTCCTGTTTTGTCTATGGGACAGGAAGTGAAAGGAAATCTCCCCAATGGACACAGATGGTAAAAAAAAAACCTGACAAGTTGTAACCCCCTCCCTTAGTCTATCAAAAATGAAAAAAAAAAAAATAAAGGCTTGCCTTTAGTTATACTTTAAAGTAGTTGTAGAGTTTTATCCTAAAGCCTTCTGTATGCAGCAGCCCCCCTGATATTTACCTGAGGTCCCTCTCTGTCCAACGATGAAATGAGTGTCTCAGCCGTCCAAGATTCTCCCTCCTGATTGGCTGAGACACAGCAGCAGCGCCATTGGCTGCTACTGCTGTCAATCAAAGTCAGCTAGCCAATCAGGAGAGAGAAAGGGTGGGTTGGGATAGTGCTTTTGTGTCTGAATAAACACAGGGAGCTGTGACTCCGCTCGGGTGCTCCTATAGCAAGCTGCTTGCTGTGTGGGCACTGAACATGAGGGAGGGGCCAGGATCACAGAAGAGGGACCCAAGAAGAGGAGGATCCTGGCTACTCTGTGTAAATCCTCTGCAACAGAGCAGGTAAATATAACATGTTTGGTATTTTTATAGGAAAAAAGACGAGACTTTACAATCGATTTAAGTAGATAGGAGTTGGAGCTCCAAAACTCAGCCTGTGATTGACAGCCTCAGCTCTGTTCCTGTGTGCTGTATAAAGGTGGGTTTGTCATTTCCCTCCAATCAGCTGTTAGAGATCTCCCTGAGCTCCGCAGAGTGTAATTTCAGCTCTCCACCCCTATTTTTTCTGAAAGCTCAGACAAGTAGTAGTCTTAACTTTTTTACATAAATTGAATTAAGAGGCCAAGCCTACCTGAGAAATGGTATCAGATTGTGCAGTACAGCACAGCCTAGTCTGTGTACAACGTCTGCGTCCCCTGCGCCCACAACATTAGATTTTTACTAGCAGGCCCCGAAGGAGACCTTAAATATTTGCCATGCATTTTGCATTGTGACCTGTCCCAGGCTCCTATTTCCATCACCTAGGAACAGCAATATTTGTGTGGAGAAGAGCCCGGCCAGCTGCTGTCACATGAGCCGTCTCCATTAAAGGCTGCTATGCTGGCACTGTGCCCGGGGCTGGGCACACATGGTATGTGTTTGAAGGGTTCAGCATGAAGATTGGATTGAAGTTAAGGCTGGTCGGTGATTAAATTTAATTTTACCACGCATGAGGAATCCCGCAGCCAGGTCAGGGCTTTGTGAAGTAAATGTGTTACAAGAAGGAAAAGAAATTCAAACCTTTAAAATGCATCTAAAGACAATCCTTTTTTTTTTTTTTTTGAATAGAATGGGGATGCGAACCCCTCCAGGTTTTTATCGGGGATGCGAACCCCTCCAGGTTTTTATCGGGGATGCGAACCCCTCCAGGTTTTTATCGGGGATGCGAACCCCTCCAGGTTTTTATCGGGGATGCGAACCCCTCCAGGTTTTTTTTGCTGTCTGCAATTTTTCTGGGCATTTCCGCCGTCTTCATTTGTCCTGGTGACTTTTGTCACTGAACAGAAAGTAATGAGAAATCCCTAATTTTACAGTGGATCTTTAGGGATGGAGATTGCTGGACTGACTCAGTCACTTGTTTGTAGGTAGGTGATGACGAGGGCAGGTAGGAAGAATTCCCTTCCAAAGATTTGTGCCCAACTTGAAAGCAGGTGGTAGTGAGCCCTATTAGGCTCCGTTCACATGTAGGCGTTTTGGGGCGTTTTTGGGGAGTTTTTCTGCTCTAGAATCAGCTCAGAAAACGTCCAACAAGACAAATCCGATTCATTTCAATGGCCCCTGTTCACAGCTGAGCGTTTTGACATTTTAAGCAAAACGCCCAATGCTCAAAAAAGTACATGAGCTTCTTTTTGGGCAGATTACAGGCGTTTTTATTTTTTTCCATTGGTCACTGGTCAACCTAAAAACGCCTGCACAAAAACGCCTGTAAATAGCAACGCCAAGATGTGAACGTAGCCTTATGGCCTGGGCTGCTGCCTCAGGGTATAGCCTTACGGTCGATTCTGCATGTTACTTTGGAAAGTAGATAGAAAGGAGCAGGGCTTTTTTTCTCAGATAGTAGGTGCAGGAACTCCCCCTTCTGAGTCACCCCTTGTCTCCACCCCCTACCCACCCCCAAGCACATCCCTTGGTCTCCGCCCCCTACTCACCCCCAAGCACATCTCTTGGTCTCCGCCCCCTACCCACCTCCCAGTACCATCCCTTTTAGAGAACAGAGAACCAAGTATCATTCTGTGGGGCTAAGTAATTTGTATTGAACTTGTTAATTTTAACAAGAAAAGCAGAAAAGTAGATCCCATGCAGCCAGCAACAATAGACCCCCAGAAACAAGAGATCACCTATACAACAATGCCCCCCCCCCACAACAAAATACCACCCCAGAAGCAATAGATCCACCCCAGTGACAATAGACCACCAGCAACAACCCTAAATTCTCCAGCAGCCAGCAACAATAGACCTCTCTCTCAACAGTAGATCCCTTCTAGCAACAACTAACTCCCCAGAAATATAAGATCCCTTCCAGCAACAATAGATCCTCCTCCAGCAACAACAGACCCCCATGCAAAAATAGATCCCCACTGGCAACAATAGATCTCCTAGCAGCCATCATCAATAGACCATCCAGCACACCCCAGCACCCCTTGCACTTAAATACAGTCAGTGTTGGAGGTGCCGGAACTGCGTTCCCCCGCATTCCCCCTGAAAAAAAGCCCTGGAAAGGAGAGCCCGGTATCCAGTAAATGTGAGTTTGAAAGTGGGTTTAACCACTTGACCTCTGGAAGATTTACCTCACCCCCCCCCCCCCTTCATGACCAGGCCATTTTTTTTGCAATACGGCACTGCGTTACTTTAACTGACAATTGTGCGGTCGTGCAACACTGTACCCAAATAACATTTATGTCATTTTTTTCCACAAATAGTGCTTTCTTTTGGTGGTATTTGATCACTTCTGCGTTTTATTTTTTTATTTTTTGTGCTATAATCAAAAAAAGACCGACTATTTTGAAAAAAAAAAAAAGTTTACTTTCTGCTATAATACATATTCAATAAAAATTGAAAAAAATCCACTTTTTTCATCAACTTAGGCCAATATGTATTATTCTACATATTTTTGTTAAACAAAAATCCCAATAGGCGTATATTGATTGGTTTGCGCAAAAGGTATAGCGTCTACAAACTATGGGATATTTTTATTTATTTTTATACATTTTTTACTAACAATGGCGGCGATCAGCGATTTATAGTGGGACTGCGATATTGCAGTGGACATTTTGACACTAAGGCCCCTTTCACACTTGTGCGACTTCAAAGTCGCGCAATTTTGCAGCAACTTTGTTACCGTGATTTTGATGCGAGTTTGACTGGGCTTGAATGTCTTTGGCCTTAAAACGCTTCAAAATCGTGCCAAAGTAGTGCAGGGACTACTTTGAAGTCAGTGCGACTTCAAGTTGCACTGATATGAACGGTACTCATTGGAAATAATGGAGAACGACTTGTCATGCGATTTAGCATTCCCAAATTGCTTGACAAGTCGCACAAGTGTGAAAGGGGCCTAACTGACACTTGTGACACTTTTTGGGACCCAGTGACACTAATACAGTGACCAGTGTTAAAAATATGCACTGTCACTGTACTAATGACATTAGCTTGGGAAGGGGCGATCAAAGGGTTAAATGTGTGCCTGACCAGTGTTTTTCTAAACTGGGGGGGGGGGGGGTGCTTTTAATAGGGGAAGACATGGAGCCTAGTCCCTGCTTTGCAAGAACACAGGGTCCATGCCTTCCCTCCTGTCAGAACGGCAATCTGCCTTGTTTACATAGGCAGATTGCAGTTCTGTTTCTCTGGCTGTTGATTGGCAGGTGCCAGCAGACATTGAGTCCGTGGTACCGGCTGTGTGTAATCATTCACGGCCACTACCCGGAAGTGCAGAATCGCATGTATATATATGTGTGTGTATATATATATATATATATATATATCTATATATATCTATATAGATATGATCTGGCACAGAGCTGCCACCCTGTAGCAGTAAAACTGCTCTAGGGCGGTCACTAAGTGGTTAAAGACTGAAAAATATAAAAAACTAGCGCACATTCTATTTAGACCCAATTCAAGCTCAAATAATTTATATTTATTATAATTTTTTTGATTATTTGTATTTTTCAGTCTTTATGTAGTTTATCTACAGGTAACCAGCAGCATTTTTTATAGACCCCACCCATATATTAATTGATCTTATATGTGTATAGTCCTTAATTTTATCCAAAGTTAACATCCAAGGCACTTGATCATATATATATATATATATATATATATATTTTTTTTTATTTTTTTTTAAGTGGTCAAAGACGTTTTATTGAAGGTAGCAACAGATAAAATTAAGCCAACACATTTTGGGGGAACAGAGACTCCCCTTTCTTCACTGTTGTTGCTGCATGCTAATAGATGGGGGAAGGATCTAATCAGGTGTGCCTATAGCACAAGGATTAGACAGATGGATGTCTGAGTACTGGCTGTGAATGCGGCCTGTGTATTCATAGCCAGCACGCAGACATCCGTCTGTCTAGGGGACCATGTGCAGATGCTGGACATTGTTTCCGCCTGTCCCGCGAGGAGTGGTGGAGGAACACTTCCATTTAATATTGGGTGGCCCTGCTGCAGGATGTCACAAGTTCCTGAACCGTGTTGTAGAGATACGTGTCTGCCTAGAGAAGTACCCTGCAGAATTCATCTCTGCAGAGCCGCTGTCCTTTATTAGCACAAATAAACACACAATCACAACTACTACTTCATGTCAGCGTTTCTCTGATTGAACTACCTTGTGTAGCTACCAACCATTATTGGGGAGTGACCAATATCCAAATATAACAGTGGAGCCTCCTACTGTTCTTCCACCACCGTCCTCAAATCGCCACCACCGTCCTCAAATCACCACCACTGTCCCCAAATCACCACCACCGTCCCCAAATCACCACCACCGTCCCCAAATCACCACCACTGTCCCCAAATCAGAATAGTTTACTCCACAGTACCTTCCACAAGCTAAAATATCAGATTTGGCTGGACTGAAGCTCAATGTGTTTTGTTTGATTTGTTGTCATATGTTCATGTTTCCTCAAGTCACATGGCTGATCTGCTATCATGGCGTGTTACTGACCCAGCCTGGGTGTAGCCTCACCCCTGCATGCCATTCTCTAAAGAAATACTTGTTATTGCAGCTCCAGAGGAGGACCTATTTCCTGCCTCCACAATTTCATTTGGACTCCAGAGATTTGTGGTCACCTTCCACCCCTCAGGAAATAGACAGAAGGGTATAGTGAAGTAAGAATGTATGCTGCAGATTTCTAAATCAGAGCTTTTTTTCTTCTGTAGGGGTGGCTGTGATTATGTCAGGATGAAACAGAGAAGCAGAATGAGTTGAGTCACCATGCAGGCGGCTCAAAGTTCCTGCAATCTATCGCAAGCAAGCTTCACTTTGCTGGCATAAGATCACAGGGGCAGCACAGTGGCTAAGTGGTTAGCACTTCTGCCCAGCAGGGCTAGGGTTGTCAGTTTGAATCCCAACCACAGAACTACCTGCATGGAGCTTGCATGTTCTCCCTGTGCCTGTGTGGGTTTCCCATGGGTACTCTGCTTTCCTTCCACACTCCAAACACACGCTGGAAGGGTTTATGGGCTCTTGTCTAAATTTGCCCTAGAATGTGTATGTATGAATGTGAGTTAGGGACCTTAGATTGCAAGCTCCTTGAGGGCAGGGGCTGATACAAATGTACAATATATATATATATATATATATATATATATATATATATATATATATATATATATACATACAGTATCTCACAAAAGTGAGTACACCCCTCACATTTTTGTAAATATTTTATTCTATCTTTTCATGTGACAACACTGAAGAAATGACACTTTGCTACAATGTAAAGTAGTGAGTGTACAGCTTGTATAACAGTGTAAATTTGCTGTCCCCTTAAAATAACTCAACACACAGCCATTAATGTCTAAACTGCTGGCAACAAAAGTGAGTACACCCCTAAGTTAAAATGTCCAAATTGGGCCCAATTAGCCATTTTCCCTCCCCGGGGTCATGTGACTTTAGTGTTATAAGGTCTCAGGGGTGAATGGGGAACAGGTGTGTTAAATTTGGTGTTATCGCTCTCACTCCCTCATACTGGTTACTGGAAGTTCAACATGGCACATAATGGCAAAGAACTCTCTGAGGATCTGAAAAAAAGAGTGGTTGCTCTACATAAAGATGGCCTAGGCCAGTGATGGCGAACCTTGGCACCCCAGATGTTTTGGGACTACATTTCCCATAATGCTCACGTACTCTGCAGTGTAGTTGAGCATCATGTGAAATGTAGTTCCAAAACATCTGGGGTGCCAAGGTTTGCCATCACTGGCCTAGGCTTTAAGAAGATTGCCAAGACCCTGAAACTGAGCTGCAACACGATGGCCAAGACCATACAGCGGTTTAACAGGACAGGTTCCACTCAGAACAGGCCTCGCCATGGTCGACCAAAGAAGTTGAGTGCACGTGCTCAGCATCATATCCAGAGGTTGTCTTTGGGAAATAGACGTATGAGTGCTGCCAGCATTGCTGCAGAGGTTGAAGGGGTGGGGGGTCAGCCTGTCAGTGCTCAGACCATACGCCGCACACTGCATCAAACTAGTCTGTATGGTTGTCATCCAAGAAGGAAGCCTCTTCTAAAGATGATGCACAAGAAAGCCTGCAAACAGTGCAGAAGACAAGCAGACTAAGGACATGGATTACTGGAACCATGTCCTGTGGTCTGATGAGACTACGATAAACTTATTTGGTTCAGATTTTATCAAGCGTGTGTGGGGGCAACCAGGTGAGGAGTACAAAGACAATTGGAATGGACGAGGTGGATATCATAATGTCACCATCCCTCCTCTCCATCTTGTTCAGTTAGAATGCTTAGCATTTGTTAGGACAATGTAGTCTTCTCCATGTAGCGCTCAAGCAGAGTGAGCAACCTCCGGTGTTCACTAAGCAGCACGGCAGCCACTCTGCCCAAAAGCTAACAGCAATCACCGTAGTAGCAGTGCTTACTACTCTCATTTTCTAGCTTCTACAGGGATCCCGCTGATATGGAACATGCAAACTTACATTGATCCAAGCTGGATCAATCTAACTATGCAAAAATATCCAAAAAATCAGATTTAAAGAAGAACTTTACTCCCCTTGTCTTTTTTTTTTTTTTGCTTGGCTATCCTGAATAAACATATTTAACCACTTGCCGACTGCGCACAGTATATTTACTGCGGCAGTCAGCCCCTCACAGGCAGAGCGACGTAAGTCTACGTCGCTAGCCTGTGAGGGTCTCAGGAGCGAGCGCGCGCCGCCGGAGGCGCGCTCCTGCGCGGGCACGGACACCCCTGCGCGTGTGACCGGCGGACCCCGATCGTCCGTCGGTCACTCGCGATCGTCGGTGGAGAGGGAGAAAGGCAGGCGGCTAATGTAAACAAGCCGCCTGTCATTCTCCCCGGTGTATGAATGATGATCATACTGTTCTACTATGTAGAACCGTTGATCACTGTTCATACATCACAAGCCACAGCCAATTACAGTTAGAATCACGCCCCTAGGGACACACATAGCCCCTCCCTCTCAAAAAAGTTAACGCCTTCACTGCCAGTGTAATTTTACACTAACAGTGCATATGTATAGCACTGATTTCTGTAGAAATGTCACTGGTAACTCAAAAAGTGTCAAAAATGTCAGTCAAGGGTCCGATCTGTCCGCCACAATGTCGCAGTACCGCAAAAAAAATTGCAGATTGCCGCCATTACGCGTTAAAAAAACAACAAAAATGACAAAAATCTTTCCCTTTGTTAGTAAACGCAATAACTTTTGCGCAAACCAATCAAAATACGCTTTTTGCAATTTTTTTTACCAAACATAGGTAGCATAAAACAAATTGGCTGAAAATGTTAAAAAATTTTGATTTTTACATTTTTTTGGGGGGAATTTCATATAAAAAAATGTGAAAAATATTGTTATTTTTGCAAAATTTACGCTCTTTTTTTGTTTATAGCGCATGATCAAAAAATTGCACAGGTGATCAAATACCACCAAAATAAAGCTCTGTTTGTGGGAAAAAAAGGACGCAAAATTCGTTTAGGTACAGCGTCGCACGACCTCGCAATTTTCCATTAAAGTCACGCAGTGCCGAATCGCAAAATAGGCCCTGGTCAGGAAGGGGGTAAAATCTCCCGGGGCTTAAGTGGTTAAATGCCCAGCAAACCCAGCTTTGTTCTGCTGTGATCCAGCACACTGCTGCTGCAGATCTGGTCCTGTGCCGCCATCTTTTCTTATGTCATCAGGGGAGTTGGTTGTCTTTCCTCCCTGATGTGGTGCTAGATCCTGACTCCCCCAGCCACTGTTTATAACAGAGGTGCTCAACCTTTTAAAGAGCGAGGGCCACTTAAGTGATTTGGTAAATAGTCGCAGGCCACAATGAAATAAAATGGTTAAAGCGGAGTTCCACCCGAAATTTATACTTACCTCCATCTTCTCGCTCCCGGTCACCTGAAAAACAAATGGATAATCGCAATTTTTTTTTTTTTTTCACTTACCTTTTAGAGAAAATATACTCACCTTACTTCCTTCTTCCTCCCCTCGGCGGCCACGGCGATTCGTCACTTCCTGGCTTTTGCAATGATTCCTGGGAGCTGAACGTCATCGCTCCCAGGAATCATTGCGCCTGCACCGGCCCCGACGTCAGTTCCGGGGCGCGCGCGTCATCCCCTTCTAAACAGCTTCTGGGCATGCCCAGAAGCTGTGGAGGGATGACGCGCGCGACCCGGAAGTGACGTCGGGGCCGGTGCAGTGCATCGTGGGACCGAAGAAGGAGGAAGAGGACCGAAGAGGACGCGGAAGAGGATCGTGCTGGCTTCAAGCTGCCCACACCTGAGATGGCAGCGCTGGAGAAGACAATTTCAAGGTAAGTATATCTCCTGAAAGGTAAGTGCAACCCGGGACAGATCAGAGGCTAGCCATTGTGGAATGTGCTAGCCCTGACTGTCCCGGGGGTATTTTTGTAAAAAAATGTATAACCAGGGTGGAACTCCGCTTTAAAAATTTAAAATTTTTTATTTTATTGAATAGCATAATGAACATTTCCTCCTGCAGCCTCTGAATGCTGATGGGAAGGAGAGGATGATAAGCTGGATTCCTATGATTACTGGAGGAAAACAGAGAAGATAAGTTCCTGTATATTCCGCCTTACCGCCCTTCCTGTCCAAGTGTAAAACAGAATGTTACAGGGAGGCCGCACGTTCCCCCTGGGGCATGGGACTGGGTCACCGTGGTGACCCATGATGCTACACCAGTGATTGGGGGTGTGTGGGGTTTATTACCCCCATACCGCAAATGTAAACAAGCCCTTACTATCCTGAGCCTCATATAAGGCTGCTTGCACACTGATACGCTGTGGTATTCCCGCGCCGTGGGGGCAGGGCAGTGCACCTGCGGCTTTCCTGCGAGTTAGCTTCGCCTTGCCATAGACTTCTGTTATATCTTGCGGTTGTGGTGCACTTTCAGAAAGCGGACCGATAGAAGTGCCACAGGTTGATCCCCCCCCCCCTGGTTTATAAGCTGGTGCCTGCTGGGATATGTGATGTGGATGTCTCCGGAAACTACATGAGACCGGGTTACCTGTCATTCTTGCCCAGGCAAAAATAGAAGCAGGGGGCGGGCTGGACGGGAAATTCAGGGAGAAAGAAAAAAAAGTGAGCAAAAAATCGTTTTGTAATTGTGAAGGGGGAAGGGAAACAATGGTGTAATTTTGGTGTAAAGGTCCCCTTTAAGCAGGTGAAATACCTTCACTCCTATAGCTGTCCTCAGCTGACACAAGACAGATTGGTAATGTGATCTGTCCTTGGCCCAGTCCCGACTCTTCGCAGCAGAGGAGCGATTCAATACCCCTCTGTAGTCCTTAGCAGTGAGAGATCGATCCATTCGTACATCAGACACTCCCCACCCCCCCAAGAACAGAGCCCTTAGCCGTCTCTCCTTCTTGTGGTCTGAATGTGCTTCTTGTTGTACAGCGAAAATATCCATCCTCCCTTCTCATTCTGTATCGATTTCCTTGGCTTGATGGCTCTCTCATATTGACAGCAATCTCCTATAGGCATTCTAAAAGCTGCACACAAGGGCGGAGCCCTGGATCATATCTCCTTTATGTTGCATTTTTAAGATAATCATTATAATTGTAGTTCTAATTGAGGCACATTGCAGCATGTACTGACAACTGATACAATTGCACACACAAAGCAGCTGCTTCTCCATTGACCCATGTTGTGTTGCAATCCCTGTCCATGTATTCTTGTCTTGTAATAAAACTTTTGGTTTTGGAATAAATTCAAGGAGCACATTTTAACTGTCTACGGCACAGGTGTCAAACACAAGGCCAGCGGGCTGAACGCGGCCCCCAGGCCTTTTGATGTGGCCCTCACGGCCCTCCTGCAGCTGCAGCACCCCCCCCTTGTCTCTGCCCCCACATTGTCTCAGTATTCGTCAGCAGAGGGAACAGAACTTCTTTGCCAGATCCAGCGCTTCTCTGTGCAGCTGCAGAAAGGCTCATCTTTGCCCCCCCTTCTCAGCAGTATGCAGCTGAGAGGAGGGCAGAACTCCTCCTACAGATCCTGCACCTCTTTGTGCAGCCACAACACCACCTTGTCTTTGCCTCCCCTGGTCTCAGCATTCAGCAGACTCTGGAAGCTGACTCCAGGGGGTAAGGGGGTGCATTGTGATGTAAGGAAGCAACTCTTGACTTCTTATGTTGGGGGGGGGGGGGCTCTTGACATCCCATGTAAGGGTGTAAGGGGGATGGGGTGCTGACTCCAGGGGGTAAGGGGGTGCATTGTGATGAAAGGAAGCGACTCTTGACTTCTTATGGTGGGGGGGGGGGCTCTTGACATCTCATGTAAGGGTGTAAGGGGGATGGGGTGCTGACTCCAGGGGGTAAGGGGGTGCATTGTGATGTAAGGAAGCGACTCTTGACTTCTTATGGTGGTGGGGGGGGGGGGGCTCTTGACTTCTCATGTAAGAGGGTGTGGGGTGCTCTGGACATCTAATCTCACAGATATAACCGGCCCTTTGAGGGCAACCATAATGCTGATGTGGCCCGCGATGAAATTGAGTTTGACACCCCTGGTCTGCAGCTTCCAGTTTTCATTATGGCATTAAAGTATAACTCCAATTTTGTTGAGAAAAAAAAACATTCCCTTCTGGATGATCTCTGTACATTGCAGGGATTTTAACAAACTTTGTTGTCCAATTCCTACCTTTTGAAATACAGTTCCTTGAAAAAGTATTCATACCCCTTGAAATTTTCCACATTTTGTCATGGTATAACCAAAAACGTAAATGTATTTTATTGGGATTTTATGTGATGGACTCGCAGGGATCCTCAATCTACGGCCCTCCAGCTGTTGTAGAACTACACATCCCATGAGGCATTGTAAAACTCTGACATTCACAGACATGACTAGGCATGATGGGAATTGTAGTTCTATCAGATAGACCAACACAAAGTGGCACATAATTGTGAAGTGGAAGGAAAATGATAAATGGTTTTGGACATTTTTTCTAAATATGTGAAAAGTGTGGCTGCATTTGTATTCACCCCCCTGAGTCATTACTTTGTAGAACCGCCTTTCCCTGCAATTACAACTGCAAGTCTTTTTGGGGATGTCTCTACCAGCTTTGCACATCTAGAGAGTAAAATTTTTGCCCATTCTTCTTTGCAAAATAGCTCAACCCCTGTCAGATTGAACGGAGAGCATCTGTGAGCAGCAATTTTCAAGTCTGTGACTATTCCTCTTCTATATAACCTGCTGAATTTAAAGCGGAGTTCCGGCCTCAAAATCGAAAAAATTGATTTTGGGCCATCCGCTTGCTGAGTGCAACCTGAAAAAGAAATGGATACTGCCGATTTATTTTTTGGGTCACTTACCTTATTATAGAAGAAAATATACTCACCTTCCTTCCACTTCCTCCCTATGCTGCTGCAGCCCGCGCCGTCTCTTCCGGTTTGCGATGACTCCTGGGAGCTGAACGTCATCGCTCCCAGAAATCAATGCTCCTGCACCGGCCCTGCTCGTCACTTCCGGTGCAGGCGCATCATTCCCTGCACCGGAAGTGACGAGCGGGGCCGGTGCAGTGCATTGTGGGCCTCCAACGTCACGGAAGAGGACACGAAGAGGGATGCTACGGCTTCAGCTGCCCACACCTGAGATGGCAGCGCTGGAGAAGAACTTTTCAAGCTAAGTATTTCTTCTTATAGGTAAGTGCAACCCGGGACAGTTCAGATGCTATCCATTGTGGAATGTACTAGCCCCGACTGTCCCGGGGGTATTTTTAGCTAAAATTTACCCCCGAGACCGGAACTCCGCTTTAAGATCCAATAAACCCCCAAGGTGTACAAAGATACAGAGAAAAGTCCTCAGTATTTCCAGAGTCTGGTTTCTTTGGAAAGCAAAAAAAAGTGCAGCTTATTTATTGACTGGGGATTTTCTGTTTTAACAAATTTTCCTCGTATTTCTCTGCTGGCATGTGTGATATGCACATTGCTGGAATAGTCTGGATGCCATGAAGACGTGAAAAAACAAAGTAAGAACACTTGAAGATTTTTTGTGCATGAAGCCGTAAACCTGTTTTGGTGTTATTTGCACTGGATGAGCTCGTTCACACGTCCCCCCCACTCTTTTTGCTCTCTCCCTCTTGGATGACCTCTGTATATTGCAGTCTTTGCCTGCTCAGCTGAAGTGTTTTTGTATTAAATGACCGTGTTAATCCAGCATTCCCCAGCCAAGCACTCTGCAGCGCTAAATCTCATCCACAGCAGCTTCTAGAAAGCAGTATTGACCCCGTCTGTTGGCTGGGGCCGTGCACTGTACAAGACAGCCCAGAGACTGTGACTGCAATGTTCCACATGTCATAAAAGTTGCCACAAGCTTGAAGTGAACCTTTACCCATAACAACATACATTCCACATTATTAATTATGCTACCAAAATTAGTGTGTGCTGTAAATTGCCTCCAGCATTGCTCCTTTTTCTACTTCCTGGAGGCCGCCATTTTACTGAAGTCCAGAGCCCCTGAGCAGCAGTAAATCTTTAGGCTTTCAGCCTATCGACCTCTACAATTTCAGCACAGTGCGAAAAAATAGAGAGCAACTGAGCATGTGCAGAGCAGTGTACTACTGGATTTTAACCACTTTAGGACCGCTCACTGTGCTGCTACTGCGGCACAGTGGCTCCCCTGGTTCCAGCGACGTAGACATACGTCGCTGGACTCCTAGCGGTCTTGGCGGCGCGCGCCACCGGAGGCTCGCTCCTGCTATGTTTAGACACAGCGCGAGTCGGGCCGGAGGAGGAGAGGCGGCGATTGCCGTCTCTCTTTCCCGATCGTCAGGGAAAGTGTGAGAAGATCCGCCCACTTGTGTAAACAAAGCAGGCGGATCTTCTCTGTGACAGACAGGGAGAGATCACAGGATTCAACATAGCTGAACCTGCGATCCGTGTCACAGAACCCCCCTCCCCCACACACGTCAGTAAGCATGAGGCATACATTTAACCCCTTGATCACCAACACTGTTAACCCCTTCCCTGCCAGTGTCATTATTACAGTAACAGTGCATATGTATAGCACTGATTACTGTAGTAATGTCACTGGTACCCCCAAAAGTGTCAAAAATGTCAGGGGTCAGATCTGTCCGCCGCAATGTCACAGTCCCGCTAAAAATCACAGATCGCCGCCATTACTAGTAAAAAAAAAACAAAAAAACAATAAAAATGACAGATTTTTCCCGTAGTTAGTAGACGCGATAACTTTTGCACAAACCATTTAAAATACGCTTATTGCATTTTTTTTTTCACCAAAAATATGTAGTAGAAAACAAATTGGCCTAAAATGTTAAAAAATTTTGATTTTTAAATTTTTTTGGGAATGTCATATAGCAGAATGTGAAAAATATATATTTTTTTTTTCAAAATTGTCGCTCCTTTTTTTTTCAAAAATGTAAAATTTCACAGGTAATCAAATACCACCAAAAGAAAGCTCTATTTGTGGGGGGGAGGGAAGACATAAATATCATTTTGGTACAGGGTCGCACGACCACGCAATTGTCCGTTAAAGTAACGCAGTGCCGAATCGCAAAATATGGCCTGGTCAGGAAGGGGGTAAAATCTTCCGGTCTTAAAGTGGATAAAAATACGCTCATTGAGGAATTTTTTTTTTGTCAAAGACATGTAGCTAAATACATTTTGGCATAAATATTTTACAAAAATTGAATATATTAGATATTTTTTAACAGTCAAATTAGAAAATGTAAATTTTTAGCAAAATTTTTGCTTTTATTTTTATTAATATCGCAAAAAAAAAAAAAAACGCACAGGTGATCAAATACCACCAAAAGAAAGCTCTGTTTGTGGCGAAAAAAAGGACGTAAACTTTGTTTGGGTACAGCATTGCAGGACCGCGCAATTGTCAGTTAAAGTCGCACAGTGCCAAGTTGAAAAAAGTGGCTTGGTCATTGAGCAGCAAAATCTTCTGGGGCTAAAGTGGTTAAACAGTATAGACACTTTTTTTTTTTTATAATGTTTTACATAGCTAGACCTGCAAAAGAGGCCAACCTGAAGTGATCTAGCAGGACTTAATTTTCCACTTTTATTGCCTATGAGTTTAAAAACTCAGAGGCAATAAAGTAGATATAACTAATAGATACATTGCTTATATATCTTCTAACTAATGCAGCAAACTCATATTCACATGCTTTGACGTGTTTACAACCCGTGTATCTTTGCATCTTCACTTTCCTGATGAACCAATGAAATTTACTCAGTGGGTGGCCCTGTCGGTCACCTCCTGCCTGATACCCTACGTAGAAAAATCGAAGGAGCAGGGAAGAAAATGGTTGGCCAAGCAGCAACTGCATCCAGTCAGGTGCAGGCACTGTTTGGGTATTTTTACAGCTGGTGGTGCCGGTTGGCAAATAACAATAGCCACAAAGGGAGATTCATCCACCCATGCTGTGTTTGGTGGATGGAGGAATCTTTTCAACCTGTATCCTGAACAAAAAAAAAATCGACAATCAAAACAATTTCCTCTCCACATGCCTTGACAAAAATAACCCCATAATATAGTTCACCCAAGAACTCCTGTCATTCCCCTACCCACAACACTGGGGTACCATTCAGATTGCATTAATATCCTCCCAATAATATTTTTTTTGCGAATGTATGCCCAACCAAAATCCCCCAACTTGCTCTCCCCCTTGCCAACCCAACCAAGCCACCCCGGCACCAAACATGCCTCTTTCCATCCTCTTAACCAAACTGCTGTTAATAATGTTTTAAAGAAATTTTGTGGTATACATGAGGTGATCGCAGGAATTACTGTGTGTATTGCCACTTGAATTCTCATCTTTATTCAATCTCACAATTTATTATTGTTTTGACTATATTGAACTATCTGTGTAAATCCACTTGCATTATGTTTAACTTCCCACCACTTCAGAATGCTCCCGGCACAGAAAGCCCCGATTCTGTTTGAAGATCGGGGCAACCAGAGCCGAAGGCAGGTGCTCGCACCTCCCATCAATCCCACCTCGGGATTACTCGGCCTCTCTATCTGTGTCGGCGGCCTACGTGGCACGTCCGCACGGCCCCAAGGGATGCGCATAGCCAATGACGCATGAGCAGCGGCGCGACCGAGTCATGGACCACGTCACACGGCGTCACGCAGCACGGTTCTGCGCATGCGCGACTGCCTTCATAAGGCCGGGAACGCTCCTAGGCATTCAGTCTCTCTCTAACCAAGGGAGGAGACACGCCGGAGTTTTTATGCTGTTGGATTCCACCTTACCCTGAAACCTGAACGAACTTTAAGTTGTTTGGAAGAGATTCTTACCAAAAGCTTATCTTTGCCGCTTTACTCAAACAGTCACTTCATTTATGCCTAAACACTTGTAAACGCTTACCAATCTTATAGCTACATAGGCATCCTTGAATGCTACATATTATATTATATATAACTACCTTACAGATGTTCAAAACTCCTGCGAAAACCTCATACTATTAGTAACCACATTGGACCCCTGGACCGAATTGTCAAGTCCAGCTAAGTAAATACTAAATACCACACACTTACTCATATTCGGCTCAAATGTCCTGGTTACCTAGTAATTTATTCTCGCCCTATAACAGCATAAGTTCCTGTAGCATCTGGAGAAACACTGGGAAGAAACAACCATACGAAGTGGATACTCAACATGTATGTAAAATACACTTATATATATTGCATAAATTCTATCATGAATTCATGCAATAGATGTATAATTTACTATATTATATCTTGTCACCCATATAATTGGTGATACATCCTTGAAAAAGGCCAGATACGGCCGAAACGCGTCGGTTAACCTATTGGAAACCCCCTCTGAATTAGTTCCTGTCTTTGATACAAGGAACAGCAGAGCAGGAATGTCCTAAAAATCAATGTCACCAATATTCACCTGTAAACTCACCTTTAACCCTTTTCTATCACCTTCACTCAATGGGCCTTCACTCAAATATTTGTATATATATTTATTATTTTGTCAATAAATTGTTTTTTTTACCTACTACCAAAAATCGACTTACTCCTGCCCATAAAGTCCCAAACCTGACCTGAGGCACCAAAATCACAAACAATTCTTCAGGGACGGTGGCAGAAACTACTACAGGATTCCATCAAGATCCAAAAACCCTCCTTTTCGGTTAGCGATAAGTCCACCTTTCCAAGTATGTTAAATGTTCCACCCATATTTCGGGTAGAACGTGTAACATGCTCTAGATCTGCCCCCACACCCCTGATCCCCTCTTTCTCTGTGACAGTGGGCGGGGGATGTTCTCCCCGCACTCACTGTCACATTTTGAAAGTAGCACAGCTGTGCGGGGCTCTGCCTGCACAACCATATCATTTTTCACAGTGATCTGTGAATGAGAGAACTACAAGTCCCATCATCCACTGTGGCTGATGGCATGTAGTTCTCAAGAAACTGTGAGGGCACTGATGAGCACTTTATTCACAAGCTCTGCAGCTTGCAAACAGTCAGCCCCGTATGTGGGCAGGGACAGTCTGCAGGAGCCTGACATTGCACCCCTGATCCACTGATCACGGGTGCAATGCTTTGCAAGCTCCCGAGGGGAAAAAAAAAATATACATTTCTTTATCGATCATTGATGGACGCAGTTCTCTCTGATCCATATCAGTAGGGTAATACTGCCCCCTAGAGGAGTAGGACACTAGGCAGAAAAAAGTTCTGGCTACGCCTATGGGCAGTCCCGGAGGGTACACCCTCTCTTCCTGCATAGGATGTCAGTTTTGTATCAAAGCAGTGTCAGAAAAGAAACACCAACCCAACTCAAAATACAGGGGCGGGTACTGCGTCCATCAATGAACTTAAGAGAAAAGGATTTTACGGTAAGTCAAAAATCCAGTTTTCGCTATCGTTCGTTGACGAACGCAGTTCTCTCTGATCCATATCAGTAGGGACGTCCCAAAGCAGTGCCATAAAATGAGGGGTGTAAGATTGCAATACACATGTTACATATCGCGGCGTATGCCAGAAGGACTGCATTATTTCTGGCACCAGGCGTTCTCCGTAAACATAACTGATGGATGACCTATAGGGGGCTATGAAACGCAAGTGGGAAAAGAGAGCGCACAGGCTCTGGTGCAAAACCGTTTTATTCAGTGAATTAAAGATAGCGATGCACTCACAAACATATGTATGGGGCTTTAAAAGTGTTGCCTGTGGAAAATATAGGGTACTGAAGTTTGTCGCCATTTCATGGGCGCACGCAAATTTAAGGTTTGACATGTTGGGTATCTATTTACTCGGTGCAACTTCGTCTTTTAGATTTTACCAAAATGTATTGCATTTCTGTGCCCTAAAATTAACTTTAGTGTATTTTTTACTGAAAAAATATTTTAAATATCTTAAAAAGGATCTCGAGGAACTGGAGAAAGGGCAGAGAAGGGCAACCAAACTGATGAGAGGCATGGAGGAGCTCAGCTATGAGGAAAGATTAGAGGAACTGAATTTATTCTCTCTTGAGAAGAGATTAAGGGGGGATATGATCTCCATGTATAAATACATAAGGGGGGATATGATCACCATGTATAAATACATAAGGGGGGATATGATCTCCATGTATAAATACATAAGGGGGGATATGATCACCATGTATAAATACATAAGGGGGGATATGATCACCATGTATAAATACATAAGGGGGGATATGATCACCATGTATAAATACATAAGGGGGGATATGATCACCATGTATAAATACATAAGGGGGGATATGATCTCCATGTATAAATACATAAGGGGGGATATGATCACCATGTATAAATACATAAGGGGGGATATGATCTCCATGTATAAATACATAAGGGATCCATATAGTGAACTTGGTGTTGAGTTATTCACTTTAAGGTCAACACAGAGGACAAGGGGGCATTCTTTGCGTCTAGAGCAAAACAGATTTAGTCTCCAAATACGGAAAGGTTTCTTCACCGTAAGAGCTGTGAAAATGTGGAATAGACTCCCTCCAGAGGTGGTTCTGGCCAGCTCACTATATTGCTTTAAAAAAGTCCTGGATTCTTTCCTAGGTGTACTAATATTTATAGGTAAAGTTGATCCAGGGACTATCCAATTGCCTCTCGGGGATCAGGAAGGAATGTTTTCCCCCTGCTGTAGTAAATTGGATCATGCTTTGCTGGGTTTTTTTTCGCCTTCCTCTGGATCAACTGCGGGTATAGGATTGTGTACATGGGATTGTATGGTTGGGTTTTACTGTTTTTTTTTTTTTTTTAATTGGTTGAGCCAGATTCATCCTAACTATGTAACTATGAAATTATTTCCTAGACCTTTGTGGTAATATCGTGTGATATAAAAAATTGGAACTACCACTATTTTATTCTCTAGGGCAGGGGTCTTCAAACTACGGCCCTCCAGTTGTTCAGGAACTAAAATTCCCATCATGCCTAGTCATGTCTGTGAATGTCAGAGTTTTATGCCTCAGGGGATGTGTAGTTCCACAACAGCTGGAGGGCCGTAGTTTGAGGATCCCTGCTCTAGGGTGTCTGCTTTCAGGAAAGATATAAAAAAAACACACACAGTAACGGCTCTGGCAGCGAAAGGGTTAAACGACCCTGACATCTTGCCTCCTAAAAGATAAAGTGACGGGGTCTCTTTTAAAGCCCACCACCTCTATGGCAATAAAGATAAAGATCCTGGTGTGTTTGCTTTGTAAATTTAATTTTAATTCTTATTGTTTTTCCGGTATAAAACACTGCAAGGTTGGCATGCGACATGCATAGCAACCGGATTTCAGTGATCTGCGGTTAGCTCAGTGAATGCTGGCTGCTGTTGGGTTGCCGTGGGCTATAAATCAGTGTGTGTGCTGCAACATTGTGCTGGCCTGGTGGTGCAGAGACCGGAGAGGGCTGTGTGTATGTGTATATATATATATATATATATATATATATATATATATATATATATATATATATATAAAATCTGGCCTTATCAGCCCCGTCTTTCCAAACAGCAACTGCACAGACTGTATTTATAGCTACTGAATCCACAGAAGCAGCTGGAGAGGAAGGCTTTTCCAGCATTTTCCGACGCTCGCTGCCCTCCTGGAGAATTTCATCTTTCATTCATGTCTGTTTCCCTTTACCCAGAATCCCCTTCTGCCTGCAGATCTCAGACCTTTGTGTCGCACACGCTTCCTTCTGTCTGCATGTTAATTTGATGCCTTTACCGGTTATTTTATTCGCTGCGTCCTCCCAGGCACGTTTTTTTTTTCTAAATTTTTGTATTTGCCTTGATACAGCAGAGGGCCAGGAATCTGAAGACTGGCAGCGATAGTGGCAGACGTGGGTGGTTTATGGCATATTTCCCATAATGCTCAGCATGCTTATAGCATCCTCAGATACCAAAGGAGCAGTTGGCCCCACCAACGGCTTTCCCTATAATGAAATCGATGTTCTATAGGCCCCATTCACACCTAAATGTTTTGTGCGGTTTCGCGTATATTGTCGTACATTTTTCTGCTCAAATGCAATCATTAAAAAAAATTGTGATAAATGAATGAATAAATAAATATTAAATAAAAAAATAAATAAAAAATAAAACCTTCATGCATAGAAAGCATGAAGGCAAAATACCTTTAGCCTTTACAGCCACCTAAGTCAAAAGATTTTCTTTTAGTCTTGGATTGAACAGGCGAAAGATTCGAACTGCACCCCGGTTTTATTGCTATGTCCCTGCTAAACTGATTCACCAACCTTATCTGTTTGGTGAGCATTGTCTGCAACAGAAGTTGATGGGTATTCCAAAATGTGACAGTTGTCACGGAAACAGGAGGTTAGAGGATGTCCTCTAATGGGGACACCTCTGCAATGGACAACTGTCTAAGAGGGGATTTCCTTTTACTTTAAAGCATACAAAGAGCCAGTTTGCTGTCCTTCAGATTTTCATGCTTCATCATTAGTGCCAGTGGGAGGAATAGAGCCCCATTATTGGTATCAATGGGAGGAATAGAGCCCCATTATTGGTGTCAATGGAAGGAATAGAGCCCCATTATTGGTATCAGTGGGAGGAATAGTTTCCCATCATTGGATTGGTATTAGTGGGAGGAATAGTACCCATCAATGGTATTAGTGGGGGGAATAGTGTCCCTTCATTGGTATTAGTGGGATGAATAGTGCCCCATCATTGGTATCAGAGGGAGGAATAATGCCCCATCATTGGTGTCAGTGGAAGGAATAGTATCCCATCATTGGTATCAGTGGGAGGAATAGTGCCCCATCATTGGTGTCAGTGGGAGGAATAGTGCCCTATCATTGGTGTCAGTGGGAGGAATAGTGCCCCATCATTGGTGTCAGTGGGAGGAATAGTGCCCCATGATTGGTGTCACTGGGAGGAATAGTATCCCATCATTGGTGTCCGTGGGAGGAATAGTGTCCCATCATTGGTGTCCGTGGGAGGAATAGTGTCCCATCATTGGTGTCCGTGGGAGGAATAGTGCCCCATCATTGTTGTCCGTGGGAGGAATAATGCCCCATCACTGGTATCAGTGGGAGGAATGGTGCCCCATCATTGGTGTCAGTGGAAGGAATAGTGCCCCATCATTGGTGTCAGTGGAAGGAATAGTGCCCCATCATTGGTATTAGTGTGAGGAATATTGCCTCGTCATTGGTGCCAGTGCGAGGAATGGTGTCCCATGGTTGGTGTGAGTCTGAGGAATTTTGCCTTGTGTCGGTGGGAAAAATATTTCCCCAAGGGCCAGATAAAGGCAAGCAAAGGGCTGAAGGTTTTGGAGATCATTGCTTTAATTAAATGAAATGCTGTGTCTCCTGGACGGGAAGTAAAAGAGAAATCTCCCCAGTAGGACACAGATACTGTAGCAAAGAACTGACAGATTTTAGACTATCCCATACACTCTAACCCTTCAACAAACATGAAGAATGGGCTTTAGGTGGGCTGGCCATGTTGTTTTTAGATGCAGACAAAGCTTAGCAGAGTTCTTCTTTAGTGTAATGTAGGAATAAAGATTCTTTAGTGATTAGGTTGTTCTGGTGACCTAAATCTTTGTTCTTCGAGGATCTTCAGGTTCAGGCACAGATATTACACGGCTCCTCCTGCTTCCCCCCCCCCCCCCCCCTGAAATCCCTTTAGCTGAACTCGGAGTCCTGTTATTAGAGGGGCCCTGAAGCAGCTCCGGACTTCAGCCATCTGTTTTTGGCTGCTCTCTAATCCACACACTGCAGGCTCTTCATCTGATAACACTGGCTGGCTGGCTATGAATTGTTAAAGTGTGTAAGCTGTATATCCCAGGGGAAGAGGCACTTTGGCAATCTTCCTCTGATATTGGCTACAGACATGAGACAACAGTTGCCTAATCTGGCTAGTTGCTGGAAAATCACTTTTCTCACCCCAGCTACCGGCTTATAGGGCCGTCTGAAAACCTTCTCTGGGTGACAGGAATTGTCTACTTATTCCCCCTTCTTCTTCCACATTGGCATATAGGCCATAATCCTGAACCAAGCATTCATGTTTATGTGACTGCTGACTGAAGGGCATGCATGAGGGTGGTTCCTTAGGGCTTTCATGTCTGACTTCCCTTTGATGTCTTGTTCCCTTTGATTTCAAGTGTATGTCTATATATATATATATATATATATATATATATATATATATATATATATATATATATATAAAAAAATCATATTCAATGCATCTCTGCAATACAAGCATATTTATTATATTAAATAGTGCAAGTACAGAAAAACACCTGCTGTCTGCCAGAAATCCAGTGTGCTGTTAACACTATAAGGCAGGGGTGTCAAACTCAATTCAATTGTGGGCCGCATCAGCATTATGATTTCCCTTAAAAGGGCCAGCTGTATCTGTAAGACTAGATGTCCAGAGCTTTCCTTACCCTTACATAAGAGGTCAAGATCCTCCGCACCATCAGAAGTTGAGTCCCCCACCCTCCCTTGCATCATAGTGCATCCCCATTACCTTGTGCTGGTGCTGGGAAGAAGCTGGAGGCGTTACTTGAAAGCAGAAAGTACAGGGTCTGGAGGAGGACCAGAGGAGGGCTTGAGCACTTCTGCAGCTGCAGGAGAGGTGCGGAGACATATGAAATGAACTGGAGGGCCGGATTTGGCCTGTGGGCCTTGTGTTTGACACATGTGCCTTAAGGGCTCATTTACGCTTGCTTCAAAATGTGGCATTGGACACACTGTTTTTGTTTAAAGCACTCTGAATGCCAATCAAAGCGCTTGTCTCTAAGTAAAATAGTTACCTTACAGTCCTGTTCATACATTGTGCTTTGTTTTGCTCCAAAATTGTACCCCATGGCGCTTTCTTGGTGCCTCAAAGTGTCTCCAAAGCCTCCGTAGAAGCCCATGACAAAGCTTGCTTACAGCACCTGAAGCTTTTGAGGAGTTTTTATTCAGCAGTGTTAGCTTTGCTTAGTTTTGGAAGTATTGCAGGTATGAGTTATCCCAGGACGCACTGGGAAACCAACAAGCAAACCAGAAAGACGTCATCAGCAGTCACTTCCTGTTAATGTGTATAACGATGTCACCTCTGGTGTGCAGCATGGAGCACCAGGAAGGTGAACGGGGTCCGGACTGTAGGCAAAGCAACTGGCAGAAGGCATGCGTGGTGTGCAACATGGGAACGCTATAGCAGAAGGTGAGTGGGAACCTGAGAGAGTAGACTGAGCAGCAGAGGATCAGCAGAGCTTGGGGACGAGTGCAGGAGAAACTAGCAGATGTCACATGTGGTGAGCAGCGTGGCAGCAATGTAGAGGAAGTTGAGTGGGGACCAGAGAGAGAGGAGGATCAGCAGAGCTTGGGGTTACTACTCAGTGGGGGATCAGCAGAGCTTGAGGTTACTGCTGAGTGGGGGGGGGATCAGCAGAGCTGGGGTTAACTACTGAGCAGGGGATCAGCAGAGCTGAGGGTTACTACTGAGCAGGGGATCACAAGAGCTGGGTGTACTACTGAGTGGGGCATCAGCATACCTTGGGATTCAACTGAGCAGGGGATTGGCAGAACAAGGGTACTAATTAGCTGGGGATCTGCTGAACCGGGGTACTAATAAGCGGGGAATCTGCTGAGTGAAGGTACTACTGAGCCAGGGTTCTACTGGGCCCCTTTAAAACAAATAGAAAATCAACACACACACACAGGGCATTTACCGAGCTTCATTAAAGCTTCAAAAAAAGCATCACCCACACATCAAAAAAGCATTTTAAAGCAAAAGGAACTTTAATGTGTGTTAAAGTCAAAGCAAGTGTAAATTAGCCCCAAGGCCCCTTTCACACGGGCGATTCGATCAGGTCCGTTTGTCAGTTATTAGGCGGACCTGATCAAACCCTCTAGTCTCTTCTGTGGAGTGGCGGATGTAAGTGGACACATGTCCGCTGACACCTGCCGCGATCCAATCCGATCGTGTCCGCCGAAAACAGACGGATGCTGGTCCTATTCCCTATCCACCTATCGGATCGCATGGAAACTGACAGGCAGTCCATTTCCACCCGATTGCCCCATAGAGGAGAGCAGGACTGTGTCTTTATAAGCTCTGTGCAGCGGAGCGGACGCGGGCCTGTCATCCACCTGCTCAGCGGGGATCAGCGGAGAGATCCCTCGCTGAGCAAACAGATTCCGCTTTACGAAGGCGCCTGTGTGAAAGGGGCCTAATATTTTCCTACAGTGTGATCCTGAGCTGAGCCCTGCCTGCTGGAATAAAGGACTCCACCTATCCTTACCATTCCAGTCTGTCTCCATAGGGTCCTTTCACACGGGCGTTCCGATCACATCCGCCTGTCAGTTTTTTAGGCGGATCTGATCGGATGCCCCATTCAGCCCTATGGAGCAGCGGATGTCAGCGGTGACATGTCCGCTGACAACTCGCTGCCATCTGCATCCGATCCTGTCCGTGAAATCCGGACAGATGGAAACCCTATTTTTCCATCCATCCAGGGGATCTGATCGGATGGGATCAGATGAGAGCGGACAGGCGGTCCGCTCTCATCCGATTCCCAATAGAGAGCAGCGGGGCTCTGACACCTCCCTCTCCACGCTGTGTGCGGAGAGGGAGCTGTCATCCGCCGGCTCAGCGGGGATCGGCGGATCGATCCCTGCTGAGCAGAGCATGGTCCGCAACGGAATGCGGACCATGTGAAAGTCATAATCATGCATTCATTTATTCCCCAGCACAATAATGCTGCTGTTCTGACTCCCAAGAGCCTGTGCATGCACTGTGTGTGGGAAAAGGGCTCTTGGAAGATGTAGTTCTGGGGGGCTTACCTATGTCAGAAGGAGTTCTCAGCAGCTACCCTCCCGCAAATGTTTACAAGTTTGGTGGTGATATCACGGGAAGTAATAAGATGTTTCTTGCTACATGAACAAGGTATGCTGAGGCATGCTCTAAATAGGAATTTATTGTACCAAACATGATTTTGGTACTGTTTTTTCAGCCGGCAATTGGCTGCTTTGTAAAAGTGATTCGGGTGGCTTCATTACTTTAACAGTGCTACGGCCATCCATGGAGGATTTTGGCACTGGTTTCAGAGCGGTTATTCCCTGATGTTATATCCAGGGAAGTGGGTAACTAAGCACAATCTGTACTTTGTTAGCTGCTTTGGAAGGCAGGGTAGAAATCAGGGGTCTAATAGACTCTGATGTCTCCATAAAGAGTACCCGTCAACTGCCCACAAGTGGGGCCCCATTGTGATAGTAATAAAGGTTAAGCGTTTGTTACCCCAACACTTCATATCCCTGAAAAGTGGCTGCTGTACCATGTACTTGTATTAGAAAGTCTCCTGTTCTCTTTGTATTGCTTCCTTTGTGTGAAATCCCCAGTGTTCCTGCCAGTCCCTCTGCTTTCCTATTAAAAACTGACCACACTAATCAGGAGATCACAGCATGGTCAGTTCTCTAGCTATGCTGGGAACTCAGTGTACTTTCCTTCAATGATCACACCCCCTCTGCACTGACATTCACTGGAAAGCTCAGTGTGTTTTTGCTTCTCCTCCTCCCCCAGCACCCCCACCCTTTATGCACCTGAGAACAGAGATGTTATCACTTATATCTATACAAAAATGTTTTGTCTATTTTAACCACTTGCCTACTGGGCACTTTTACCCCCTTCCAGCCCAGGCCAATTTTCAGCTATCAACGCTGTTACACTTTGAATGACATTTACCCGGTCATACAACACCGTACCCATATAAAAAGGTTATCATTTTTTTTTTTCACACAAATAGAGCTTTTTTTTTTTTTGTAGCATTTAGAGTCGGTTCACACTAATCCGACTCAAAGTCACCCCAACTTCAGCGCGGATTGCAACGACTTCTCATAATAGAAGTCAATGCAAGTCGCTCCAACTTTGCAAAAAAATAGTGCAAGAACCTTTTTCTAAGTCGGAGCGTCTTGAGTCGCTCTGATTAGAACGGTTCCATTGCACAGCATTGGAAGCTACTTGTCAGGCGACCAAAAATTTGAAAAAAAAGAAAAATTACTAAAACATTTTTCATAGTTTGTTATAAATTTTGCATACAGGTCATTTTTCTCCTTCACTGATATAAAAATGTTAAAGCGTCGCCTATGGAGATTTTTAAGTACCGTAGTTTGTCGCCATTCCACGAGTGTGCACAATTTTAAACCGTGACATGTTAGGTATCTAATTACTCGGCGTGACATCATCTTTCACATTATACAAAAATAATTGGGCTAACTTACTGTTTAGTTTTTTTTTTTTTTTTTTTTAATTCAGTGAAATGTACAGTATTTTTTCCCAAAAAATTGCAAATTGAAAGACCGCTGCACAAATACCGCGAGACAAAATTTTGCAACGACCGCCATTTTTTTCTCTGGAGTCTTAGCTAAAGAAATATATATAATGTTTTGGGGTTCTAAGTACGTTTCTACCAAAAAATACTGATTTTGATTTGTAAACAAAGTGTCAGAAATAGGCCTGGTCCTCAAGTGGTTAATTTGTATCTTTTAATAAAGCGCTGTGGATAATGCACTAGGAGTTTGCGTCCTTTTGTTGTTTGCTAAATACCGGAAGATAATACCAAATACTTATACTAGTTGCATTTTCAATATACAGTAATCCCCCGCTCCATCGCGGTTCAGTTTTTGCGGTCCCGGTAATTCGCGTTTTTTTTTGTAATGTTATTTTACTATATAAATCATTAAAAATGAAATATTTTTGTGTTTTCCATAGCTCTTGCTCTGTCTCTTAGTATCTTTTATGTGTTTAAATGAGTGTCTATTGTTTTAAAAGTGTGTTTAAAGACCTTAAAATGCTTTTACACGTACAGTGACAGTAAAATAAACATGCCTACAATGCATTTTAATAGGGTTTTTCTATTTCGCGAAATTTCACTTTTCGCGGCTAGGTCCGGAACGTAACCCCCGCAATGGAGGGGGGTTTACTGTACATGTAATGATTCTTCTTAATACTCCTGGGGGCCAGCAGGGGGGGGCTTCATATTTCTCCTTGGAAGTTCTGACACATAGGATATCAGTATCTTGGCCATATTTCCCCCTTCCAAAGCTGAGCTTGATTTTATTAAAAAGTCAAGATTTGCATATTTTTTCCTCTCTCCTTATCTCTGAATCTCTTGGTCTTTTTCACTGAAGGTCATCTCTACGTGTGTATTTTTATCATATGCTCAGGTTGTGACAGGTCCACTTCATAGAGCCGGAGATAAAAGCTGATGAGTATTATTGCTACCTGTGCATCAGATGAAGAACATCACACAGACCCGTATAAGGGGAATATAGAAAGAACGACTATAGCTGCTGATCGCATTGTCATGCAGTTTTGCTCTGATTCATTCCCTTACACCCCCTGATTTTTTTTACAGTGACTGTTACTGTATATCATCTATTTTTGTTATATTTCATATCATGGATGAATCACTTTACCAGGGTGATATCAGAATGACGTCACTGCTTTTTACCCTTTCACATGACATCATCATTCTCACTTTGTAAAAAATAAGATGCACGATAAAGCCTTGTATTGTTAAAATGGAACTTCAGCTGAAATGTGAAGTTCCACTCACCCTCCCTCCCTCCCCTCCCTCCCTCCCTCCCTCCCTCCCTCCCTCCCCTCCCTCCCCCCCCCTCCCTCCCCTCCCTCCCCCCCTCCCCTCCCCTCCCCTCCACTCCCCTCCCCCCCTCCCCTCCACTCCCCCCTCCCCTCCCTCCCTCCCCTCCCCCCTCCCTCCCCTCCCTCCCTCCCCTCCCCCCTCCCTCCCCTCATTATACTGATACATATTTTTTTTTTTTCTGGGAGCTGGTACCTATTTTTCACAGGTACCCACTCCCACTTCCGTTCTGCTCACCTAGGCAAGCAGAATTTCACCCACCGCCCGCCCGCAAACTCCTGGGACACATCGCATGTCCCAAAAGACTTCAGGACCATTCAGAAAGTGCAGCGTGTCTCGCACATGTGCAGTAGGGGTCCGACTGTGAAACATCGGGAAGTATAAAGCAGATTTTGGGAACTAGGGACTTTATAGGTACAAAAATGAACCAGACAAACATAAATGAAAAACGAAGGACAAATGGATAATAAGAAAAATCTAATGTGTGCATATATGTGTGTGTATGTATGTGTATATATATATATATATATATATATATATATATATATATGAAAAAAATATATATAATTTACTTATTAAAAAATATTTAAAATTCAGGAAGTCACAGGTGGCGGCGCTGGGGATCTGAAGACCAGCAAAGAACCAGCCCTGGGGTGGACAGTGCTGGACACCTTGAGCGGAAAGTGTTTGTTAAAAGTCAGCAGCTTTGGTAGAGTAAGGGAGGGTTGTAACCCCTGTCAGGTTTTTTTTTTTTCTGTATCTGTGACCCATTAGAGAGATTCCCCATCACTTTGTGTCCCATAGACAGAACAGGAAGTGAGAGGAAATCCCTTCAAAGTGAGAGAATTCTTGAGTGTCCCCATTGGAGGATTTCCCCTTTAATCCTGTTCTGGTGACAACCCGAAATGTAGTATTTTCTTTCACTTTTAGTGATAATGGTAAGCAGGACGTATGAAGAGTGTCTCCCTAACGGGGGGGGGGGGGCACAGACCTAATCCTTCTCCACGCTATCCAAAACAAAACAAAAAGTTTTGCCTTTGTATTTATTATATTCTAAAAACTCTATTAGGCACCAGTCACATCTAATAATATGAACTCCATTTCTCTTTCTGTGAGATGCAAAAAGTCAGTGCAGCTCAAGTAAATGCTCTGCTGTAGTTCTCCTTTAAATGTGGGCTTAGGCGATGAAGCGTGTCAGATTGCTATGTAGACAGAATGTAATCATATCATTTTTAAGCTCTGTTTTCCTCTCCACTAATAGCAATGTGCGAAAGCACCAGCAGATTTCTCCTCCACCGGCATCTGATCAACTCATAAATTAGATTATTTTCTTTCTAGGAACATTACGCCATCAAACTGACCCAGGGATAAGACATTAAGCTAAACGGGGATGTGATCATCCATTCATACATCAGACAACATTCTAGCAACATGTGAAAGATATATATATATATATATATATATATATACAATATATATATATATATATATATATATTGTATATATATTTATAGGACTTTTAAAGAAGAATTAAAGGCAAAACTTTTCTTTCATTTCAGACAGTGTTAAAGAAGGGTTATAACCTCTGTTGGGATTTTTGGCATCTGTGTCTTATTAGGGAGATTTCCCTTCACTTCCTGTCCCATAGCCAAAACAGGAAGTGAGAGGAACTCCCTTCTAAGTGAGGGAATCTCTGGTTGTCACCAGAACTCCCAATTGCGTCCACGTTAAAAGATTTCCATTCAGTTCCTGATCTGGGGACAACCCACAATTTGGGATTTTTTTTACACTCGTACACTCTGTGAAACCTAAATTTCAAAATGTTTCAGCATTATATTTTGGTTATGTCACTTTGGGGCACATAGTGGCATTGTGGTTGCCTTGAAGCTTTGAGGTCTTGTGTTAACACCAGGGATGCCATCTGCATGGAGTTTGCGGGTCCATGCACACTGGCTTAAAAACACTGCTCCTAGAGGAGTTTATCGTTTTGCCTGTAGAAGTAATTAATGTTATCTTGTGTGTCCATGCACATTTAGCTAATTTAGGCCCCTTTCACACTTGTGTGACCTGAAAGTCGCGGGACTTTGCTGCAATTTTGCCGTGATTTTACTGGACTTGAAGCAATGCCTGTGTAATCTTGAGGTCTATGGACCTCAAGTTACATCAAAGTCGGACCAAAGGAGTGCAGGGACTACTTTGAAGTTGCTGCGACTTGAAGTCGCACAGATATGATCGGTACTTATTGGAAATCATGGGGTATGACTTGTCATGTGACTTTGCAGTCCCAAGTTGCAGGACAAGTAGCACAAGTGTGAAAGGGGGGCTTAGAGGCATGTGCTTTGTGTGCGGAGACACAGCTGTCAGGTCCCCATTCTTCTCTATGGGGGAATCGGATGGGAATGTACCGTCTGTCCGATTTCATCCAATCCGCCAGACAGATGGAAAATAGGGTTTCCCTCCATCCAGATTTGACGGATTGGATCGGATGTCAGCGGACATGTCTCCGCTGACATCAGATGCCCCATAGAGATGCATTGGGCATCCGTTCAGATCCGCTTGAAAAACTGACAGGCGGATCTGAACGGTCCGCCTGTGTGAAAGGACCCTTATAAGGGCTGTGATTCTTCCTGACCAGGTCTACCTTTCCTCTCTAGGCACAGTGAGCTGCACACAGTGTGTAACATGTAAGTGATATTATGTTTGTAAATAAAATTGTTACAATTTGTCTAATACCAGCGCCCTGGCTACTTTGTTTCATTACATTTACCATGATCAGGAGCTGTATGTGTGACCCTTCTCAACATATCATTATCTTCAATGTAGAAGAAGTGTAATACAATGTATGACTCGGAGCAGAAAATATGAATCTGCTTCAGCGCTTTCTGAGTTATTTCACTTGAGTGTTGTCACCAGCTGCAATCTCCAACATTCTGAACCATGGTGTGATAATAAAAGGGGAAGTTCATGTTGCTTTCACACAATAATGCCAGTTAAGATATCTTCATGTCATGTATATATTAAGACAATGTAGGTGAATAGGATTCATTTGTATACCAAGGAGCAACTTATTATTAGGATCAGCAGCTTTTCAGCCATCCATCTTTCATCTTCAACCCTTGTTTAGCTATAAAAGTCGCACACACAGCATGTAGATTTATTGTTGGTGTGTGAGAGTAAACATCATGGTTAGTAGCTGCTGATAAACTCTCTGAAATAAAGGAAGGAAGAGAGATTTCTGTACATTAGCCACCTGCTAATCAATATTTAAACAAGGTGGGAGGTTTCAACTACAGAGAGTGAAAGCATGAAAAGATGTACAGTATCTCACAAAAGTGAGTACACCCCTCACATTTTTGTAAATATTTTATTGTACTCACTTTTGTTGCCTGCGGTTTAGACATTAATGGCTGTGTGTTGAGTGAGTTATTTTGCAAGGAAAAGCAAATTTAGGGCTCTTTCACATGGAGCGGACTGCATTGCCATCCGCTCCGGCACTTTTTTTTTTTTCACGGAGTGGATGACACTTGTGTCATCCGCTCCGTATGTCCGCATATCATCCCATCCGTTTGCGGATGATATACGGACATAATGTAAGTCTATGGGCATTGCGGATGTCAGCGGATGACACCGCTGACATCCGATTTTGCTTCCTTTCCGTTTTTTGAACGGAGGAAAAATAGGGTTCTGTTCCATTCCAAAAAACGGAACAGAACTGAAAGGAAGAAAATCGGATGTCAGCGGATGGTATTCCGCTGACATCCGCAGTGCCATTGACTTACATTATGTCCGTATATCACCCGCAAAAAATAGGATGATTTGCGGACATACGGAGCGCCCGTGTGAAAGAGCCCTTACACTGTTATACAAGCTGTACACTCGCTACTTTACATTGTAGCAAAGTGTCATTTCTTCAGTGTTGTCACATGAAAAGATATATATTAAAATATTTACAAAAATGTGAAGGGTGTACTTACTTTGTGAGATACTGGGTGTTGCAAAATGAGAAGAGACATTGACAGGTTCGGGGTTGCAGTAAAGTAGAAAACACAGATAGTGACTTCGCCGCAAAGGACTTAAAACGTATTTAATTAAAGAAAATTCAGCTGTAAGTGATAATTTTTATTGCAGTAACCCATAGCAGCCAATTAGAATCCATTTTGTACCGGCCAGATTGCAGCAGAGTAAATTCCGATTGGCTGCTGTATGCTACAGTGGTTAAAGTGGTTGTAAATCTAAGACATGACATATGGACAAAGCATATCCTTGTATAGTGTGTACTTGTGACAGTCCAGAGCACTTATGCGCCTTCAAAATTGTGCGATTTCCCAATTTCCATTGTGACTTAAGGCAACTTTCATGCAATTCTGATGCGACTCTGGATGAGTATGAATTTGTTGTGACTCTGGCTTTGTCCAATGTGATTGTTTTTGCTCTACAAAGTCGCACACAAGTTGCTTGTATATCATGCAGGTGTGACTTTTGAGGGTTTACATTAAAGTCTATGGCCCTCAAGTCGCATGAAAGTCATACTAAAGTAGTGCAGGAACTACCTTTAAGTGATACTTAAGTCTTATTTTTTTTTTTTGGCTAAAAATAACAAACATCTTATACTTACCTGCTCTGTGCAGTTGGTTTTGCACAGAGCAGCCCCAATCCTCCTCTTCTCTGGTCCCCCGCCGGTGCTCCTGGCTCCTCCCCTCTGCCAAGTGCTCCCACAGCAAGCAGCTTGCTATGGGGGCACCCGAGCCAAGCCGCTGCTCCGTGTGTCCATTCAGATACGTAACCGTGGCTCGGCCCTGCCCCCTCTCTCCCCTCATTGGCACCTGTTTCTGTCTCAGCCAATCAGGAAGGAGAGTGCCTGGACTTTGTGGCTCTCATGTAACATTGCAGGATCCAGAGGGAGCTTGGGTATAAGGGGGGGGGGTACTGCATAGAATGCATTAAGATAAAAAATCCTTCTGCCTTTAGAACCCCTTTAAAGTCACTGTGACTTTAAGTCGCACATATATGAACAGTACTCATTGGGAAACCTGGGGTGTGACTTGTCATGCAACTTTGACTGTTGACAAGTTTTCATGACACCAAGAGAAAAATGGTGACAGAGGAGGGACCTCCAGCAGATTGTCAGCCTCAGCTCTGTTCCTGTGAGCTGTGTGAAGGGGGTGTGTCCCTTCCCTCCAATCAGCTCTCAGAGCTCTCCTCACTGAGCTCTGCAGTGTGTAATCCCAGCTCTTCACCCTCTTTTTTTTATGCCAGTATAAATTCTGCACTTTAAACAAATGCAGAGACCTTTCAAAAACTGCCACCTATTATTTTCATTTACAAAGAAACCCCATACATAAATTTTTCCTGCAGTTTTATAACTGGACCAGTGATTTCAAAGCAGCTTCCTCTTCCTCCAATGGTGTTGGCAAAGGGGTGCGGCATTCATCCGGGACTGAGCAATGTCCCATAATGATTTATGATTGGTGCCCAGTCTTGGAGAACTGTGAGCCCAGGCTTTGTGATAGTGGCGCCCATTGGTGCCCAGTCTTGGAGAACTGTGAGCCCAGGCTGTGTGATAGCGGCGCCCCCTGGGGGACATGTAAATGACAGGTTTGGCTCACAGGAAATAGGCAGGAGTGACTGTCATTCTGCCTGAAGAGGACAACGCTGGAGCATGGAGAGGTTAAATATAATTATTACAGGAGAGGGGACTGTTAGAGTCACAATATTTCAGGGTGAGGCATGCAGAGACTTGTAGTTCCACGAATACTGCAGAGTCATAGCTTGTCTGGACTAAGGAAAGCCACAATGGAAGCCATCCTCTTCCTATGCTCAGTGTGCAGCCTGTGCTTAAGAGGTTAAGCGTCTGCCTGCAGGAACCAGGCCGGGTATAATGGAATCCTTCTGGAGCTGGTGGTTTCCGTTCAGCCCTCCTCTCAGTGGCTGAGCGTTTAATTACAGCTGAGGTGGCAGATTCAAGAAACTTTCTTTCCTCTTGTTTGCAAACAGAGAATTTAATTACAGCCCCGCAAATAAGAAAACTACCGGAGCGGACACCATGAGAGGCACCATCCTTTCCACAGACCTGTCTTTACAGTGGCGCTGCGCCACGCATATTTAAACATCGCTCTGCTGGTATCCAGTGCCTCTGATGAAGCCAAGCCAACGAAGGAGCAAAGGGGCTGAAATCAAGCTGCCAGTAAACATTAGTATTGTCTTTTGTGTTCTATTCTGCATGGCCTGCTCATTTGCTAGGATAATCTCTGATTCCTGCTTCTACTGTAGCACTACTCCCATGGGAGCTGCTGGTTACGGGTTCCCCTGGGTTACCCATAGCAACAATTTGACAATGTAGCATATCCTAAGTGCTTGGCTCAGTCAGAAAACAGTCCATTTTTTGTTGATTTATTTGAGAACTTGGATAGGAGAAGTGATGAGTGGGATACTCCAACTGAATAACTGCACAATTTGCTGGGACTTCTGATTAACACTGGATGCGGCAAGGCCGCTGCTTCACCTTGCCACTTTAGTGAAGAAGAATCAACTGCACTGTGAATCACTCTTCAGGGTCCTGCTCGGCACCCCCTTTGTGCCTACTCTTCAGGTTTCTATACGGCACCCCCTTTACTCTGACACTCTGTGTGAGCTGACCCCTTGATCCTCTGACTTCAGTGGAGTGGTCCCCCTTCCTGGCAAGTCCCCTGCTGCTCACGGACACTGCTTTTCTCGAAAAGACTCTGCCAGCAGCTCCACTGTCAGCTTCACTGGATCCTCTGCAGCTCAGCCCCACACCTGGTTCACTAGCCTGACTGCCCAAGACCACTTTCCCCATGCAACAGGAGGAGAGACAGCCGTCCACCTCCTCCTGGGACTCTGCTTCCCGCCAAAGACACCCTGTCACATGTTCCCCCAGGCTTTATGAGCAATCCCAGCATGCACTGCAAGAGTGCCCTCCCACTGGGACTCTCACAAAAGCCAATGTGTCACTGGCTAGGTTTCCTCCACTGTCCAACATGCTCCCCCTATTGGATGCAGTGGGGACACTCCCTTAGACCCAGTGAATCACACCTGGAAACATGCAACAGGCAACCTAACAGATCAGGCTCCCCTGATAAGGAGCATAAGATGCTTTTACCTAGCACCTACCTAGGAGGGTGCTACACTACAATTTGCACCAGCCTTAGGCTAGGTTCGCATCTATGTGGGTGGTTCACGCTGCGAGTTCACACCTGTTCCTGCAGCCGCAACCACCTACACAGAAAAACACACTGGATGCGTGCGGGTGCCATTAATCCTAATGGCATCCCGCTTGTACTGGAAGTCACTCCACTGCACTTGCGATTTCTATAGGCACTTTTCCACTGCATGGAACCGAACGGTTTGGCTCGCTTTTGTGCTTTTCCAGTGCTGGTACCGCATAGTACGGTGTAGGAACGGTTCGGTACGGTACGGTACGGCGGCGCTTTTCCACTGCATGGAACGGAACGGTACGGCTCTCAAAAACAGTACCACCTCGATTGTGGTTCCAAGAGGTACCATACCGGTACCATATCCCACAATCCTTTGCATGCAGTCACTACTAGCCACTGATTGGTCAGAGAATCCCACCCACTTAACTTTAGTGCTACTTTAGTGGAAAAGCAAACCATACCATACCGAACCGTTCCAACACCGTACCATGCGGTACCAAGCAGTGGAAAAGCAAACTGGGCCAAGCAGGGCCGAGCCAGTACTTGCAGTGGAAAAGTGCCAAAATATGCTGTAGGGACCTTTTCCCTGCGTTTCAGGAGACACGGCAGCCTGCGAGAAACACGGCTCGCAGAGCTGTATATATGTCAGTCTAGCCTTAATCAAATGTAGCGTAAAGGAGATTGTACAATCGGTTTGTTACACACAAAGCACACAGAAGATCTAGTCCAGGTTTTAGAATGTTTCTAATACAAATAGAAAGTGATCAGTAAGAAGGTAAATCTGACAAAGACAATAATAAGGTTACAAACACGCTGACCTTTTACTGGACGAGTCAAGATTATAACCGTGCCAGTGGGCCATTGAGTGATTGAACGGGGAACTCGGGGCTTATGACGCTTTATTCCGCCACCCCCCCCCCACCCCCCCTCCCTCTTTAGTCTCTCCAGCTGACTGGATAGGTTTCATAATTTTAAATGCTTATAACACCCACTGCAGATCTTTTTAATTGGCTCTGAATTGTATGTAAGTACCGGACACCTGCAGAGGAGTGAATGGTGTTGTAGAGCAGCTTATGACAACACCGGTGTCCTTTGTAGTGTTGTATGGTATAAATGACAATTGGTTTAATTAGCAGATCAGCCCATGGATGTGGGCAGACAGTGCCCGCTGTAGCCGGAGCTGTGAGTCAGACGGAAGGAGTGCTTGTGTGTACTGGGCACCAGGAATCCTACTCTCCTCTCTCTGAGAAACAGAATGTTCAGAGTGAGTCACCATTATCCCTAATCCTTTCTATCCCTAGATCTGCAGCTGCTACCACCACCACCACCACCGTCCCCAGGGGAGGGGGGCCTGCTGCCTGGTAACCGAGCTTCTCCATACTACTGCTATTTATACCCTGCATCTGTGTCAGGCTTTCCTGCTGTGCCAGGCCTGATCAGCAACAGGTCACCCGGGCTCTTTTATATTGACTTTTATTTATTAAAGCTGAACTACTGTAGAAAATTAAAAAAAAGATTTGCACGTGCAATAGGTCCTCCTCCCTACATCAAAGGGTTAACTTCTCATTTTGCTTAGGGGATGATAGATTAGGTCAGGGCATCCCAAACTTTTTTGGGCCGAGACCTGGTTCACATGTATGCGGGTTGGCGGCCCACATTTGCACAGGCATAGCAGCCCATTGATTTGAATGGGCTGCTATGCCCTCATTTTCCGCAGAAAAAAAGGTGCATGCAGCATTTTAAAAAATCCAGTGGCCCTGAAATCCATCCTGCTTTTGCACTATGGGACTTACTTGCAGTTCCTGCACTGGCAAGCTTTCTGTGTTTTTAATATGTGGGCCCAGCATTTAAGAAAATGCAGTGGCCGTGCAATCCATCCGGCTTTTGCACCATGCGACTTACCTGCAGTTCCTGCACTGGCAAGCTTTCTGCATTTTTATATACGTGGGCCCAGCATTTAAAAACACAGTTTGCATGTGCAGGAACTGCAGGTAAGTCGCATGGTGCAAAAGCAGGATGGATTTCACGGCCACTGGATTTTTTAAAATGCTGCATGCACCTTTTTTTAGCAGAAAACGCAGGCATAGCAGCCCATTCAAATCAATGGGCTGCTATGCCTGTGCAAATGTGGGTCACCAACCAGGCCTAAAATAAGCCATCAAGCAGTGTCTGGCCTACCTGGCGACTGGTCCTGGCACTCAGCTCCGTTGCGATGCACTGCACTCTGATAACGGCCGACTCCCGTACAGAACAGCGCACATGGCAAGGGGCGATGTCGGAGCGTGAGTGGAGCTCAAGGCCCGCCTGCCTGCTCGTAATACAGTGCGCTGCTGCCGATGCCTGGGCAGCTCTGACCGCTCTTTATCCGCCGGCGCCCCACTCAGATGCAGCTTGGGAACTCCTGGATTAGGTGATATACTTGCCTTATTCCACACTGGAGCAGGCTTCCTCCTCTTCGAGCGACTGGTCCCTTGCAGCGCCAGGAGAAGGTTATCCAGAAACCCGGGGCGAACATGCCAAACTGCGCCGCCCCCCCCCCAAGATGTTTGAGCATTATGGGTCATCATAAAAATCCCCCCTAAGAAATGAGCATGAATCTGCATGCTTACCCCCTAAAGGATAAATGCCCCCTCCTCCCAATACAAATTTCCCCCCCCCCCCTGCTGAAATCCCCCCTTTGCCCCCAAACCCCCCCCCCCCCCCAGCACAAATGCTCTACCCTTCAAATTTCCCCTCCTAGAAAAAATCCTAGCTCTCCACTCCAAATCCCCCCCTCCCAGCACAAATTCCTCCCCAATCCCCTCTCCTAGCACAAATACCCCCCCATTCATCCCTGCTAGTATGAATCCCCCCCCCCCTCAAAAAAAAATCACCACTCCTAGCACAAATCCTTTCCCCCTCAAATTTCCTCTCCTAGTACACATCCTCTCCTCCCCACTCCTGTTCCCCCTCCCATCACAAATACTGTCCCAATCCCCCCTCCCAGCACAAATTCCTCCCCAATCCCTTCTCCTAGCACAAATACCCCCCATTCATCCCTACTAGTATGAATCCCCCCCCCTCAAAAAAAATCACCACTCCTAGCACAAATCCTTTCCCCCTCAAATTTCCTCTCCTAGAACACATCCTCTCCTTCCCACTCCTGTTCCCCCTCCCAGCACAAATACTGTCCCAATCCCCCCTCCCAGCACAAATTTCCACCACAATCCCCCTCCTAGCACAAATCCCACCCTTCCCAAATGTCTCCTCCTAGCACAAATACCCCCCATTCATCCCTACTAGCACTAATTCCCCCCTCCCCCCTCAGAAAAAAGAAATGTCCCCGCCTAGAACAATTCCCCTCCCCCTCTGTTCCATATTACCTCTTCTAGCATCCCCCCCCCCAATCCCCTCTCCAGGCCGAAGTCTTCTTCCCCCTCCAAACACAAATCCCCCTAAATCACCACTCCTAGCACCCCTCCTTGAACAAATTTCCCCTCCTAGAACAATGCTTTCCCCCTGCCGCCTCCCACATTCCCCCTCCTAACACAGATCATCCCCTCCAATCTCCTTGCGGTGCCCCCCCCCCCCAAACTTTATTTGATATCACAGGGCCCAGGGCAGTCGTCCCTCCTGCCCATCCCTTGTCCAGGCTCTGGTTTCTTGAAGCCTTTTCCCATCTGCCTGGTCGCAGCTTCCTGACGTCATCCTGTACAATGCAGGACCAGGCACCCGCAGAGGAGAGCCAGGAAGCAGGAAGACTGAACCAGGGAACACTACAATGAACATCCTGGTTATATAGCGCGGTAGAGGATTGTGGATTGTCAGAACTGCAAATCTTTTTTGCAGATAAAAATAGGACTAATGACACTTGTTTGGTCAGGTCTATGGGATTCTTTAGGCATTACCTAGATAATATTGTTTTTACATCTCCAATCATTAGCTGAGTCTATAAGGAGAATTACGTTATAACAATGTTACCATCTTTTTTTTTTTTTTTTTGGTGCATTCACAGTGCATGTATCGGGAAATGTTCTGTAGTTCTTTGTTGGACATAATTGGACCCGAAGGTTGTTCTGTATTCCTGTCTTTCATAATGTCAGATTCAGTATCCATCCAAAAGGCACAATACTTGCCTTTAAAGCTAAACTCCAGGCAAACAGATGAAATCTATAGAAGGGAACTGGATTACATAGGAATGGATTTGTATTTCTATCCAATAGGAAAGGATTTGTATTTATATCCATCCAGTCTTAAAATCTGCACAGCTCTATCACACAGGCTGTCTGGCAGGGCAGGGGACTTGGTTATTTGTAACAATATATTTAAATTTCTGCTATTAGAGCCGGTTCACATTAGCGCGACGCGACTCCTTACTACTTCGGGAGGCGACTTGTCAGTCCCGTGCACCACGACTTCGGAGCGACTTGCAGGGACTTCACATAATGGAAGTCTATGCAAGTCGCTCCGAGGTCGACCCCAAAATAGTACAGGACCCTTTTTCTAAGTGTCGCTCCTATTAGAACGGGTCCTGTAGTGGTCAATGGACCGCGAGGGAGCGCGACTTGTCAGGCTGACAAGTCGTCTGACAAGTTGCGCTAATGTGAACTGAGTCTAAAACATACCTAATAAAAAAATAAAAACAAATTTATTCATCAATTTAGGCCATTATGTATTCTGCTACATGTTTTGACACAAAAAAAAAAACCCAATAAGCGTATATTGATTGGTTTGCACAAAAGTTATAGAGTCTACAAACTAGGGGAAATATACTGGAATTTTTATTTATTTTTTATGGTAGTAATGGCGACGGTATTGCGGCAGATAAACTGACACTAACTGACTTTTTTTTGCACTTTTTGGGGACCAGTGACACTAATCAAGTGATCAGTGCTCAAAAATATGCACTGTCACTGTACTAATGACACTGGCTGGGAAGGGGTTAAACATCTAGGGAGATCAAAGGGTTAAATGTTTGCGTAGCCATTGTTTTTGTGTATACAGTGTGCAGCTTTTATTAAAGGATGAGCTTTGCAGGGAAACAAAATTCAGCACATCCCCGCTGACAGGACGGAGCTCGACATTGTTAACATCTGCAGAGCTCCTTCAAGTGTGTTTCTTCGCTGATCAGCAGGTGCCGGCAGACATCCATTGGCTGGCACCCTTTGATGACTAATCACAGCAGTGGTCGCGCGTGCACGTGTCCCCTACCAATTAGTATAGAATCACATAAATATACGTGATTCTGCACTGGACAGCCGTTCTGTAGCAATAAATCTGCTATAGGGCGGTCGGCAACGTGATATATCATTCCTGTGAGATCGCCGTGTAAGCTGGAAATCACTGTAGTAGTCTCTGTAGTGACTATAGTAGTAGTAGTGATTACCGCTCTCTTCCAGGTCCTGTGCCAAGCAACTTCCCTGCTGCTTTCTGAACACACTGGGTTGCAAATACAGCAGGGGAGCCATTCACAGAACACCTTTCATTTTTCTCAGTGTTTTCTTCTCTCCATTAGTTCAAAGTCTAGAATTTAACTGCTTCCGGACCGCTCCGCATTTACTGCGGTAGGCTGGCCAACCTGCGCGAACTGACGTAGCCCTACGTCGGTTGCACGCTTGGTGTTGGGGGCGCTCCCGCCCCCACTAGGCAGCAGGGATGTCGATGCATGGGCCAGTGGCCACGATTGCCGCTGGACACCTGCGATCGCTCCCTGCTGAGAGAGAAGGACGGTCAGCTGTTGTAAACACAGCTGATCGTTCTTCTCCCTGGAATGATCACAGAGTGCCCGTGATCCTTCTATATAGGATCACAGGTCTCTATGGTCATTTCACAAGCCACCCCCCACAGTTAGTAAACACCCCCCTAGGCTCACATTTAACCTTTCGATCACCCACTAGGGTAACCCCTTCCCTGCAGTGACAGTGCATATTTTTAGCACTGATTACTGTAGTAATGTCCCTAGTACCCACAAAAATGTCAGTTAGGGGTCCGATCTGTCCGCTGCAATGTCGCAGTCCCGCTAAAAATCGCTGATCGCCGCCATTACTAGTAAAATAAAAAAATAATAAAATAAAAATTAAATAAATCTTTCCCCTAGTTTGTAGACCTGATAACTTTTGCGCAAACCACTCAAAATACGCTTATTGTGATTTTTTTTTTTTTTTTTTGTAGCAGAATACAAATTGGCCTAAAATGATGACAAATTTTGATTTTTTAATTTTTTTTTGGGAATGTTATGTAGCAGAATGTGAAAAATATTGTTTTTTTTTTTTCAGAATTGTCGCACTTTTTTGTTTATAGCGCAAAAAATAAAAATCGCAGAGGTGATCAAATACCACCAAAAGAAAGCTCTATTTGTGGGGGAAAAAAGGACATTTGGGTACAGTGTGACACAACCGCGCAACTTTAACGCAATGCCAAGTCCCAAAAATGGCCTGGTCATTAAGGGGGCAAAACCTTCCAGTCCAGAAGTGGTTAAACAGCTTGCCTGAGGTTCCAGAAAGCAGGGAGCCAGGAGCTGAAGTTACACTTTGTAAAGCCCAGTGAGAGCTGATGGGAGAGAAGGGACCCCCCCCCCCCACATCACACAGGAACGGAGCTGAGGCTGTCAATCACAGGCTGTGTGCTGGAGATCGCTATCCTGTCATCTTTGTTTTCTTGGTGTCATTAAAACTTGTCAGCAGTAAATCATGCTGTTAGCAGAGGAAGGAGGCAGCAGACAGAAATGACACTATGTACACACTATAGAAGGATATGCTTTGTTCATATTTCATGTCTGAGGTTTACAAATACTTTAATATTACATAATCTATTAGAATATATTTTTTTAAACTAGAGTTTAGTGTCACTTTAAACATCGTCATCCACAGGGAGTGGCAGAATATTGGGCAGAGCGGCCTGTCAGCTCAGGGTAAGTGGCTCACATCGGAGGGTGCAAGTAACATGTACTATTAATAAAATCACAGATAACTCTGGAGAACCTGCAATGGAAAACGCAGGCCTCAGCTCTTCTTTTCTGACTGCTTTGACTTCCTCGCTTGTTCTGTCACACATCGGACGCCTAAAAGGGCAGCAGAGTCTGAAATAGTGCAGCAGTTTGGCAAGTACGGCTATTTCTGGTGGAGCTGAGAGTTCCCGGGAATCACAAGGCCTTGACATCTGCTAGGAAGCTCAGGGTGTACCAGGTGGCAGGCGGGGTGTGTGCGGCCTTTGTACAGCGCCTGCTCTCACCTGTGCCGACTTTCACATTGGTAGCAGGGATTAGTGCTGGGCACTGTGTGCTATGAGCCGGATCTATAAAAGGAGCTTACACAATTTATGACTTCCTGGTCTATATCATGTTCTGCATTGCAGTAGTAATTGTATTCTTGAAGAAATATATTTCACTATACACCCATCAGCCATAGCTTTATGACCACTGACCGGTTAAGTGGGTAACATTGATTATCTCCTTACAGTGACATCTAATAGTCAGTGGGATATATTAGGCAGCAAGTGAACATGTTGTTTCTGAAGTTGATGTGTTCAAAGGAGAAAAAATGGCCATCGCAGTGTGCTGTATATAGAGCTGAGTACAGGCAGTCCCCGGGTTACAAGCAAGATAGGGGCTGTAAGTTTGTTCTTAAAGAGGTTGTAAACCCACTTCACAAACTTTTACCTATAGGTAAGCCTATATTAATGCTTACCTATAGGTGCTATAAATATCTCCTAAACTTGCACCGTTTAGGAGATATTTAGAGTGCATACTGCCGATGACGTCATCGGCGCATGCGCTCTGAAGGAACGGCCACCCGTGCCGTTCCTTCAGAGTCCTATGCCATGAACGGCGGCGCACGCGCGGGAGTGATGTAATCGCGCCTCCGGCCAATCAGATGGCCGGAGGACGCGAACCCGGAAGCAGGACGGCCGGACATGTCAGCCGTTCTGTCGCTGAGGGGGCGGCACGGCGGGGGCCTCGTTTCAAGGTAAGTACTTCATAATGAGCTAGTATGCGATGCATACTAGCTCAATATGCCTTTCTCTTTACAGGGCTTTTTTTTTTCTCGTTTTTTTTAAGTGTGTTTACTTCCTCTTTAAGTCGAATTTGTTTGTTAGTTAAAACAGGTAAATTTTTTTAAGTGTAGCTCCAGCCAAAAGAATAATTTTTAAGTTTTTGGGATAGCATAGGGAAGGGTAACACCCCTGTACCATTTGTTTTGCTGTCTGTGCCCCTGTTCAGAAGATTTCCCCTCACTTTCTGTCTATGACAACTGGATTTTGAGAATTTTGGGTTGTTGTGACAACAAGGATTAGTGATTAAAGAGAAAGTAAATACACCAAAAAAAGAAAAACCCTGTAAGACTAAAGCATAATTAGCTAGTGTGCATCGCATGAAATACTTACCTTAGAACAAAGCCCCCGCAGTGCCGCCCGCTCAGCGACAGGACGGCCGACATGTTCGGCCGTCCTCCTTCCTGGTTCGCTTCCTCCGGCCATCTGATTGGCTAGAGGCGCGATTACATCACTCCCGTGCATGTGCACAGGAGCCTCCGTTCACGGCACAGGGCTCTTAAGGAACGGCACGGGTGGCCGTTCCTTCAGAGCGCATGCGCCGGTGACGTCATCTGCTGCAATAAAAGTAAATATGTCCGAAACATTGCAAGTTTAGGAGATATTTACAGTACCTATAGGTGAGCCTTATTAAAGGCTCACCTATAGGTACAAGTTCTAAGAGAGGGTTTACAACCTCTTTAAGCTTCAGTGGGGACACCTTTTTCCCATGATAACTCTTCTAGGAGAGAATTTCCCTTCCTAGGGGGAGATTTCTCTTCACTTCCTGTTGTCTCCCTCCGTTTGTAAGTAGGAGTCGTTTGTAAGTTGGATGTTTGTAACCCGGGGATCACCTGTAGCTGCAGACCGGTCAGGGTGACCATGCTGACTCATGTCCACAGCCAAAAGTGCCTACAATGGGCTCGTGAACATCAGAAATGGACCACGGAGCAATAGAAGGAGGTGGCCTGGTCTGATGAATCATGTTTTTTTTTTTACATCATGTGGATGGCCGGCTGCGTGTGCGTCACTTACCTGGAGAAGAGATAGTAGGAGAATGCAGTATGGGAAGAAGGCAAGCCGGAGGAGGCAGTGTGATGCTTTGGTCAATGTTCTGCTGGGAAACTTTGGCTCCTGCCATTCATGTGGATGTTCCTTGACACGTACCACCTACCTAAACATTGTTGGTGACCAAGTACACTTCTTCAGGGAAACGGTATTCCCTGATAGCAGTGATCTCTCATCAGAATAATGCACCCTGTCACACTGCAAAAATCGTTTGAGGAACACAACGAGTTTGAGGTTTTGACTTGGCCTCCAAATTCTTCAGATCCCAATCCAACCGAGCATCTGTGGGATATACTGGAAAAACAAATTCAATCCAATTGGATTGGAGGTCCCAACTCGCAACTTACAGGACTTAAAGGATCTGCTAGTGACAGCTTGGTGCCGGATACCACAGCGTACCATCGGAGGTGTAGTGGTGCCCATGCCTCGATGGGTCAGGGCTGTTTGAGTGTCAAAAGGGGGACCGACTCAATATTAGGTGGATGGTCATAAATTTATGTGATTCAAATAATAAAGGGGTTTCAGTTGGCATAGCATATACAGATAGAAGACCGGAAGAGAAGAGGGCTCTACCAAGTAGGGGTGGAAGTTTGCCAGCAAAGGGTAAAGCCAGCCCATGCTTTGCTCATTCCAAGTAACCGGTTTACTCTTATATCTCTCTTTTCTTCTCAATCCCTCTTTCCCCTGGCTGCTGAAAGTTAAAACCAGGTTTCCAGTAGGACTGCCCTGCCCTGCATGCCTGGCTGTTCCTGGTCCCATAACAATGTGCACAGGGTGATGATTTGTAGCAACCCATGACACCCAGATCACGGTAAGGTCATTAGTCATTGGTTGCTGGGCACTTCTGCATTTTGCTCACCAAAGTGTATTTTTTCAATTCCTTAAAATGAAAACTTTTAGTGAATTTCAAGTTATATCTGGGATTCTTTTCCCCCTCTCGGTGGCTCTGCAGGTGAAGTCATCTAGGTTACATCTCCAGGGAAAGTGATATTCCTTCAGGCCAATGGAAATTGGTGGGGGTTGGGGGCGGGAGTTTTAAAGGGTAACTCCACTTTACTGGGGGGGTTAAAAAAAAGTTTGCAAATAGAAAAAAAAGTAATATATACTGTACTATTGCGACAAAACTCATATTGTGATTGAATGTTGTTAAAAATGACTTTCCCTTTTTAATCTGCAGTTCTGTAATTTTCTGTAAAATGCAATATAGCAACCTGGAGGTGTTCTGTACACAGATGGTATATAGAATGCCACCCAGATATGTAATTTCCTGCTTGTGTGTTTGGCTCACTGATTTTCCAAGAAGTCTGCACTAAGATACAAGTCAGATTTTGGGCATCCCCTGCACCAAAAATTTAATTTTTAGTGAGATACTCCCAAAGTAAAATATTGTCTGAAGAAATGCAGTCCCTGCTTCTTTCCTCATTAGAGCCATGCAGGTGCAGCAGGTGATTGATAATTATAAAGTCACTCCCATTCATCTTCATTTTGCAAATGGAAAAAACAAACAGCTATTCGGAATAACAAAAGGTAGAAATCTGCAACAAAGTTTGTTAAAATCCCTCCAATGTGCATAGATAACCCAGAGGGGAAAGTTTTTTTTTTTTTTTTTCCCCCAACAAAAGTGGAGTTATACTTTAACAGTGCCATTATTGCATATTAGATGTATAATATCTACTTTGCAGATGCTAGTCCTGACCCCCTTACTGGCAAAGGTGATTAATTTCCTTTTTCCATTCTCTTCTAGGTATTATTAACCCAAAGAATCCTAAAGAACCAGCAAAAAGTTTCAGCTTTGATTATTCATACTGGTCTCACACTACGGTAAGTGTTCTGTACATTGCTTGCAGCTTGTTCACACTAGACAGTATGTAGTGACATGCGTGATATAATGGGTGACTCGGACTCGATGTGTTGCTTTTTGCTGGACTTCATTTCTGTTGACTCAGCTGGCAGTATGGAGTTCAGCACCACACAGATACGCACAATGCTGCCCTTTATTTCTAATGGCCCACAGTGTAGCTCTTTGGCAAAGTCAGGCCTGATCTCAGATGTGCCACAGTGTGTGTCTAAACATCAGTTCATTTTTAAACCTCTTATAGATGTATCTCACCCAGTGCATCGTTTACAGGCCTTTAAAGTAGTTGTAATGCCTCAAGGTTTTTCACCTTAATGTATTCTTACCTGAGCCCGATCCGATCCAGCAATGTGCATGACCTTTGTGCCGCCTTTCCCCCCAAATCCCCCTTTTTCTTACCTGAGCTCGATCCGATCCAGCGATGTGCACGACCTTTGTGCCGCCACTCCCCCCAAATCCCCCTTTTTCTTACCTCAGCCCGATCCGATCCAGCGATGTGCACGACCTTTGTGCCGCAGCTCCCCCCAAATCCCCCTTTTTCTTACCTGAGCTCAATCCGATCCAGCGATGTGCACGACCTTTGTGCCGCAGCTCCCCCCAAATCTCCCTTTTTCTTACCTGAGCCTGATCCGATCCAGCGATGTGCACGAGTGCAGCGGCTGCAGCAGATTGGACAGATTCACAGCAGCAGGAGCCATTGGCTCCTGCTGCTGTCAATCAAATCCAGTGACGCAGGGGGGGGGGGCAGGGCCGATTCCTGCTGTCTGTGTTAATGGACGCAGCAGCGGGACTCGGGAGTGAGCTGCCGCACGGGTGCCCCCATGGAACGCAGCTTTCCGTGGAGGGACACCAGATGAAGAGGAGGGGTCTGGAGTGTCAGCAGAGCCCCCCAGAAGAAGAGGATCTGGGCTGCTCGTGCAAAAGCATTGCACAGAGCAGGTAAGTATCCACATGTTTGTTATTTTTATTAAAAAAAAAAACAAGAGTCTTCAGCCCCTTTAAATGAACCTTTGGCTTTACTCCATGCTGGACAACAGGTTTACCTAATTCCCCTAACCCCCAGAAGCTCATATTCTCCTTACCTTTGCTCCTCCACTGTTCTTTTTGGTTACCGTAAAAGAAGGAACTTCCAGGTATGGGGGGCACATATGACTCTATACTTTTCTTCCCATGTGACAGCACGGGTACTTGATGATTGGCCCAATGCTGTCATGTGTGGGCAGCAAGAGAAACTTACACAGGACCTATTTCCATTAATGCCAGTGGTTGAACAGTGCGAAGGTGAATGTGGAAGGAAGTTTGGCACAGTTGTTTTTCTTTTCTTTTTTTGTTAAAATGATTCTAAATGAATTTTTTTTAAATAATTATCTGCTCTGTGCAATGGTTTTGCACAGAGCAGCCCTGCTCCTCCTCTTCTCCCGTTCCCTTCTGGCGTTCCTGGCTCCTCCTCTCTTCTGAGTGCCCCCGTAGCCAGCTGCTTATTTTGGGGGCACTCATGCGGGCTAGCTCCTGAGCCACGCTCTGTGTGTTCATTGACACACAGAGCATGGTTCGGACCCGCCCTACGCTCTCTCTCTCCTCACTGGCTGTGATTTGATGCTGTTGCCTTGATCTCCAGTAAGTAGAGAGAGCCAAGAGAGCCACTGCTCCCGGGCACATCGCTGGATCGAGATTGGGCTCAGGTAAGTATAAGGGGTGGGGGAGCTACACACAGAATGCTTTTTACTTTATTGCAAAGAATTTGTTAAGGCTAAAAAATCTTCTACCTTTAGAACCACTTTTAGCTGGACACACTGTCATCAAATTGTAAAAAAAATTTGATGATTAGAAGTTTTAAGGGGAGTACTCGGCGCTTTTCCACTGCATGGAACCGAACGGTTCGGCTCGCTTTTGCGCTTTTCTACTGCATGGTACCGCATGGTACGGTGTTGGAACGGTTCGGTACGGTACGGTGGCGCTTTTCCACTACATGGAACCGAACGGTACGGCTCGCTTAAACAGTACCACCTCGGTTGTGGTTCCAAGAGGGCCGTACCAATACCATATCCCACAATCCTTTGCATGCAGCCTTGACTGTTTGTCACTACTAGCCACTGATTGGTCAGAGAATCGTTGTTATCCCACCCACTTTACTTTAGTGGAAAAGCAAACCGTACCGATCCGTACCGAACTTTTCCAACACCGTACCATGCGGTACCAAGCAGGGCCGAGTGGAGCCGAGTCGGTACTTGCAGTGGAAAAGTGCCACAAGGCTCTGTCCTGGGACCAATCTTGCTAAATTTGTTCATAAATGATATAGAGGTCGTAGTACAATCTCAGTGTTTGCTGACGATACAAAGCAGGGCTATAAGCTCTGGTTCACACTGCACACCGCATCATCAAGCACAGTGATACCATAATCATTAAACCAGGTATTGGTAGTTTTGGCAGTGTGGGCGGTGCCAAGTCCTACTGGAAAATGAAACCAGCATCTCCATAAAGCTGGTCAGCAGAGGGAAGCATGAAGTGCTCTAGAATTTCCTGCTAGAGGGCTGCGCTGACTTTGGACCTGATAAAACACAGTAGACCAAAAACAGCAGATGACATGGCTCCCCAAATCATCACTGACTGGGGAAAATGTTGCATTTCATTTGGAAATCAAGGTCCCAGAGTCTGGAGGAAGAGTGGAGAGGCACAAAATCCAAGTTGCATGAAGTCCAGTGTGTGAAGTTTCCACAGTCAGTGATGATTTGGTTTTGCCCCTCATAACGCCATCCCAAATGGCAGCAAGTCAATCCACTGTAGACTTTCATCAGGACAAGGTGACAGGTGCTTTTTTTTTTTTTTTCCAGGTCTTTAGCCACTTTACCGCTAAGTACTGTAATAGTACTGCGGCAAAGTGGCTCGTTCCCGTCTGACGACGTAGACCTACGTCATCAGACTCCTCCCCTGTAGGCGGCGCTCGCGCACCGCCGCAGGCGCGCTCCCGCTGTTTTCATTCACAGCGGGAGTCGGGCCAGGGGAGGAGCAGCGATCGTCGGGGATCTAGTGTGGAGATCCGCCCGCCTGTGTAAACACAAGCGGGCGGATCTCCTCAGTGACAGGGAGTGACAGATCGGACTGTTCAGCATAGCTGGACATCCGATCTGTCCCTGGCTCACAAAGTCACCCCCCCCCCTACACATCAGTAAGCACCAGGCATACATTAACCCCTCCCTCTCCAATAAAGTTAACCCCTTCCCTGCCAGTGTCATTTTTACAGTAACAGTGCATATTTATAGCACTGATTACTGTAGTAATGTCACTGGTTCCCCCAAAAGTGTCAAAAATGTCAGTCAAGGGTCCGATCTGTCCGCCGCAATGTCGCAGTCCCGCAAAAAAAATCGCAGATCGCCGCCATTACACGTTAAAAAAAAAAAACACCAAAAATGACAAAAATCTTTCCCTTTGTTAGTAAACACAATAACTTTTGCGCAAACCAATCAAAATACGCTTATTGCGATTTTTTTTTTACCAAACATAGGTAGCAGAAAACAAATTGGCCAAAAATTTAAAAAAAAATTGGTTTTTACATTTTTTTTGGCGGGAATTTCATATAAAAAAAATGTGAAAAATATTGTTATTTTCTCAAAATAAACACTCTTTTTTTGTTTATAGCGCAAAAAGTAAAAATCGCACAGGTGATCAAATACCACCAAAAGAAAGCTCTGTTTGTGGGAAAAAAAGGACGTCAATTTCGTTTGGGTACGGCGTCGCACGACCGCGCAATTGTCAGTTAAAGTCGCACAGTGCCGAATCGCAAAAAGTGGCCCAGACGTAAGACAGCAAAATGCTCTAGTGGTAAAGTGGTTAAAAAAACTTCCCTCCAGTGTAGTGAATATCAGATGACTACTTGTGTTTGCCATGGGCTAGCATTATTATTGTTTCAATAATGTATTGATTCTTGTTGCCGGGAGAAACATGCTTAGATAAGATTTGTGTCTCACACAGCCAGAAGATCCTTCCTTTGCATCCCAAAACCGCGTCTACAATGACATTGGAAAGGAAATGCTGGAACATGCCTTTGAGGGCTACAACGTTTGTATATTTGCTTATGGACAGACTGGTGCTGGCAAATCCTATACTATGATGGGCAAGCAGGAGGAGACTCAAGCTGGCATCATTCCCCAGGTATGGCTTCTACGGTTTGTATATGGCAGAAAAAATCCTAAATGTATTCTTACCCTGTTGCATAAAATAAGGAAGGGTTTAAACTTTTGTTGGTAATTTATTACTGTTTGTGTCCTTATTGTTCTCACTTCCTGTCTCAGTGACACTCTGCGTAAGTGAGAGAAAGCTCCTTTAGCAAGGACACAGATAGCAATAAAACCTGAGACGGGTTCTAACACTTCCTCCCTCTGGTCCCCTGCCCTCAAAAAAAAAACAAAAAAAAAAAAAAACCTAGTCCTCCTTCTGCATGGTTTGGTTCCTTCCACTAATTCATGCATAATTAAAATATACGCAAGCAGGCTGGAGGAAACACAGCATGATGCAGTGGGGGGAGCAGACGTTTGACATACTTTGGAGAGTCCAGAGTGGAGGTACTGTAATTCAGGAGGTGTGTTACTGGTCAGATCGCCAGGTGAAAAATGCCTAAAAAAATAAAACTAATACAGCCACCACATCTCATGATTAGTATTAAGCTGCAGTATGATACATTTTTGGTTTTGGCGTTTATTACTGATTTAATATAAATTGATTAATTGTTAGAAGTAGGCTACATCTTTATAGGGTAAGTAGGGTAAGGCCAGCCATACATCTCTGGAACCAGTCGAAATTCAAACCCTTAATGGACAGGCTGAATGTACCTAGTTGAGCCTCCAGGATTCTCTTGCGATTATCACTATCAGCTGCTATAGCCGCTACCAATAATCGCTGTCTTCTCCCATTGGGGGGTGGCTTCCCCCAACCCCCCCGCCAGGAGAAGACAATGGCCCGGCAGGAGGGATTCCCGCATCAACACTGTCTGCGTTGATGGGGGAATCGATTGATTTTCCTTCTTGCTACCCGTGGTTGCAGGACAGAAATTTGCTCTGTGTATGGCCGGCCTAAGAATGTATATGAGTTTACAACTGCTTTAATTTGATTTTATGTGATAGTTCCCGCAATTCAGTGACAGTCTTTACATCCTTTGTGAGGAATTGTCTGCATAGTCATTATCTGCTGTCAGCACTGTGAGCTCATCTGACTACAGCCTGTACTGACTCCTCATTCAGCTTACTGTGTGCTCTTCCTCCCCCAGCTGTGCGAGGACCTTTTCGAGAAAATCAATGACAATAATAACGATGATGTGTCCTTCTCTGTAGAGGTGAGTCCTTCCGGTCTGTATGTTGAATAAGTTGTCCTTGTCCGGTTTGCAGCATCGGATGTCAGAAGTGCACGTTATATATTTTATTAAAATAAATGAGTCATGTTTATGATGTATAATTTAGAAAAAAAGAAATACGTGATACTGCAAGAGAGCTGCCTTTACCAAAGCTCTTGAAGGGTGAAGGCTTCCAAGCCTGTATGGGAGTCCTATATCTATGGAAGAACTCTTGGGGCTGACCAAAGTGTACCCAACAATTACTATGGAAGCATGAAGTCACATAGTGATGATGTCAGATCATATCCAGCTTTATTAAACCCTCACTTAGTACACTGACCACCCCTCTATAATGTTTCACCCAATATAGGCTTAAAAAACATGTACCGTAGAAGAAAGCACTTCTCAAATGCCACCTTGTAATACACCGGCTGGTTTGATTTACTGCTGCCAGGTGCTGGTCTGCTATTAGAATACATCTAACTCAATAGTGGAACTCCAAATGTAATGCAGGAAAGCACCCTGTTAGTGTGTACCACAGTAATGGAAATCCAGAGATCGGCTTCAGCTCCTTTTTCCTCCCATCAGCCATACCCCACTAAAGCATTTTACTCCTTCAGGGCTTAGAGTGATTGTAAATGTTCCCATTTTTCTAAATAACAAACATGTCATACTTACTTTACCTGCTCTGTGTAATGGTTTTGCATAGAGCAGCCTGATCCTCCTACCCCCTCCTCCTTCCTCATTGGCTGTGATTGACAGCAGCAGGATCCAATGGCTGCCACTGCTGTCTCTGAGACAATGAGGAGGGAGAGAGCCGAGAATGCCTCTGCTCTCATTGCTGGATCAAGATCTGGCTCAGGTAGGTATTGGGGGGAGAATGCACAGATTTTTTTTTTAACATTAATGCAGAGAATTCTCCCTTTTAGATTGTAAGCTCTAACGAGCAGGGCCCTCTGATTCCTTTTGTTCCAAATTGTATTGTAACTGTAATGTCTGCCTTCATTTTGTTAAGCGCTGCGCAAACTGTTGGCGCTATATAAATCCTGTATAATAATAATAATTTAGAACCACTTTAATCATAAAGGCATTATGCCCTAAAGGGGTGAATTGCGTTTGCATGGGGGGTTGTCCAGTTTAGGCTTGATCATAGAGAGGAGAGTAAGCTGGTTGTCATGGATCCTGATGCCTGGCTCCCCTCTACCACCTTGGATAGTCTAGCAAGAATCAGCTAAGCACCTCCTGTAGCTGCTGCTTAATGTGGTTATTGCCATAGCGCCAGTGTGAGGCTGCGTTTTAGTCGGTCAGGTGAACTGCATAGATGTTTGTGCATTCTTGACCTGTGCTTGGCCCTGGCTGTCACATTTGCTGCAAAATGCAATTACTCAAAACACAAGCACTCCCCAGCACTCAACCTGACATGCCAACCGAAAGGACCGGTTCATCTTCTTCTAAATTAAAGTAAGAGCAGAAATCTCAATTGCCTATATTTGCAAATAAATGTATAAGCTGCATACTGCAGAAAGTGGACTCTGCATGATATGTACAAATAGCAGAACTGAAGCTGGAAAATTTATAGCTTTAAATAAACTGAGAGCAGGCAGGCATACCTGGAGGCTGCGCTGTTTCGCCCTATGGTGCAATATTATTGCAGAACCTGCGTGTAGATGTAGCTGACGGCCACACATTAAACTCAGCAAAAAGAGAAAATGCCAGTCGCTCAATCAATTTAAAGTTAATGCAAAGGAAAGGGAAATCATTCAGTGCACCATTGAGGCCTTTGTGACCAGTCCACTTTAGGGCACACCATTGTCATCAACAACCAAGGACACTTTTTTTATCTTTGGGGTTGGTTCACTCACCTTATAGCAGGGGTTTCAAACTCTGTTTTATTGCAGGCCGCATTTGTAGTATAGTTGCCCTTAAAGGCCAGTTGTATTTGGGGTGCACTATGTACAGAATGCAGGGTTCAGGAATTTGCTACATATAGAGTGCAGAGTTCAGGATTACGCTGTGTGTAGGGTTCAGGCATGCCCTATGCACAGAGTGCAGAGTTCAGGGGTGCCCTTTGCGCAGAGTGCATGGTTCAGGGGTGCCCTATGTACAGAGTGCAGAGTTCAGGGGTGCCCTTTGCGCAGAGTGCATGGTTCAGGGGTGCCCTATGTACAGAGTGCAGGGTTCAGGGGTGCCCTTTGCACAGTGTGCAACCCCAACAGCCCCCACAAAGATTCCTCACATCTCTACCCTGACCTCCCTATGTAAGCGGCTCTGCCTCGTCTTGCATGGAGATTGTTCTCTCTCTCAGATTTTGGAGATCTATCCCCACCGTGCCTGTCCCATTGTGAGTGTGTGCAGGGGTCTGTTAAGGGTTTGCCTCACCTTGCATGGAGATTGTTCTTTCTCTCAGATTTTGGAGATCTATCCCCACCGTGTCCGCCCCATTGTGAGTGTGTGCAGGGGTCTGTTAGGGATTTGCCTTGTCTTGCATAGAGATTGTTCTTTCTCTCAGATTTTGGAGATCTGTCCCCACCGTGTCCGCCCCATTGTGAGTGTGTGCAGGGGTCTGTTAAATTCAGAGAAAAGCTGTCCCAGTGACAGCGGGGAGCGGGAGAGGAGGGTGAGAGCCAGAGGTGAAGGAATAGAGTTCCACCCTGTTCTGGTGTGTGAGGGCCACCTGACAAGGCCTGGCAGGCCAGATTCAGCCTTGTGTTTAACACGTGCCTTATAGCAATAATAAAGCTAATCTTGCCGGTTGGGAGTCTCTTAGACAGATATGTGAAATTGGAAACAAGGGATGGTGAAAACTGCGCTCCAATGGGCAGTTACTGTACGTGTTTTAGTGGCCAATATTAAAGCCGCAATGCTCATAAGGACCAATCAGATTCCATCTGTGCTTTTCCTGATTCAGTTTAGAAAGACAAATTCTGATTGGTAGATCTGGGCATTGTGGTAACTTTTTTAGAAATAAGCCCAGGCGAAGACTTTTTACTTAGTGTAGTAAAATCTACAGATTTCTCTTTTCGTAACTGCAAGTGCCATCCTGGGATTTTATTTTCTCCTGCTGTGCGTGGGCAGATCCTGAGCATATTATAACTCAGACACTCTAAACTAGGGAAAAAAAAGGGCTCATCCAATGATGAAAAATAGCACCCCCAGGTCTGTTATATGTAAAGCCTTTTGTGCACTGGGGCCTACAGGAACACCGCATCCCTCCCAGTGCTTTAGTGCACCTAGGAGGGAAAGGTACAACATTCAGCACAGCTACAGGGTGACCTGCCTTCCCGAACCTTGTTCCTGAACAGACAGGACCCTTAATGCCGGTACCATTCAGTATAACGGTCAGCTCCAAGCTGTTGCCGCCTGCCATAGAGAGGCTGCCCGCAGCAGGGCTGGATCATGCTGCACCTGTCCCTCCTGGGCACGCTGCTGCTGAATGCCCCATTGAACAAGGGGTCTTCGATGTGCTGCCAATCAGTATGATGCACTGAAGGGAAGGGGAAACACATAGTTTGTAAAGTTGTCATATCCTGGGCTGCATATCAGCTGCTCTTCCCTGATAAGGGAAGGGAAGTAAGAGTGTTCATTTGTTACATCACAGCAAACCTTGCACTAAAATTGCCAAGTCTGCTTATTTATTTGGGCTCCCTTCCCCCATCCCCTAACTCTTGACAAATAAAGGGAAAAAATCACCAAAAAAAAAAAATCACCCATGGGAGAAGAAAGTTAATTATCATTACCTAATCCTCACTTTCACCCGTGAGGACTATGCAATGGTGATGTCAGTGTTCTTTGGGAGATATCTTGGGAAATGCAGAGTAGCTCAAATCTCATGAGAAGGTGCTACTAGCACTGTACTGTAGCATCATCTTGCTGGATCTGGGCTACATTGGAATATTGCATGAAGAAAGCTGACAACGCCCCCTGCAGTATGGAAGTGGGGATGAGGGGAAGGTAAGTGTTTTGATTAACATTTTTCCCCCTGCAGGTGTTTTTTTTTTAATTTTTCTCTTACTTCCTCTGACAGTCGCCTCCCATTCATACAGTCTTCATGATTGGGTATCGGCCTTCTCCGCAGGAGCAAGCTAGGCAGTAATTTTGTTAATACAACAAACATTAACATATAGACACACCCACAGGAGGCCGTCCCTCTGGCCAATATCCTCCAGCCAGTACCACTCTAATCCAGTTATGTAGCAAGCAGTCCATGAAAAACCGTCAACCCCCAAAGAGAGGGGCGGGGGCGGCGACTGTCAGAGGACTCAGAGAAAATAATTTTACGGTAAGATTTTACAAAAATTATATTTTCTCTTCTGCCCTCTGACAGTTCCTTCCCATTCATACAGTCTTCACGATTGGAGAAGGCCAATACCCAATCGTGAAGACTGTATGAATGGGCGGCGACTGTCAGAGGAATCAGAGAAAATAATTTTACGGTAAGATTTTACAAAAAAAATTTTTTTTCATTTACTTTGCTTCAGATTAACTAAGGGAGGAGACCTTTGAAGCTGAGTGTGCCTTGCATGTAGTGCACAGTTCATTTTAAGTAATTTTATTAGCTCATTTCAGTGACCCAATTTTTAGTTACACCAGAGTTCTTTTTTTAAGATCCATTAGTAACATGGCAGCTAAATCTGTTTGTTATGAACAATATGCCCATCCACTTCAACTTCCATAAGTGTGAATGAGAGCTGAGGGCTCCTGTGGGGTTCTGAAGGCTCCAGGGTCTCCCATGAGCTGTCACAGTGACCCATTGCAATAGATGGATAGCAGAGAGTTTGTTGATTTCAGACTCCTTGTTATAAGCCGGGGTCTCTCTGTTCAGCAGTGGAGAGTGCGATGTCAGCATTGTAAACATACATTATTTATGGGAATTGATTCCCTTTAAAATCAATATCAAGCTGAGAACACTTCATCAAGATCTCTGAAGGCATTTTGTGTTGTACAACAAGCTCAAATATTTCTACAAAATCTCACATTTTAAATATACATAGATGTAGTTGTAGATAGGGAAAGGAGCAGAGTCCCCCCAGCAGGCAGTACAGAGTATGTCATTAGATAGAGGGTGCCCTTTGGCATTACCCAGCCCAGACCCTATCTGCTTGAAGCTTGCAGGAGTTTGAGGCTGTCTGTGGATCAGTCCTCCAGCATCACAGGGGTATATCAGGAGATTAGTGTCACCTTGTAGGTAGAGCAGAGTTCTTCACACGGGCTCTTTACTGTTAAGCACAATGTTTTGGGGAAATGGGTTAGAGGAGGTGGTCCTATTCAGGCCTTACTTTGCTTTTGTCCAGAACAATAAAGTTTTACAACAATTTCATGGGGTGCCTTTGGTTCTTTTCCTTGGCCAGCACGGAGTATGTCAGGAGATGAGTCTGACAGTTGTTGGTGGAGCATTCCAACAGTTCAGGGAATTTGATAAAATGAGTGCGAAGTTTAATAGGAAAGAATTGTGAACTTGCAAGTTGGGTGGAGTCCTCCAGCAGCACAGAGTATGTCAGTAGGTGAGTGTAAAGTTGTGGGTGGAGCAGAGCCCTACAGTAACACAGAAGCAGGTCAGTAGATACGTGTAAAGTTGTAGGTAGAGCAGAGCGCTCCAGCAGCACAGAGTATGTCAGTAAATGAGTGCAAAGTTGTGGGTGGAGCAGAGTCGTCCAGCAGCACAGAAGCATGCCTGTAGATGTGTGTAAAGTTGTGGGTGGAGCAGAGTCCTCCAGCAGCACAGAAGCATGCCTGTAGATGTGTGTAAAGTTGTGGGTGGAGCAGAGTCCTCCAGCAGCACAGAAGCATGCCTGTAGATGAGTATAAAGTTGTGGGTGGAGCAGAGTCCTCCAGCAGCACAGAAGCATGCCTGTAGATGTGTGTAAAGTTGTGGGTGGAGCAGAGTCCTCCAGCAGCACAGAAGCCATGTCTGTAGATGAGTGTAAAGCTGTGGGTGGAGCAGAGTCCTCCAGCAGCACAGAAGCATGCCTGTAGATGTGTGTAAAGTTGTGGGTGGAGCAGAGTCCTCCAGCAGCACAGAAGCATGCCTGTAGATGAGTGTAAAGTTGTGAGTGGAGCAGAGTTCTCCAGCAGCACAGAAGCCATGTCTGTAGATGTGTGTAAAGTTGTGGGTGGAGCAGAGTCCTCCAGCAGCACAGAAGCATGCCTGTAGATGAGTATAAAGTTGTGGGTGGAGCAGAGTCCTCCAGCAGCACAGAAGCATGCCTGTAGATGTGTGTAAAGTTGTGGGTGGAGCAGAGTCCTCCAGCAGCACAGAAGCCATGCCTGTAGATGAGTGTAAAGCTGTGGGTGGAGCAGAGTCCTCCAGCAGCACAGAGAAGCCATGTCTGTAGATGAGTGTAAAGTTGTGGGTGGAGCAGAGTCCTCCAGCAGCACAGAAGCATGTCAGTAGATGAGTGTAAAGTTGTGAGTGGAGCAGAGTCCTCCAGCAGCACAGAAGCATGTCAGTAGATGAGTGTAAAGTTGTGAGTGGAGCAGAGTCCTCCAGCAGCACAGAAGCCATGTCTGTAGATGTGTGTAAAGTTGTGGGTGGAGCAGAGTCCTCCAGCAGCACAGAAGCATGTCAGTAGATGAGTGTAAAGTTGTGAGTGGAGCAGAGTCCTCCAGCAGCACAGAAGCCATGTCTGTAGATGAGTGTAAAGTTGTGGGTGGAGCAGAGTCCTCCAGCAGCACAGAAGCATGTCAGTAGATGAGTGTAAAGTTGTGGGTGGAGCAGAGTCCTCCAGCAGCACAGAAGCATGTCAGTAGATGAGTGTAAAGTTGTGGGTGGAGCAGAGTCCTCCAGCAGCACAGAGAAGCCATGTCTGTAGATGAGTGCAAAGTTGTGGGTGGAGCAGAGTCGTCCAGCAAGACAGAAGCATGTCAGTAGATGAGTGTAAAGTTGTGGGTGGAGAAGAGTCCTCCAGCAGCACAGAAGCATGCCTGTAGATGTGTGTAAAGTTGTGGGTGGAGCAGAGTCCTCCAGCAGCACAGAAGCATGTCAGTAGATGAGTGTAAAGTTGTGGGTGGAGCAGAGTCCTCCAGCAGCACAGAAGGATGAGTGTAAAGCTGTGGGTGGAGCAGAGTCCTCCAGCAGCACAGAAGGATGAGTGTAAAGTTGTGGGTGGAGCAGAGTCCTCCAGCAGCACAGAGAAGCCATGTCTGTAGATGAGTGTAAAGCTGTGGGTGGAGCAGAGTCCTCCAGCAGCACAGAAGCATGAAAGTATAGGAGTGTAAAGCTGTGGTGGAGCAGAGTCCTCCAGCAGCACAGAAGGATGAGTGTAAAGTTGTGGGTGGAGCAGAGTCCTCCAGCAGCACAGAAGCATGTCAGTAGATGTGTGTAAAGTTATGGGTGGAGCAGAATCCTCCAGCAGCACAGAAGCATGTCAGTGGATGTGGGTGGAGCAGAGTGTTGAGGTTGTACTTCCCGTATGTTGGTGTTTGTCAGATTTCTCTGCGTCAGTAATAAAGACACAGCCTGCTCCAGTATATCTTATTCATATGCAGTTTATCTCTGATAGAGGCCGGGCTCCCCGCTCTGCTGGCTATGATTATATCCATGATCTGAAGATCTGAACTTCTTGTGAATTATTCATAATTTCCTTTTCAAAGTTTAATGCATCCATTTCTAATGTGAGCCGAGAGCCAAGCGCCTTCCATCCTAGCCAAAGAAAAAATGAAAAGTGAATTCTCCACAAAGCCGCCTCTTTAAACACTCGTAGCCCACCGGGCTCTTTAATCCGATTATAGGTTTTGGATATTAACTGCCACCGGCTGCTTGCATGGAGCCAGATATTATGTGTGTCTGTGGCAGTGGAGGGGGTGGGGGTCCCAACTGACACTTGGGCAGCTCTACTACTGAGACTTAGAACACTGAAATGTGTGCGTTTGCATCACTGAGAGCCCGCAGCAGTGTAAGACCTCGACGTACAAGCTTACCTTTGTGTCTTAGTAGTAGAACTGCATTGTTGTTAAATATCGATACGGTGTGTGTCATTGCCATTCAGGACATTTTGGGGTTGATTTACTAAAGGTAAATATATAGACTATGCGCTTTGCAATGTGCAGTTGCTCCAGAGCTTTGTAAATGATGTAAAGCTTCACTTTGCAAAAAAGTACCCAATCACGTGCAAAAAAAAAAAAAAGCATTTTTACTTGCACATGATTGGTTGATGGAAGTCAGAAGAGCTTCTGCTTATTTACTAAGCTCTGGAGCAACTGCACTTGCAGACTGCACAGCCTTTTTGCCTTTAGCAAATTAACACTTTTGTAATTTATTGCCATTAACCACTTCAGCCCCGCCCACATCAGTTTTACTGCGGCAGGCAGCTGCTCCTGGGCAAAGTGATGTAGTATTACGTCGCTCGCTCAGGAGACTGGGGAGCCAGCGCGTGTGACCGGCGGCTCCGATCTCCCGCAGCAGAGAGAGAAGGACAGACGGCTGATGTAAACCCAGTAAGGGGGTATGATTGATCGCTGGAGAGTTTAGTTTGGTCTGCCTCCGTCCCTATATTTCTATGGGGGGTGTGTGATGGTGCCTCAAACCAAGGTGTGGGACTTTCAGGGCACTTTCACTGAAAGTCCCACACCTTGGTTTGAGGCACCATCACACACCCCCCATGGCTGATGTAAACACAGCCGTCTGTCATTCTCCCTGAAGTGATCACACAGGCTATGTGATCCTGCTATATAGGATTGCATGTCTCTGTGATTACTTCACAAGCCACGCCCCCTGACAGTTAAAATCATGCCCCTAGGGACACATTTAACCCCTTGATCACCAGTAAAGTTAACCCCTTTCCCTGCCAGTGTCATTATTACAGTAACAGTGCATATTTATAGCACTGATTACTGTAGTAATGTCACTGGTACCCCAAAAGTGTCAAAAATGTCAGTTAGGGGTCCAATCTGTCCGCCGCAATGTCGCAGTCCCACAAACAAAATTGCAGATCGCCGCCATTACTAGTAAAAAAAAAAAAAAAATGACATAAATCTTTCCCGTAGTTAGTGACAGTGACTTCAAGGGGAGAAGAAACCCACCAGCTGTCACAAGGAGCGGGGCTCTGGCAGTGGGAGGCAGGTGATTAGGAGCATGTTTCATGTTACACACTAAAAACGGGTGTAACATGTTCCTTAAGGTGAACCATCCTTTAAAGAAAGTGAAAAAATTATGGATCTTTTGGCAGTTTAAAGTCAGAAAGTTAAATCCAGCTTGATCCCTTCAGGCTGGCCCCTTTTACAGGTATAGCTATATACAACATTAAAAATAAGTGTCTATAATGTTTAAAATCCAGTAATACACGGTCTTACCCTGCTCTGCATATGCTTAGTTGCACTCTATTTTATGGCACTGTGCTGAAAAGCAGAGCCACTAGAGGCTGATCTGCTGACAGCCTAGATATTTACTGCTGCTCAGGGGCAATGGGCTTCAGCAAAATGGCAGCCTCTAGCAAGAATAAACAGGAACACTGCTGAAAGCATTTTACATCACACAATATAATTTTGGTAGAATAGTAATTCATTTATAATGTATGTTCCTTGCTAAGGAACATTAGTTTTATCAATTGTTATGGGTAAAGTTCCTCTTTAAACAGACACTAAAACTGTGTTGCGGGGGGACTGCTGTTATTACTATTGAAGGACTACATCATAGGTTCTTTTATATTGCCCATTATCTCACATAAATGATTCACTGCACCTGCCATTTTAATTTAAATCGAATCTCCTCTGCACCATGACAACCAAAAACCGTTTATATAAGGAGTTACCCAGATTCCTTTAAAGAAGAACTCCAGACAAGGTGTTTTCTTTTTAGTCTTTGATAGAGGGGGGAAGAAGGGTTAGAGTACACTGCCTTGCACATTGCTCACATTTCATCCTTTTGTGCCATTTACAGGTTAGCTACATGGAAATTTACTGTGAGAGAGTCCGAGACCTGCTGAACCCCAAAAACAAAGGAAACCTTCGTGTCCGGGAACACCCGCTGCTGGGGCCCTATGTGGAAGACCTGTCCAAGCTGGCTGTCACCTCATACACTGATATTGCCGACCTGATGGACGCAGGAAACAAGGCCAGGTGAATATAGAGACGCATAAATGGATGTTTTTTAGGCTGTTCATGTGAAAGCAAAATGCTTTCTTGTTTTTTGATAATTCCAGTTACATGCTGATCAATTCATATTTTAGCTAATATGTGAGGACAGATTGGCACATGGCAGGAGATAGGGATGCACAGCTAGAAGTTAACTTAATGCGGGGGGTCATTTAGGATTAAATTAGGTGTTGAGGAAGGGGTTGTTGTTAGTGCAGTCCCAGAATAAGGAGGTATTTTTAACTCCCACAGTGCTGGGAGCTTCATGCCAAAATCTCAGAGCCAGGATACTATGTACTAGCATTAACATGTCACATCTGAGCATGTATAAACCAGAAGACAAAGATTCAGGCCTGGACTGGCAATCTGGGAACTGTGGTGAGGGCCAGAAGGTCGGGTGCATCTCATAGAACCTATCCTAGAAGCTCCAAAATTATCACTATTGGAATGCTGCTTCTTCAGCCGGACTTAGCCTGAGACTGTAAATCCCTGGATAAAGTTTGGTATCTCTGCTTAGGAATATGTAGTATTTTAAATGCAAATTTTCTCTACAGGACGGTAGCCGCCACAAACATGAACGAGACCAGCAGCCGCTCCCACGCAGTCTTTACCATTGTCTTTACCCAAAAAAGACTTGACATAGAGACCGACCTCTCCACTGAGAAGGTAAGCAATACATGCCAACAGGCAGACAAACAATTCTGTGATCCTGGAGATCCCAATTATTCTGCTCCTTTCTCACATCGACTGTGGTTAGCAATCAGATTCACACTCGTCCAGTCCCTTTCTAAGGTATAGAATTAAAAGCAGTGGCTGGTTGGGTGCTAAAGGCAACACAGACTTTTCTTGTGCCTGACTCTTACAAAATCTTATTGTGTCTCTTCTGTGGCCCATCCAAGCCTATTATCCTGCAAACCTGTCCTTGGTTATACAATTGAAACTTCTATAATTTAACCACTTGCCGTCCGCCGCAAGTAGATATACTGCGGCGGTCAGCCCCGGCCAGGCAAAGTGACGTACCGGTACGTCACTAGCCTGTCACCGGTTTGTGAGCCAATAGCGGGCGAGCGCGCCCGCCCCGGCTCGTTCACTGAAGAGTCCGTGCGTGTGACCGACGGACCCGATGTCCGCCGGTCACACTGCGATCGTCGGTAGAGAGGGAGAAAGTCAGGCGGCTTATGTAAACAAGCCGCCTGTCATTCTCCCCTGTGTAAAAATGGAGATCAGACGGTTCTACTATGTAGAACCGTTGATCTCTGTTTTTACAATAGTAGACATGTCCCATCACAGTTAGAAACACGCCCCTAGGACACACGTAACCCCTCCCTCTCCAATACAGTTAACCCCTTCCCTGCCAGTGTCATTTTTACAGTAACAGTGCATATGTATAGCACTGATTACTGCAGTAATGTCACTGGTAACCCCAAAAGTGTCAAAAATGTCAGTCAAGGGTCCGATCTGTCCGCCGCAATGTCGCATTCCCGCAAAAAAAACCGCAGATCGCCGCCATTACTCGTTAAAAAAAAAAAATGACAAAAATCTTTCCCTTTGTTAGTAAACGCGATAACTTTTGCGCAAACCAATCAAAATACGCTTTTTGCGATTTTTTTTTTTTTTACCAAACATATGTAACATAAAACAAATTGGCCGAAAATGTTAAAAATTTTAGATTTTTACATTTTTTTTGGGGAATTTCATTTTTGCAAAATTGACGCTCTTTTTTTGTTTATAGCGCATGATCAAAAAATCACACAGGTGATCAAATACCACCAAAAGAAAGCTCTGTTTGTGGGAAAAAAAGGACGTCAAATTTGTTTAGGTACAGCGTCGCACGACCGCGCAATTGTCCGTTAAAGTCACGCAGTAAAAAATCGCAAAAAACCCCCTGGTCAGGAAGGGGGTAAAATCTTCCGGGGCTTAAGTGGTGAAACTCCTGGAAGAAATTCTATTCATTTTTTAAGGCCCCTTTCACAGAGGCATTCTGATCAGGTTTTCTTGTCAGTTTTTCAGGCGGACCTGATCGGAAAGGTCCATTCATCCCCATCCCTATAGACAGGTGGGTGTGAATGGACTTTGGACTGTAAATTTACTGTATGTATACAGTGTGTATATGTGTGTATGTATGTATGTGTGTGTGTGTGTGTGTGTGTGTGTGTGTATATATATATATATATATATATATATATATATATATACACACACATACACACACACACAGAAAAAAAGATATACATGAGCTCAGATCCCATTAGCTTATTCATATATATATCACACATCAGGTGCTAAAGGGGTGTGACACCACATATTAACACTAAAAATTCTGTCTGAACCCTCTGCACACTGCTATATGCCGTTTCTAGCAAACTTTTCACAAAAACAGGAATTTTTAATTCACATACGTTGCAATACATGTTTAAGAAGGTCCAGTGCATCAAAGTAATCCCTCTCTGGCCATTCCCTACTCTGCTCTGCAAACTGCAAATGCTTCAGAGATATAATGACAATATGGGGCAAATACACACAAGTTGTAGGAGAGCTACAGGTTAAGGTCTGGTCACTGACCTGGACTATGCAATAGAAATAGGATATACCTGTTCTCAAATCCCAAATAACTTAAACATACACTACATTACCAAAAGTATTGGGACCACCTGCCTTTACATGCACATGAATTTTAATGGCATCTCAGTCTTAGTCCTTAGGGTTCAATATTGCATTGGCCCACCCTTTGCAGCTATAACTCTTCTGGGGAGGCTGTCCACAGGGTTTAGAAGTGTGTCTGTGGGAATGTTTGACCATTCTTCCAGAAGCGCATTTGTGAGGTCAGGCAATGATGTGGTCGAGAAGGTATGGCTCGCAGTCTCCACTCTAATTTATCCCAAAGGTGTTCTATGGTTGAGATTAGGACTCTGTGCAGAGTTCCTCCACCCCACACTCGCTCATTCATGTCTTTATGGACCTTGCACTGGTGCGCAGTCATGTTGGAACAGGAAGGGGCCTTTCACTGGAGCTAAGAGGCCAAGTCCAACCCCACCCCATAACCCCCCCCCCCCTCCACCAAATTATTTGGACCAGTGTACAAAGCAAGGTCCATAAAGACATAAATGAGCGAGTCTAGGGCAGCCTTTCTCAACCTTTTAGGTCTCGGCAAACCTATTTCTTAAACCAGTGAATTTGGGGTCTGTGGTAAAAATGCCCCTTACATTGGTGGCCACCCTTTTAGACAGCTTAAAAGGATTGTTTGTGTCATGCCACTGACTCATCAAGTGGCCCTGGAGCTATGCAGGAACTATCAAATAGAAGATCAGTAGGCCACAGCTCAAGGAAACCCTAGCAACCTCTGGTGGAACCCTTGTTGAGAATGGCTGCTCTAGGGTCACCTTAATGACAGACCTGAATAAAGAGTATGCAAGGCATTTGGTAGAATAAAAAAATTCATTTCCCTGGCATTTCAGTTGGCTTACTTTTGTTTGGCCTAATTTGTAGACCATTGTTTCTTGTTGTTCCACCTGTCTTCCCCTTTCATTGTGGCACACATTTTTGAAAATAATTTGAATTCTTTGAGGTTTCCTGGTATAGATGTTGTTAGAAAGATAGATAGATAGATGTTGCCTTTATATAACTTGACATCACAATTATGTCATATCTGTACTCAGTTTGTGTACATGATCTGCATCCTATATTAAAAGCATAGAAAAATGATGGCAGAAGATAGACTGAGTAGTTCATCGAGTCTGCCCGTTTTTTTTCTTTTTAAAACATGTTTTTTTTTTTTTGTTAACTTTTTTTGTCTGGGTACTATTAATAAAGCTGCTTCTTATTTCAGGTCAGTAAAATCAGTCTGGTAGACTTGGCTGGGAGTGAAAGAGCCGATTCCACAGGAGCAAAAGGAACGCGGCTAAAAGTGAGTACAAATGTTAAAGTGATTGTAAAGTCCCGTTTTTTTGTTAAATAACAAACATGATATACTTACCTGCTCTGTGTAGTTGGTTTTGCACAGAGTGGCCTGGATCCTCCTCTTCTTGGGTCTCTCTTCTATGCTCCCTGCTCCTCCCTTCTGTTGAGTGCCCCCACAGTAAGCAGCTTGCTGGTGGGGCACCTGAGCCGAGTCACAGCTCCCTGTGTCCATTCAGACACTGAGCCACGACCTGTCCTGTCCCCTCTTTTTCTTGATTGGCTGACTGACTTTGATTGACAGCAGCGGGAGCCAATCATGCTGCACTGCTGTCTCAGCCAATGAGGAGGGGAGTCCAGGGCAGCAGAGAAACACCTGCAACATTCCTGGATAGAAATGGGCTCAGGTAAGTATTAAAAGGGCTGAGGGGGGCTGCTGCACTCAGAAGGTTTTTTTTTTTTATCTTAATGCATTAAGATAAAAAAAAAAAATCTGCCCTTACAATCCCTTTAACCTTGTCTGTGAATGATAATATTTCTGCTCTTAAAGTGTTTGTAACCTTTAAAAAAAAAAAGTCCCTGCCAGCCCCTCTTTTTTATGCAGCAATAAAACACAGTGTAAGGCTTCTTTCACACGGCCGCTCAGTTTATTTCATCCGTTGCGGCACTTTTTTTTTTTGTTTTTTCGGACACGGATGACACTTGTGTCATCCAGTCCGTATGTCCGCATTTCATCCCATCCATGTGCGGGTGATATACGGACATAATGTATGTCTATGTGATTGCGGATGTCAGCGGATGACACCGCTGACATCCGATTTTGTGTCTTTTCCGGTTTTTAAACGGAAGAAAAAATAGGGTTCCATTCCGTTCCAAAGGACGCAAATCGGATGTCAGCGGATGGTCATCCGCTGACATCCGCAATCGCATTGACATGCATTATGTCCGTATATCATCCGCAAAAAAATGGGATGATATACGGAAATGCAGAACGCCCGTGTGGAAGAGGCCTTAGTGTTTGTTAAAAATAAAGCTTGTAAATACCTTTTTTTTTTTTTTTTTTTTAAATCTCCCGGCAGCTCTCCCACTCCATCTACTGGCTACAGTGCGAGGGCCTAAGATCTCTTTCTGACATCAGCTGGGGAGGTCACGTGACCGCTGTGCTGGCTGCTCCTCCCCTCCCGCTATAGCCCTTAGATGGGAGAGGAGAGAGCGGCTGGGAGTCAAATTTTTTAAAGTTTACATTACCACTAATAGCGGCAAGAAGGGGGGGGGGGGGGGGTCAGTCGGCTCACACACACAGGAGCTGGGACACAGGATCAGCCAGGTTTTTTACAGATTACAGAGGGGCAGATTAAACAGCATAAGCAGTGTGCTGTTTAATCTGCTAATAGGAAACAGAATCTCTCTCTTTTTTTTAGGGTTACAAACACTATAAGCCTGGTACACACAATGAGATTATCGTACAAATGATCGTCTGTTTTTTTTTTTTTTTTTTGCATGCTAGTCTCTATATCGAAGACGAATAGGTTCCTAAAGTTATGAAAATTCTCGTACAACAGAATAAAACGTCGGAAGTGATGTAATGTTTTATAAAAAGATAATAAAATCCGCGCTAAGGAATCAAAGGATATAAATAAGTACTAATAAGCTGCAGCCTCACTTAAACTATAGCCAAAAGACTATATAAATAGATAAGAATGGAGGTGATGGCGCTGCTTATATTATAAGGTGTAATTAGGTGGATATTCCTATGTAAACATATATCATCGGATGAATTGTATATAAAAAAAAGGCTATGGAGAATAGCCACCAGGTGGCGAAGTGTAATGTGCAAAGATGTGCTGAGATAAATAAATATGTGTATATATACAATATGCAATAGTGATAAAAATAAATAGTCAACAGAGTGAATCTATAAACAACATTAAATAAATCAATCAATAAATAATATAAAATGACTCAAAAATCACGATGATAAAAATTAGTAAAATAGTGCGGGAAAAGCTTGACCAAACAGGATAAATGTGCAAATATACAGGAGAGTATTATCCAAAGTGTACAAATAGGTGATTGTACTAAAAATATAAAAATTATTATAAAAATTAAAGTTCGTGATCAAAAAATTGTGCAAAAGCAATAAAGTGCGGGAAACTTCTTTCCAAAGTGTGACAATACGTAATGATCAGTCAATTCATATACTAGAATACATCCATAAATAGGTGAGTGTACCCAGTGAGATAGGTGGGCAGTGACTTACGGTGACCCCCAAGGTGGGTGACTGGTGAGCTGCAAAGTGGCTACTGATGAAAAACCTACTCACCAGATATACCCACCCCACACAGGGGTATAGAGTGGGTATTGTAGATATGCCTCGCTGGTCCTTACTCTGTGTAGTGGTTCCCTTCCTGGGGGAGAATGGTGTGGGGTCCGCGGGGTATCGCAGATATCCTAGCGTGGGGTCCAGTACTAGGGTCTTGTTCCAATATGTCCGATGCTCCGTAGCCACGCCAGCTCCCAGAACCCCACAGGTATTTACTTTCAGACCTTGCTGCTCCCCACTATGCTACTTCCAGCAATCCTGTCCACCCCTCAGCCGCTTGACTGTTGAGATAAGCGGCTGAGGGGTGGACAGGATTGCTGGAAGTAGCATAGTGGGGAGCAGCAAGGTCTGAAAGTAAATACCTGTGGGGTTCTGGGAGCTGGCGTGGCTACGGAGCATCGGACATATTGGAACAAGACCCTAGTACTGGACCCCACGCTAGGATATCTGCGATACCCCGCGGACCCCACACCATTCTCCCCCAGGAAGGGAACCACTACACAGAGTAAGGACCAGCGAGGCATATCTACAATACCCACTCTATACCCCTGTGTGGGGTGGGTATATCTGGTGAGTAGGTTTTTCATCAGTAGCCACTTTGCAGCTCACCAGTCACCCACCTTGGGGGTCACCGTAAGTCACTGCCCACCTATCTCACTGGGTACACTCACCTATTTATGGATGTATTCTAGTATATGAATTGACTGATCATTACGTATTGTCACACTTTGGAAAGAAGTTTCCCGCACTTTATTGCTTTTGCACAATTTTTTGATCACGAACTTTAATTTTTATAATAATTTTTATATTTTTAGTACTATCACCTATTTGTACACTTTGGATAATACTCTCCTGTATATTTGAACATTTATCCTGTTTGGTCAAGCTTTTCCCGCACTATTTTACTAATTTTTATCATCGTGATTTTTGAGTCATTTTATATTATTTATTGATTGATTTATTTAATGTTGTTTATAGATTCACTCTGTTGACTATTTATTTTTATCACTATTGCATATTGTATATATACACATATTTATTTATCTCAGCACATCTTTGCACATTACACTTCGCCACCTGGTGGCTATTCTCCATAGCCTTTTTTTTATATACAATTCATCCGATGATATATGTTTACATAGGAATATCCACCTAATTACACCTTATAATATAAGCAGCGCCATCACCTCCATTCTTATGTAATGTTTTATATTTGTATTGTATTTGCGGACGAAAACTGTACTCCTTAAACAAAAATCGTACGATCTGGTATCGCACGAGAAAAATCTTTGTGTTTGTCCCTTTGTATAATTGTGTATAATTTTGTACGAAAGCTGTGTACTAGCGATCGCTTCTAAAGCGGTATTTTTCGTATAGTGTGTACTAGGCTTAAGGCTTGGCTTACACTTTTCCCTTTCCAGAATACTTGCTTTGGTGCGATGCAATGCTATTTGATTCTGCATGAAATGCACTGCAAGAAAAGATGCATGTTTCTTTTCTGAGGCGTTAAGGTGCTATTCCAGACAAATCATTTTGAATGGTCTGCAGTGCACTTTAATGCTTTAAAAAAAGAAAAAGTGCATTAATGCCCTTACGTTAACACAATGCAAAAATGAGTGAACCTAGCTTTTGTGTTTCCAGATCTTGTTATCTACATCCAAAGTTGAACATTATTGTTTTCACATACATAAATTCTGAAGCAGTATGCAGAGAAAATAAACATTTGTCATAGACAATATTATCTTTAGATCTTTAGCTTCTACCCCCATCACACCCTGGATGTATTGGAATTGTTTTCTGTGTGTTTTGTGTTCTTGTCTCATTGTCCGTGTTCTAGCTAAAGGATTCCCAATAATATATCTATATTGTGATCTAATCTGATTGTTTTTTGTTGGTTTGCAGGAAGGTGCTAATATCAACAAATCTCTGACCACCTTGGGGAAAGTCATCTCTGCTTTGGCAGAAGTGGTAAGTCCTTTTATGTTATGGAGGGAAATTAGGTGATTCTTGGTACACCCATCCGATGACAGTCATTATGTATGTTAAACTGGGTATACATGTTTCGAAACTGGAGCAGAAACTGGACGAATTTTGGTATGTTCAACAGAATCTGCTCTAAAGACCAGCTTCTGTGTGAGCGGTCCAGGCTGTCAGAATACAATAGTGCAGTGGGGAAATTCCTGCATCCACATTGCTTCTGTGGATGTGGCGATCTGTGGCAACCAGCTGGTTGGACGGAAAAAAAACTCTACGTGAATACCCTGCTTTAGGCTTGGCAGACAACCCACACTTGTTTTTAGGGTAAATGTCAGACAAACAGATCCTCCTCTTCTGAAAATACCCGCTGGCATTCCTCCCCCATAGTAAGCTGCTTGTTCGGGGGGCTCTCATGCTTGCTTGCTCCCGATCCGGCTCTGTGCAGAAGCCTGCAGACAAAGGGGGCGAAGCGGAAGTGGGAGCTGGTACCTGCTCCCCAAAAAAATAAAATAAATAAAATATCCAAAAGTGATAGAGCATGGGGCAGAAGAGGAGGAAAAGCGGAACTTCCCCTTTTGGGTTAAGTTCCACTTACATTTTTATAACTATTTAGGGTTTATATTTGAAACATTTGTTTCTCCCCTTAGCTTAACCTACAGCTTGACACACTGACACCCCAGCTTAAATCAGGGAATCGGATTTCAGTCTGACGGTACTGCCCTGTTCAGTGCCTGAACTCACATGATGCACACTCTAAAGCTGGGAAACAGTGTGTGATGTTAGAAGATGCCAGATTGCTCTGACTAACTGATGCAAAGTGTCAGACTCAAACAGGATAAGGAACTAAAATAATAGAGATTTTACATGAGTAAGATTGCTCAGTAATTATTATTATTATACAGGATTTATATAGCGCCAACAGTTTGCGCAGCGCTTTTCAATGTGAGGGAAGACAATACAGTTACAATACAATTCAAAACAGGAGGAACTAGAGGGCCCTGCTCGTTAGAGCTTACAATCTAGAAGATTGTATTTTTATGAACAACCTTCACAAACAATACCTCTGTCTGGCTCCTCTTCATTCTGCGCATGCACACCATGGCCCCATAAGTATAAGCAGATGTTGAAAATATATCTATACCTCTTACTTTTTTCTTTGGCTACATTTATGCTTGCAGCAATGCTGAAAAGCAGTCTACATTTGCATTGCTATTCACAGGCATTTGGCAGGTGGTAAGAAAGCGATGTGTCACGTCTTCACCACCTGTTTCATCCCCTAAAGCAGGTGTCTCCAAAATTTCTAAGCAAAGCACCAGTTTACTGCCCTTCAGGATTTAGAAGGGACGAACTGTGGCTTTTGGTTGTAGAAAATGCCCCAGCATCAGTGCTCCATCACTGGTTTTCATGGGAGTAACGGTGCCACATTGATGGTAGGGGGAATAGTGCCCTATCATTTGTGTCAGTTGGTGAAATAGTGCCCCAGGGGCCAGTAAAAGGCATGCAAAGGGCCACTTCCAGCCCCCAAGCTGTAGTTTGGAGACCACTCCCTAAAGGATAAGTTCACTTTTACATCATATGTAGGCTATAACATGCTACTTTCCACCTACCTCCTGCCTCCAACACTCCACGCTCTCTGACCGTGGACAGGGGATCTTCTCCCCACACCTGCTGTCACAATTTGAAAACAGCGCAGCCGTGCAGGGCTCCATTCATACAGCTGCATTATTCATTCACAGTTTCCTGTGAATGAATAGACTAAAGTACCGTCAGCCATTGCGACTGAGAGCTTGTAGTTCTCAATGCACTGGTGAGCGCCTTCGTAGTTCATTGTTTCTTCCTGACATTCATTAACTGCCTGCCTGTATTCAAAGTATAGAGTCTGCAGAATCCAGGCATTGCGCCTGCGATCTACTGTTTGCAGGTGCATGGCTTTACTGGATGCAATGTAAAAAAAAAAAAAAAATTCATAAATATGTGCATTTAATATTTTTTTTTTTACAAAAGGTAAACTTAGCCTTTAAATGCCACACCGCCGCTCCATAACTGAATGCCCTGCAGTAAGTAGTGGGGTGATTACGCCATGGCCTTGTTTACTTGAATAGGTCACGATTGGCAAGAGGAATAATTTCTAGCTGCAGCCATGAAGCAAAAGTATCACAACCGCAGCATGTGAACTCCCATGTTTGTTACCTCTGCAGTTTAAGGAGGGTGGTTGGGGGGCAGTAAAACACCACTCAACCTCATGTTAAGGTTCTTTTTGTCTTGATCATTGTCATTGGGACAGAAAGTGATGTGAAAACTAAAACTGTACAGTTGTCACTGAAGCAGCTAGTGAGGGGAAATTTTACAATGGGGACACCTGTTCAATGCCAAGGGGGAATGTCCCCACCGCTTTATGTCTTGAGTACAAGAATTCAAAGGCAATGTCCCAAACGAGACACAGAAAGCAAAAACTTTTTAAATATTGCATACTATAGCCAACACAATAAAACGTTTTAGCTATAGACCCACTTTAAGGGTTTAATATTTTAGTACTGGGGCCAGTTTTGTACAATTATCATACTGATTAGTGACAATAACATTTCCGGCATTGATTTCTAGCGATATCAACAGACAGTATGAAATATTTAATAGTCAGAATTGCCATTAACTTTCATTCTTAATCTCCATGGATATAATACATTTATTAGGGCTTTTATGTTGAAGCTTCCAGGCTTTTAATATGTGACAGCAATCTGAATTTGTTGCGATCTATAAGTAATATGTATGGGTGAGTGCTCTTGTGATGTATTATATTTTTGTTTTCATTCATGCTGTCCTTTCAGGATAACTGCCCCAGCAAGGTAGGTCTTTCTGGTGGTGTATACCTTAAAGCTTTTAATAAAGAGCAACATTGATTGTTTCTGTATTTGCTCGATCTGTTTAGTTGCTGACAGTTCTTTTTGGCTTTGCCATCTCTCCCTCACAGTCTGTCGGAACACTAAGGCCAGTTTCACTCGGGCTTCAACTTGTATAAGAACGGTGTGAACAGCGAACTTTCACAAAGCATTTGCAGAGCTTTCAGCAAGATGTGTTTGAACCCTTTAAAGTACCATTCAGTTCCAGTTTGTAAATGCTTAATACAGATCCTAATGGGAGTGCTAATTGCCGCTTTAAACAAACTGCTAGCAGCCTTCAGCACTTCTTCAAGCTTGTTGTAAGCCTGCTAGCAGTATGCTTAAAATGGCAATCAGCACTCTCATTAGGATTTGTGTTTAACATTTACATACTAGAGCTGAATGGTACTTTAAAGAGGAACTGCCGTCTGCTCACATCATTTGTAAAAAAAAACATATTTGCCACTGCAGCTTCCCTCCATCCTCTTTGCATATTATATTATATATACTGTGATTCTGTACTTGCCAAACATGCTGCAGAAATCTCTGTCTACGAAGTCTGGCTGCAGCCATTTTAACTGTGGGCAGCTGAAGCTTCTGCCTGTTCACTTCATGGATTTACACAGACACACACATACACATATATACACACACACCGACATATATACACACACATCCACATATTTACACACACACACATATACATATATACAGACAGACACATCCACACCATTGCTTGCCTGCACATTTCTCCTCTCTTGATGAATACTAATGGATCTATACAGTCTCCTGTTATCCCTGCCCTCATCCAGCCCTCTCCAGCTCTGAAGCTCTCCTTGGCTCTCATATGACTCATCCCTCCTCCCTTGCAGGCAAATTCTCTCAAGAGTGAGAGAGAGAGAGAGCTGTGCATTATGTCATTAGTCATGGGTAATTACCAGAGAAGAAAGAGGAAGCGGGCTGTATGAGGTATTTACTGGCAGAAAAAAATGTTTTACTATCCAAAGTTTAAACAACAAGGGCAGAAGATTTAATAGATGAAAAATGACTGAAGATCCACTTTAAAAGCTTCAGCAAAGCTTGCTGGAAGCTCTGCAAATACTTTGTCAAAGCTTGCTGTTCACACTGCTCTTATACAAGCTGAAACCAGGGGGAAACGGACCTTATTGTAATGGGTGATGTCCTCAATAGGGCTACCAAACCCCATGGACACTGACACTTCCTTTCTTTCCAATATCATCTTGTATGCTTGCTCCTATGTCTATCAGGCAAAGACTGGCTGTCAGAACTGGTAAAATGGGATCGTGCAATATAGGGATTCTAAACCCAGACTCTACTACATTACTGAATTTGTTCCACCCTGAAAAACTACATTTATTATTTAAGGTGCTCCTATGAATGTGTGCTATTAGTCAGCAAATTGCATTTTTAACATTGCCGTGTCACTTGCATCTTCCATTAGTACAAAATCTAAAATTAGGATGAATTAGCTGCCCAGTTATAAAAAGGCATAAAACGTTTCATTACTTTCTATTAGTCATCTGATTCTTTGTTATACATTACTCGCTGCAAGCAATAATGCACAGCCTCTGCTCCCTGTCTGAACAGATGAAAAGTATTTCATTACATTTCTGTATTTTTGTAGAGTAAAAAGAAGAAGAAGACTGATTTCATTCCCTACCGAGATTCTGTGCTCACCTGGCTGCTGCGGGAAAATTTGGGTACGTTGTTTGTTTAGCAGTGGGTCATGATTGAATGCCTGTCAGTACTATGAAGTTACCTAACTGGCCCCTTCACTAGGATGGGGCCATCCAAGGACCGACAAATCATGAGGTGCGCCAGTATGCAAATAACAGTTGACTCACCATTCCACATCTTCCTATTGGCCTATCACCATGATTCGCAACCTTACATGATTTCTCCATCCCTGGTCAGTTCACTGTGAGCATATGGTAAAAAAAAAGCATAAGTAGTGGTTACCTTCAGGTAATATATGGACAGCTAAAGTTATATGCAAATCTTGATTTCTCTTTTGTTCATTGACGGACACAGCTCCTGATCTTCATAACAATTGGGTTGTACTGCCCCCTACAGGAGTAGGACACTAGTCAGAAAAAGAATCTGGCTACGCCTATGGGCAGTCCCAGGGGGTATACTCTCTATCCCTGCTATAGGTACTCAGTTTTTTTCTGCCTAGTCAGGAGTAAGGATCTAGTTCCTTGCTGGGATCGCTGGCAATTGTTTTCTTTTTGGTCACCAAAGTCTGGCCAGCGAGCGTGCGCAGACCTCAGCTCCACACTAGGTCGGCCGTGACATAACTAGACATATGCCGGTGTTCCGTGAGAATTACCTACCCTGTGAGAATTACCTACCCCTCGTCACTTCCGGCCAGAAGCATCTGAGCAGCGTAGCAGTGCGCATGCTCAGAGCCCCGGATACCTAATGGCAGAACAGAGGAGCTTACTAGTGCGCATGCGCACTAGTATAAAACGATCACGGTGTACCGTCAAAAGAACCTACCGACGCGGCGCTTACCTAAAACAGCTGTGCTGACATACGAGTCATCCCCGCTCCTGTCCCGGTCACTTCCCTGCTCTCGGCAAGTAAATATAAAAGCGGCTTTCGGCTCAGTGATTTATGTTTTCATACAGCCGCCGCCGCTTTTATATTTACTATCCGAGATCAGGGAAGTGACCGGGACAGGAGCGGAGATGACTCATATTTCAGCACAGCTGTTTTAATGTACCCGCTGCATTACATACAGTGCCGAGTACCGGAAGTGACGAGGGGTAGGTTTTTCTCACGGGTAGGTAATTCTCACGGAACACCGGTTTTCGGTAATTCGATATATCGCGGTATTGCATAGCCACGGTATTGTTATTGTGGCATTTTTAAAATACCGAGTTTCTCTGTCAAGTCTGCCTGACTTGTGAATTGATACATTTCAGTGAGCTGGATGACTCATTCACTCACACAGCTAACACCTTTCAGCATTAAGTCTCCTAACTATAAACAAAAATGATTACATTGTATCTTTTCCTTCCCTCTGCCAGGGAGAAAGGAAGTTTAACCTCTTAAAGACTGGATCTTTTTCTGACACTTGTTGCTTGCTAGTTAAAATCAGTTTTTTTTTTTGCTAGAAAAGTACTTAGAACCCCCAAACATTTTATATATTTTTTTAGCAGAGACCCTACAGAATAAAATGGCGATTGTTGTAATATTTTATGTCACACTGTATTTGCGCAGCAGTCTTTCAAACGCAATGATTAGACTTTAATGAATAAAAAAAAAAAAAAAACGTAACAGTAAAGTTATCCCAATTTTTTTTTTTTGTTACACAGAGAATCGTGAGAGAATAGTGATCTTTATTCCAAGCTAAAAAATCGTGATTCTCATTTTGGCCAGAATCGTGCAGCTTTAATATACACACACACATAGCAGCCCACATTACATTGTTATATAGCCATCAAGCTATGCCTGCGTTTTCAGCTGAAAAAAGGTGCATGCAGAATTTAAAAAAATGCAGTGGCCATGAAATCCATCCTTCTTTTGCACCATGCGACTTACCTGCCGTTGCTGCACACGCAAACTGTTTATTTTTAAATGCCGTGCCCACGTATACAAAAAATGCAGAAAGCTTGCCAGAGCAGGAACTGCAGGTTAGTCGCATGGTGCAAAAGCAGGATGGATTTCAAGGCCACTGAATTTTAAAAAAATGCTGCATGCACCTTTTTTCTGCGGAAAATGAGGGCATAGCAGCCCGTTCAAATCAATGGGCTGCTATGCCTGTGCAAATGTGGGCCGCCAACCTGCATACATGTGAACCACCAACCCGCATACATGTGAACCAGGCCTAAAGCAATAGTAAAGTCATTTATAAACAACACCTCCTTCAGGTTTAACCACTTCTTGACCACAAGGATTTGCCCTCTTAATGACCAGGCCATCGGATCGGAGCCGAGCGCCAGGACCAGTTATCACCAGTTAGGCCAGACACTGCTTGATGACCTATTTTAGGCCTGGTTCACAGAGTCTGTACTGACTGACTATATAATAATGTGCATAAGTGAACCAAAGCCCCTAAATTCAGCAATGAAATTGAAGTGAGGTGGAAATTTAATAATTTAAATTTAATAATAGAATACCGTGATAATACCGCATACCGTGGCAAAACCTTAATCAATTAATCGCAGCATGAAAATCTGATACCGTCACAAGCCTAGACATAACCCCACCAAACAGGGGCTGGCCTGCGAGTTAAACGCCTCGCAAGGTCTCATACGACCGGGTCTCGACCCAAGTCGCAGCGTTCCTGCTAGCCGACAGCCCACCCATTTCGATGGAGAGGGGTTCTGTCTGGAGCGGTGCCCACCCGTTTCCTGGTATGGTGAGTAGCTGTCCCCCCTTTCCCCCTGGAGGGTTTTGGGGTGGACGTGGGCCCCTCCTTGGAATGGCCCATCCTTTGTGTCCTGGGTGGAGGTGGCTTTCGGGCGGCGGGCTAGTAAAAAGCACCCCGCCTTTCCCTGCCTCATCCGTTTCATCAGATCCTGAATCTGATTCGGCCCCCGCGGACCTGGGTCACCCTGCTGAGTCTACAACCACGTGCCTGGAATCCTTTGATAGTGAGGATGATTCCTCCACATCTGCAACCTCCCACAAAAAAGCGCTGGTGGACGCACTGATTGCATCTGTGTGTGAGACCTTAAAGATGGAGGACACAGCTGCGATGGAGGCGCAGGTTCCCTTTGGCACTCACAAGCCATCCAAAGCGGCAAAGTTGTTTCCTTTCCCCGTCTATGTTGATAAAATTGTCAGTAAAGTGTGGTAACGACCAAAGTGTCCCCTTGGGGTCCCTAAGCGATTTTCTAGGCGTTACCCCTATGAGGAGTCCCTCCTTAAGATGTGGACTGTTCCACCGGTGGTGGACCCTCCGGTTTCCAGGTTGAACAAGGCAACCATGATTCCGGTTGAAGAGTCCCCGGCCTTTAAGGATCCGGCTGACAGGGAGGCGGAGGATGTGGCCCGAAATTTGTATACTCTGCCTGGTTCGACACTGAGGCAGGTATTCACCATTGCCCTGGTGTCGCAAACTCTGCATGAGTGGGCTAAGATTTTGATGCCATGACCTGGAGGGAGAACAGCTCCCCTTGCCTTTGCTGAGCTAGCGGACCAGCTGGTCCAGGGGCTGCAGTTTATCTAAACAGGAGAGGATAACCACGCTAACTGAGTAATAAGCTGCAGCTTCAGGCGAGACAACACCAAACAGAAAATAAAGAGAAAAAGCCGCGCTAATACAACTTGACAAAAAATGAGGTAGGAAATCCTTGAAAGAATCCTTGTGAAAAAATTCCACTGATAGCAGAAAGTGTACACAAAATATAATCAAAAACAATCTGCTGAATCTAAAGCATAACAATGTACACTCAGCATATACATAAATAAAGATAAGTTAATAAGTTCTGTTGAACAGAAACATATTGGTCATAACAGTTCATAAATATTCCCAAAGTCCCAGAAAGCTTTCAAGATAGGTGGAGTGAGGAGAGGATCCAGTCAGGCTATACACCACAGGGCTGCACACAGAAAACATGCATATCTCCTTACCAGATAGCTAAGCCAATAAAGCATAGAATGATGTTATCCTCACAGAATCGCTCAAAGGGATCAGGACACCAAGCCTCCAAATACACCCAGTCAGACCATCAGACAGTGATATCAGGATCGATCCGAGATGTAATTAGTAGGTCATACAAGAGAGAGAACTAGATAGTGTAATACCATCAAGCTTTATTGTCCAAATAGTTAAAATTACACTTACAATCTCCAAGTAGAAAATCGCATAAACATAAGCCGGCCGGCTCTCATGTAGCCCGTTCCACAGGGCAACGTAGTGACGTCTGCAGTTTATCTGTGATGCCTCTTTGGATTCGGCTCCCCTAGTTGCTTGGCTCTCCGTTTCCGCAGTGGTCCTTCGGCGTGTCTTTTGGCTCAAATGCTGGTCTGCGGACCAGACTTCTAAAAAGTCCTTGACTTATCTACCCTTTCAAGGAGATCCTTGTTTGGAGCTACCCTGGATGACATTAATAAATGAATCACAGGGGGGAAGAGTACCTTTCTTCCGCAAGCTACTAAGAGCAAGGAACCTTGTTGTAGACATGGGCCCTCCACCTCGACTCATTGGAAGTTTTTTCGCCCCTCAGGGTCGACTGACAAGGGCTCGAAGCCTTGCAGGGCCTCCTCTGGAGGATCCAAAGGAACCTGGTCTGGCAAGACAAGCAGGCTTCTCCAGCCGGACAAGGCTCCTTCAGCATGAAGGTGCGCTCTCACCTGTATCGGGGGTGGGGGGACGTCTTCGCTGGTTTCTGGACCCATGGACTTCCCTGGTACAAGACAAGTGGCTCCACAAAGTCATTTGGTCCGGCTACAAGATCGAGTTTCGCTCTTGTCCCCTGACAAGTTTCTTTCCTTTCAACTTGCGCCTATCTCCGGACTGCTTACAGGGTCTGTTTGGGGCAGTACAAGACATGTTAATTCAAGTTATGATTGTCCCGGTTCCAACTTCGGGACATTTTTCAGGGTTTTACAGTTTTACTGTTTAAAGTTCCCAGGGAGGAAGGCAGGGTGTGTCCAATCCTGGACCTCAAGGCGCTGAACTGCTTTGTGCGGGTGCAGAAGTTCAGAATAGAGTCCATTCGCACGGTGGTGGCATCCCTGCGTCAGGGGAATTTTATTGCCTCTATCGACATCAGGGATGCTTACCTTCACATTCCAATATGTGCCGGTCACCAGCGCTTCTTCCACTTTGCTGTGGGTGAGGAGCATTATCAGTTTGTGGCGTTACTCTTTGGTCTCGCCTCTGCTCCTCAGGTCTTCACAAAAGTGTTAGCACTGGTGCTAACTTTGTTACGCCAATGGGGGATCGTGATACTGGGATACTTGGATACTTGGACGACCTATTTCTGCAAGCGGAGTCTCCTCTTGCTCTGGTGGAAAACCTGGAGATCACCATACAAACTCTGCGGGAGTTCAGCTGGATTTTGAATTTTCAGAAGTCTGCTCTGGTTTCGTCCACAAAGCTGGACTATCTGGGTCTGACTCTGGACTCGGCCTTAGCCAGAGTGCTCCTGCCATTCATCTCCTGCTGTCCAGCAGTTGGTCATCCCTCCAGATTTGCATACTGGTGCTGGGACTGATGGTGTTCTACCTTTGAGGCACAAGAAGTGTCCTGGCGGCTCTGGAGGTAGCCGGCATTCTAAGGTGGGCAGAACGGTACGTTCCATCCCTCTCCGCCGTACACGTTCCCAGGGTGGAAAACTGGCAGGCGGGTTACCTCAGTCGGCAGGCCTTGGACCTAGAGGAGTGGTCCCTTCATCCGGAGGCATTTCATCAGTTGTTTCTCCAGTGGTGCATCCCCGAGGTGGATCTGTTGGCGTCTTGGCTCAACCGAAAGGTGCAGAGATTGCAAGCTTCTGCAAGCTCTCAACATTTTCTGCCAAGACTTCTATGCAGGATCGAGGCAGAAGAGATTCCAGTCATCTTAGTGGCTCCGGTCTGGCCTTGCCCAGCTTGGTACTTCGATCAGGTACTGCTGGTCGCCGACGTTTATTGAAAGCTTCCTCTCTGTTAGCTATTAAAAGCTAGGAAATCAAGTTCTTGGAAGATCTACCATCGTACGTGGAAGACGTACATTGCGTGGTGTGAGTCTCTTGAGGTTCATCCTCGCTCCTTCTCGGTGGCTTGGATCTTGACTTTCCTTCAACAGGGTGTGTAACAGAAATTGGCCTTGTACCATCAAGGGCCAGGTGTTGGATTTGGCGGTCTTCTTCCAACGACCCTTGGCCACACACTCCCTGGTGCGTACCTTTCTTCAGGGTGTCCGACATTTGGATCCTCCAGTGCGGTCTTCTTCGCCGCCTTGGGACCTCAATTTGGTGCTTTCGGTCCTCCAGAAGCCTCTCTTTTGAGAATCTTCGGGAAGATTCCCTTGCTTACACTGTCTCAGGAGGTTGCTTTTTTGGTGGCTATTACCTCTGCAGGTAGGGTGTCGGAACTGGCGGCGTTATCCTGTCGTTCACCTTTCCTGGTCATTCATGCTATGATTGCATATAAACTACAGTTATCTGCAGCCAGTTTGTGTGTTGGCAGAAAGTCCGCAGAAATGCCATGTCTTGGATCCACTGTCTGCGTCCAGGGCAGTCAGAGGCATTATTTGATCAGTTTAGCAGTTACATGCCAACAACGGCAGCACTGGCCATTGCTTTGTACTGAGTACAAATCTTACAGTGGCTACCTTTCTCATACAATTGGCTTGATTTACTGAAGCTGGAAGATGCAAAATCTGGTGGTGCTGTGCCTAGAAACCAATCCGCTTCCAGTTTCTATTGTCAAAGCCTAATTAAACAAGCTGAAGTTAGAAGCTGAAGTTAGAGGCTGATTGGCTACCATGCAGAGCTTCACCAGATTTTGCACTTTCCACTTTTAGTAAATCAACCCCACTGTGTTCATTCAGCATGTATCTCCTCTGTCTTGAATCTACTGTTGCTTGCCAATGGCTGCCTATGTGTAGGTAGTCTGAGGGAAGGGATGCTTTAATTAAAGCCCAGTGACAGGTGTTTCTCTTGGAGATGATTTGCGTTTTTGGAGGTTAATAAAGTACCCAATGGTATTAGGAAGGGGATTAGAGAGAATGAGAGCAAATAAGTTATTGTCGACATGAGCAAAAGCCATGAGAACTCCATACTCACTAAGCTTTTTGTTTCAGGTGGAAACTCACGTACTGCTATGGTGGCCGCTCTAAGTCCAGCCGATATCAACTATGATGAAACACTCAGTACACTAAGGTAAAAAACTGACCTGAAATATATTCATACTGTGTGTGTATGTATATATATATATATATATATATATATATATATATATATATATATATATATCTACATTAACTAAATTAGATTTTAATTATTGTACCCCTACATATTCATTTGTAGGTTTTTATGTGCTCACTTAATTTGGTTATTTCATTTGTAACTTTTTTGTCGTCATCCTTCAGATATGCAGATCGTGCTAAACAGATCAAATGTAACGCTATTATCAATGAAGATCCCAACGCTAAACTTGTACGTGAGCTTAAGGATGAAGTATCACGTTTGAAAGAACTGTTGAGGGCACAGGGCCTGGGCGATATCATTGACAGTAAGTAGCATTTGTTTCAGGTGACTGTATTTTGTGTATTAAACTGCGATTCTACATCTTCCACCCGAGGTGGTTTTATACGATTTGTTTTTATCATTCAAGGTTTTTATAAGATATTTCAATGGGATTATTACATAGACAGGATGAAATTAGAACATTAAGCACTGATGACAATCAAGGGAAGGGAGGATCGGGGAACAGGTTGCTCTCCCCAGCTTTAAAAAGTCCTCCTGGGGTGTGTCTAAGTGCTTTGGTGTGGTTGTTCAAAAGCTGTGGAGATTATGCTGTAGGCTTCTTTGTAATAATAGTCTTTTGTTTTCAAAGAAAGGTAAATCATCCATAGTTGCCATTTTTTTTTTGTCTATCTCCTAGAATATTTTTCTTTTTTAAGTATTAAAATGCTAATGCTTACTTCAGAATGGATAGTGATATGTTTTTTTCTTTGTTGCAAAGCCTATATGGGTGAATTTTATTGGCTTAGCTGTAACTAGTTTATATTTTTCCATACACACTGCTAATTAAGTCATCCTTTTGTGTGTTGGTTTTAAAGCAGTTCTTCCTGTAGCTGCTCACTTTTTATAAAAGGACTCTTACCTGTCCATGGATTCAGCTCCTTCCTCACCCGGACCGGTTCTTCACTAGTCTTCAGGTCCCTGACGTGGGCATCTTTAGTGTGAGAAGACGGCTGTGACAGCTTGCCAGTTCACAGCCGGCTTCCTGCTGCGCATGCGTAAGCCACGCTTCGCTTTGTAAATGGTCCCACAGCCTTCTGGGACCTGTGAGGTGTCCCTAAAGCTGCGGGTGAACAGAGGGGGCTGAACTTTCGCTAAGACCCCCCCCCCCCCCAAAAAAAAAAGATATGCCAAATGTGGTAGAGGAGGGGGGAGGAGGACTTTAAAGCTGAACTTCCCCTTTTGGGTGAAATGCCGCTTTAAGTGGATTCTGTAAGGTGCAGCATCTCTTGTTACTCTGCCACACAGCATGTGCAGCAGCTTCAGAGATTGCAAACAGAAGAGAATTTATAAAGGACGTTTAGCACTGGCCGAGGGGCATTAAAGTTGTCTGAATAGAAACAAAACAAATCCATCCATTTATCTATAGCTACTAATTCCAAGCCAACTGCTTATGTGTAAGAGCTTTAGGGATTTCTAAATAAAGGAGAAGTATGCCCAAAGCTCTTTTTGCCTTACTTCTCCTGTAGGTCGCAGGAGTACACTTTGTTCTGCACTCTTGTGACCCATATTCCGCTGACAGCAACATCGCTCAGCCAGTCCAAACTCTGAAGGGATCCTGATATTAATGTGCCTGAGCCAGCCGCTCTCGCCAACTTCAAAGCTCGGTGCTTCAGTGAGCAATGGAGGGGCTGAGCACAGAGCAGTGACTGACAGTCGCTGGCTCTCTGCTCACTGAAGACCGAGAGCTGAGCGATTAGTTATTTATTTATCGTACATCACGGGACACAGAGCAGCCATAATAACTACTATCTGGGTTATACCCCACCTATAGGTGAATGGACACTGGCAACCAAAAAGACAGGAAGTCCACCTCTATATATCTTCTGCCATACAGGAAGTACCCCAGTTTTTTGCCAGTGTCTTAAAGGTGATGGTCATGGTTGGAGAAGCTCTCTATATTTTTAAAGAAGAAGAAAAAAGATTATGCTACATTCCCGGTTAAGATCTCTTGATCCAAGGGGATTGGTAATCAGATCCATCCGAAAGTGGAAGACTAAAAGGATGGTACCTGAGCCTTGGTAAAGGGAAACGAGGTATTTCTGTAATGCGACCCTCTTGGGCGCTGGACCCTGGGATCCGGACCCTTAGTAAGACTAACTCCAACCCTGCAGCCCCAAGGGAGTGGCCCCAAAAATTAGGGGGTCCGGTCCTTGAAGGTCGATAAGCGGCAGAACCCGCCGTGATGGGTGAAAATTGGATTCTAGTTATAGGCAGAATCCTGCAGAAGGAATGGTAAGTTCACTTTAATTATGATGCACTGTTACCTTCTAATTTAACAGATACCAGGTGCCATGTTTTATGTCTCCACTAGAGGCAGTATGTGTATTCAGCTGTGGCATGCGTACCCGGGATGCCTTACATTTTTCTGCTCTCAACCCCCCCTGATGCTTGGTGGGCAACGGGACTTTGTATGTCCCGCCCACGCATCCACTTGCCCTCTGTGGCTCTAGGTTCAGGGAGCACCTTCGGTGGCCATCCCTTCGGCGAGAAATCATGCGCGCAAGTTCAGCCTACTTACATGCACGAGCGTGCACGTGGAGCCAGGAGTGGACGTGCCCCTTGCGCATTGGCGTGCACGTGGCATGCGGACATGCACATAGCACAAACGCAGTTAGAGGCGTAGACGGCGCAGCATTTGAGGAGTGTTCCTGGCGGGGTGGGCTTCTGTCAGAAGCTGGATGGGACACAGAGCAGCTGCAGCTTGGTGCATGAGTCAATGTGGGAGGATATTTACAGGCATTGACAGGTTCTGTTACTTTGGGATAACTGTGCTGCGTGTGATAAGCTGTTACAGCTGGGCACAAGCTTTGAGTACACAAAAGTAAGTATCTCAAGTTTTCTTGTCTGGAGCAATGTCCTCCCGGTAAAGGAGTGGGGGCGACACAGCAGGAAGGGGGACATGTGTGCCGCTGTCAGAATTGAAGATCCTAGCTTTGCATCCTCTGTATTAACCTTTCCTGAGAGGTCAGAAGTGACTGGCCAATCTGGGCCATTACGGTTGTCAGGCATAGTAGCCACATCTAGTGCTTCTGTCTCAGTCTAGGTGACTAAGGACGATTTGGCATCAGCTTTAGCTGGCCTTAAGGGAAAAATTGCAGGCATGATTGCTTTAGTGTCACAAGGAGGGAGGAAACGTGAAAGATCCCCCTCAACTGAGCCCCCCCCCCCCCGTTTTAGTTCAGGATTGGGCAGAGGATGTGGAAGAAGTAGCTATAAAGGCCAGGCAGAGGATTCCACTTCTGGGGAGTCAGGGTCTGAGGAGCCATTCTCGGCCTCTCAATCCCAGAGATTGTTAATTCTGCCTCTCACTGAAATGGCCTGGTCTGGATTTAAATTACCTCCCTTAGAGATTTCTGAAGTCTTTTTCCTCATTAGGCTCATTACGCCCTACACAAAACTCTCATGCTTTTCCCTTACATCTGCTTTTAGAGCAGATAGTATATGCTGATTGGGATCATCCTGATAGGTTTTTTTCCTCCCAAAGGGTTTTCCTTGTTGTATCCTATGGTGGAAAGATTCACAAGAAAATGGAGTATGCCTACAGTGAATGCTGCTATTTCATCTGTAAACAGAAATTGAACATGTCCTGTAGATAATGCCCAGGTTTTTAAAGATCCAACTGATAAGGAATTGGAATCTTTACTAAAAGCGTCCTTTGCTATTGCAGGGTCTGCAATACAACCGGCATTGGCAGCTTTAGGAGTTTGTCAATCTTTGAAAGACTGTGTTGTCCAGGAGTGTTCCTTTTCAGGGAGAGTCTGCTGAAGTTTTAGCAGATTTACGTGGGGCTTTGTGTTTTGCAGTAGATGCTCTTAAGGGCTCCATACAGTAAATGTCACGGTTTGCTCTTCTGTCTGTTTATATGCGCAGAATCCTGTGGCTAAAAAGTTGGTCTGCAGACTTACCGTGTAAAAATTTGCTAGCAGGCTTTTCCTTTCATGGGAGCGCCTATTTGGTGATGATCTGGACAAATATATCCAAAAGATTTGGGGGCGGAAGAGTGCGCTTCTACCAGTTAAGAGGAGGAGTAAACATCCTTCTTTTAAGGTGTCTAACACTCGGGTCCCCAGTACTTCTAATCCCAGGCAGTTTCGACGGCCTCAGCCATCTGGTTTTAGAGCCAAGGCTTTAGGTCAAGGGCAGAAGAAACCCTGGGCCCACCAAGCCTAGCTCTATATCTACCTTGTGAAGGAAGGCCCCCACTCAGTCGGGTGGGGGTAAGGCTGCTACAGTTGTGAGTGGGAATGATTCTGGACAACTGGGTTATTTCCACAGTCTCACAGGGGTACAAACTAGAATTTTCGGGTGTTTTCTCATCCTCGGTTTGTAAGGTCAAACATACCTACATATCGTCTAAAAATAAGATCCTTCTTTCTGGCTCTGGACCATCTGAGGTCTCAAGCAGTGATTACAGAAGTTTCCGGACCGTGAGAAATTCAAGGGTTTTTACTCAAACCTTTTTGTAGTCCCCAAGCCAAACAGAGATGTGAGAGCCTTTCTGGATCTCAAAGCTCTGAACCAGTTCTTAAACATTCGCACATTCCAAATGGAGTCAATTCACTCAGTCATGGCCTCTCTGCAAGGAGGAGAATTTCTAGCATTCATAGACATCGAGGATGCGTACCTTCACGCGCCAATTTTTCAGGCCCATGAAAGGTTTTTGTGCTTTGCGGTAGAAGACCATTATTTTCTGTTTTGTGGCCTTGCCCTTCGGGCTAGCCACGGCTCCATGAATGTTCACAAAAACCCTAGCTCCAGTATTGGCTATGCTAAGGTCTCAAGGGATAGCAGTGGTAGGATACCTGGACGATCTATTACTTATAGACTGGTCGGCTTCTTCTCTAAGCCAGAATGTTTTCCGGGCAGTTCGGTCCTTAGAACGTCTGGGTTGGACTCTGAATTTGGCAAAGTCAGTGTGGCAACCGGTTTAGAGTCTAGAGTATCTGGGTTTGTGGACACAGTACAGGCAAAGGTGTTCTGGCCGCCAAGATAGGTCATAGCCCTGAAGGATCTATTTCAGATCATAAGAGGGAAAAAGTATCCTTCTGTACATCTTTGTATAAGGTTGCTAGGGAATGGTGTCCTCATTCGAAGCAGTTCCTTATGCTCAATTCCACCCCAGACCTTTACAGAACAACATTCTGTCAGCCTGGAGCAAAAAGATCCAGGCCCTAGATTGTTGCATGTCTCCAGTACTTAGGGTACGTCAGTGTTTAGGTTGGTGGCTAGTAGCCAGGAATTTGGAGAGCGGGAAGTCCTTTCTTCCAGTAGTCTGAAAGGTGGTAACTGCAGATGCCAGTCTCTCCAGCTGGGGAGCAGCTCTGGAGGAAGCCACTGTCAAATGGGAAATGATATTGGTTATAAAGGAGCTTCCCCATCAATATCCTGGAAATCTGAGCAGTTTTGTCGGGCATTAAGGTACTGGACTCCCCGACATTGGGGTTACCCAGTTAAGATATAATCCGACAATGCCACAGCTGTGGCCTTTATCAACAATTAAGCGGGTACCAAGAGTCAGTCAGCCCCGAAGGAGGTGGGTCACATCTTATCCTGGGTGGAGAAATTTGGTCTATGCCTGGCGGCAGTTTTTATTCCAGTTATAGAGAACTGGCTGGCAGACTATCTGAGTCGCCAGCAGATGTTTCTAGGGAATGGTCCTTACATCCCGAGATCTTTGCATTAATTTGTCAATGATGGGGGGTCCCGGACTTAGATATGTTGGCATCCAGGTTCAACAACAAGTTGGACAAATTTATGTCTAGGACCAGGGATCCGCTCGCAGTCTTGAGTGGATGCCTTGGTGACTCCCTGTGAGCAGTTCTCCCTGATATATGCCTTTCCCCCGGTTCAGCTGCTGCCATGACTTTTGAGCAGGATTCAGGAAGAAGGGAAACCAGTAATCCCGGTGGCTCCAGCTTGGCCCAGAAGGATTTGGTATGTGCGAATTCGAAGGTTGACAGTGGGAAAGCCATGGCTTCTCCCAATGTGCCCGAACCTGCTCTCTCAGGGTCAGATGTTCCACCCTGCTTTACAATCTCTAAATTTGACGGGTTGGCTACTGAAGCCTGGATGTGGAGGGAGCAGGGTATATCTGGTCCTGCAGTCTCTACCGTGATAAACACTAGGAAACCAGTCTCTAGGGGCATTTATTACAGAGTCTGGAAATCTAACATTTCTTGGTGTGAGGCCAGGAAGTGGCATCTCCGTGAATATATCATCGGGAGAATTTCTAGCCTTCTTGCAAGTAGGGGTAGATATAAAGCTAGCCTTAGGCACTATTAAAGTTCAAATTTCAGCCTTGTCAGTCTTTTTTCAAAGACCAATTGCTTTGCATTTCTTGGTTCAAGCCTTTATGCAAGGGGTGCTACGTATGCTTCCGCCAGTTAGGCCACCGTTGTGTCCTTGGGATTTAAATTTGGTCCTGGTGGTTTTAAGGAAACAGCCTTTTGAGCCCTTTCGGCATAATCCTCTGGTTCTTTTGACCAGAAAGTTAGTCTTTTTGGTTGCAGTAACTTCAGCTAGAAGAGTATCAAGAGTATCATTTTTTAACTTGCATCAAGATAGGGGGATCTATGTCCACACCCAGGGTTTTTGCCCAAGGTGGGGTTTGATTTTCATTTGAATCCGGACATTTTTCTGCCTTCCTTCTTCCAAATCCTCAAACAGCAGAGGAAAAGTTTTTCCTTTTTCAGTCTCGATGTAGTACGTGCATTTAAGGTCTATTTGAAGATGTCAGCTCGGATTCGGAAGACTGACCTTTTGTTCGTGCTGTCAGAAGGGCCCAGGAAAGGGCAGGCAGCATCTAAGTCTACAATTTCTCAGTGGCTGTGCACGGTCATTATCCAGGTGTATGGTTTAAAGGGGAAGGTACCACCTTTTCAGGTAAAGGCACACTCTACCAGAAGAGTAATTGAAAAGACAAGAACTCACTGCTCAAGGTGGTGTGATTGCCTTATGACTCACACCGGTGCATGCCCCGGCTCGCCTCCGTGAAAACTTGATAAAGGAAAAGGAATTGGCAGCACTCCAGGTTGAGTCAAAATCCAGATTTATTGACTGGACATCCAAATATGACAATCCTGACAAGGTAGACGCGTTTCACACACTGACTGTGTGCTTAATCATTACCTATGTGTCCCGTGATGTACGATAAAGAAAATTGGATTTTTCCTACAGCTTACCTGTGAAATCCTTTTCTTGGAGTACTTAACGGGACACAGAGGTCCCTCCATTCTTGTTTGGCTTGTTTATTGCTTGCTACAAAACTGAGTTACTTCCTGTATGGGAGGGGTTATATAGAGGGAGACTTCCTGTCTTTTTGGTTGCCAGTGTCCATTAACCTTTAGGTGGCTTATAACCAAGATAGTAATTATTATGGCTGCTCTGTGTCCCGTGATGTACTCCAAGAAAAGGATTTTACAGGTAAGCTGTAGGAAAAATCCAATTTTTTGATCGCTCAGTTCTTAGTGCAGAGGTGACGAGAGACAGATGTAGCATCAGATTGATGCTGCATCCACCTAGGTGAGTATGTATGTTTTTTTTTTTTTTTAAAAACCCACACTTCTTTTTTAATGAAGGAATTGTGTTTTATTTACATGTGTTACACTCACTTGTGATAGCAGCTACAGGTATTATTCCAAGTAGTTTTTAATTAAAGTTTACCTCTTGTTATCAGTCAGTTAATTTGCAGCACATTACAGTGAGCTGCTGGTAAGAGACCACCAAGTGGCTAAATATCTCCAGTAGCATTTATCGACCTGTATAGGTTAGACCTGTATAGTTGAGCCCTTTTGCAAAAATCTTACTGTGATGTTAACCCTTGGCAGTTTGTTTGAAGTGTTTTCGTATTTGGCTTTTACAGCCTCTATACAAATACTTTACACAAAAACTACTGATGTACAGTGCATCCGGAAAGTATTCACAGCACTTTATATTTTCCACATCCGTCTTATTCCAAAATGGATTAAATTCTACAAACAATACCCCATAATGACAACGTGAAAGAAGTTTGTTTCAAGTCTTTGCAAATTTAATAAAAATAAAACTAACAAAATCCCATGTACATAAGTATTCACAGCCTTTACTCAATACTTTGTTGAAGTGCCTTTGGCACCAATTACAGCCTCAAGTCTTTTTGAGTATGAATCTACAAGCTTGGCACACCTATTTTTGGGTAGTTTCTCCCATTCTTCTTTGCAGGACCTCTCAAGCTCCATCAGGTCTGATAGGAAGCGTCAGTGCACAGCCATTTTCAGTTCTCTACAGAGATGTTCAATCAGATTCAAGTCTGGTCTCTAGCTGGGTCACTCAAGGACATTCACAGAGTTGTCCCATAGCCACTCCTTTGTTATCTTGGCTGTGTACTTAGGGTTGTTGTCCTGTTGGAAGATGAACCTTTACCCCAGTCTGAGGTTCAGAGCGCTCTGGAGCAGGTTTTCATCAAGGATGTCTCTGTACATTGCTGAATTCAATCCTGACTAGTCTCCCAGTTCCTACAGCTAAAAAACAACCCCAACGCATGATGCTGCCACCACCGTGTTTCACTGTAGGGATGGTATTGGCCAGGTGATGAGCGATGCCTGGTTTCCCCCACACATGATGCTTGTCATTTAGCCCAAATAGTTCAATCTTTTTTTTCATCAGACCTGAAAATTTTGTTTCTCATGGTCCAAAAGTCCTTCAGGTGCCTTTTGGCAATCTTGAGGTGGGCTTTGATGTGCTTTTTACTAAGGAGTGGCTTCCGTCTGGCCACTCTGCCATACAGACTTGATTAGTGGAGTGCTGCAGAGATGGTTCTTCTTTTGGAAGGTTCTCCTTTCTCCACAGAAAAACAATGGAGCTCTGTCAGAGTGACCATCAGGCTCTTGGTCACCTCCCTGACTAAGGTCCTTCTCCCCTGATTGCTCAGTTTGGCTGGGCGGCCCACTCTAGGAAGAGTCCTGGTGGTTCCAAACTTCTTCTATTTACGGATGATGGCGGCCACTGTGGTCATTGGGACCTTCAATGCTGCAGAAATGTTTCTGTACCCTTCCCCAGATCCGTGCCTCGATACAATCCGGTCTTGGAGGTCTACAGACAATTCCTTGGACTTCATGGCTTGGTTTGTGCTCTGACATGCACTGTTAACAATGGGACCTTATATAGACAGATGTGTGCCTTTCCAAAAAATGCCCAATCAACTGAATTTGCCACAGATGGACTCCAATCAAGTTTTAGAAACATCTCAAGGATGATCACTGGAAACAGGATGCATCTGAGCTCAATTGTGAGAGTCATGGCAAAGGCTGTGAATACTTATGTATGTAAGATTTGTTTTGTTTTCTATTTTTAATAAATTTGTAAAGATTTCAAACAAACTTCTTTCACATTGACATTTTAGGGTATTGTTTATAGAATTCTGAGGAAAATAATGAATTTAATCCATTTTGTAATAAGGTTGTAACATAACAAAATGTGGAAAAAGTAAAGTGCTTTGAATACTTTCCGGATGCGCTGTATATCACAAGATACCCAGAACCACCTGCGGGTTGGCCTGACTCTTTCTTCAACACTGACAAGTTTTTATCAGATCTTGAAGTGTTTGCCGATACTAAACCTTCAACCCGTCTTGTGTTTCTCCTTCTCTTGCTTTCCGGCAGTTGATTCTATTGAGGAGAGTTTTCCTGGAGTGAAATGTGTGTATATCTGTAATAACTTTTATCTCATCAGCCTCACAGCTTAAGCCGGGATCCTGCATGTCAGCTTTAGGGCACTTGTAAATCCCAGACAGAATTGTCACATTACCAAGGGTAGTAAGTTGTTGCTGTTGTGGATTTGCTGTTTTTTAAAGAATACCAGTAGACTTATTATGATAGCTTTTCTTAAAGTACTGCTAAAGGCTCCTGCATGACAGTCCCTCTAAACGAATCCCAAATCCAGTTACTATATGATGCTCAAGCCTTCCTTGACTGAGCTGAGCAAAACCCTCCTCCTTATTGTGTCTCACACACTTCCCCTCCTAGACACTGCAGCTCACAATGGGAGTGGTTCAGCAACAGAGGCAGCGCAGTCAATCCAGAGAACAGTGGGCGGTACTAGGTGTGGCCAAGTGCTGAATGACAAGCTACAGGCTTGTGAATCCGCAGTGACACTGCTGATAGCCACACCCCCTGCATCACTTTTTTAATCTCATTGCAGAGCAAGCAGGCACAGCCTACACGAGAGTGGCAACTCTGCTCCAAATTCAGGAGCAGTGCAGCTTCATTGTCTCCCTTTTACAGGAAGGCACATTAGGCGGATTTCCCTTGCAGGATCAAGAGGTATAAATGGGACTAAGAAAAAACTGTAAATGCAGATTTATTTATAATTAAATCCTGAAGCACATATACGTTTTTTTAATAGGAAGCCAGCATTCTACTTTAAAGGACCAGTTATCCTCAGAGCTGATCTCCAAGCACAATATTTGATCCAGCACTCAATGCTTTTATATCTAGTGCAATAAAGAGCCGGTGTTTTTGCAGTTTTTTATTTATCAACTTTATTTCCATTTTAAATGGGGAAAAGTTAGGACACCAACCAGGCTTTCCTTTCCAGTAGGGGTGTATAAACCTCAGGATTGGATGGGCAGACAAAACTATGCAGTTTGGGCTCCTTCAAATGCATCCTAGTTTGACACCTGCAGTTTCACGTAGTAGAACATTTTGCAGAAGTTTCACCATTCAATGGTTGACTGTATTGCCAACAGTGAGAGTAAATATAGGTAAACTTTCCTGAATGTAAGGATACATGGAAAAGCACAACGGTGTACATGGGCCTTTGGCTCACACTGGAGATTCCCTACGCAGCAGTCAACCTTCTGCTTAGATTAGAATCTCAAAGCTATTTAGGCCATACAATCCATGTTCAGCTGAGCCCCATGTTTTGCTGAGTTGCTTCTTATTCACACTATCTGAAAATCAACAGCATTAAAAGATAAAGATAAAAAAAAAAAGTGAATGGATTCTGTCTGGGATTTTCTAGCTTTTCAGAAGTCATATCTGCTTCTGCGTTTGCCGGAAACTTCTTTGGGGGTAACAATGGCTCTTCTGGGCAGAATATGCATGTTAAGCTTTCAGGTTCCTCACCAGGCTTTGATAATGTGATCATAATAGGCATCAGTCTTATACCTTAAAGCTAAATTCCAGGAATTCAGCAACTTTGCAAAAAATGCAGGCACACTATGATTTAAGTCCATATAGGTGCATGTCGCCTCTGGGACTTATCTCTATTACTGTCCTAGAGGACACCCTGCAACTATGAGAGGAGAGAAGCACACACAGCAGCTATGCCAGCCCCTCCCCTCTGCTGCTCATTCACAGAAGCCTTTGTTGTTTGTGAATGAGTTCACATAATACAAAGGCTTCTGTGAAGGAGTAGAAGGAGGGGAAGGGCTGGCATAGCAGTTCCAGCGACTCTGCTCTTGAGGGAACTGAAATCATAGTGAGCAGGTTTACAGCTCCAAAAGTTATATTCCTGGAGCACAATAAAGCTGTTGGGTGTAAATAATAGAGATGAGTCTACAAGGCAGGCACCTCGTTAGACTTAACTCATGGTGCGCCTGCAGTTTCTACAAAGTAGCTTAATTCCTGTAATTCAGCTTTTATGACTGGAGGTGTGGCTGCATAAATATTCCTCCTTGGCTGTGCTCCATATTGCCTTGAAATGTATTATTTTTCTTTGCTCTGCAGCTTCTTATTGCCTTGTTCTCTTTTTTGCTCTTGTATTATTTGTCTTTTTATCCAAACCACTTTTCCTCTGCTGGTACATTCTCAGTTCAAAGAGTACACTCGTTTTTAGAGTATTTAATCATTAAAAATCCTAGAAAGAGGGTTGTCTAATAACCTCTTGTTGGGTCGATACCCATAACTGCCTGTAAATTATTCAGTTCCCCCTTGAAATCTGATGTACCAACACCCTGACATTTATAACTGGATGATGGCAGGTAGTCATGACTATTTGACACAATGCAGATGTTTTTTGCAAGAAATACTATGTTTTAAATAAAAGTCATATACTTTGTGGTAGAGGTTCGCCCTACTCCGTCTCCTCTTTCCCTGACTGCTGTCATGTGGTTTGATGTACATCTGTCCTGAGTTATTGATATGTCAGAGCAGATAAAACGCTGCACGATCATTGATTGATCTGGGAGCCATCCTCATAGCAGCAGCATGAAAACAGTGACCCTCATTTGTCAAAGTGTCTAACAGAACTTTCTTCAAAGCCCCAGGGCAACCTGCAAGGTTTATTTTTTTTAACCAAAAGTGTAAAAGTTGACAAACACTAAATAAAAGTTAAGGAGCATGCTTTTAGGCAGCTGCACCACGCAATCGCATAAATGCACATGCACAGTCTTTTCAGGTGACTTTTGGTATGTATTCCTATGAGGAGGGAAGGAAGGTTCTCCTGTGGACAGCTCCAGCACCAGACCAGGGAAAACAGTAAACATCAAGAAAGGTTTCCAATCACTATAACCCCCAACGGGCCTGGGCTGGCAGTGTCTGATAGTACATACATGGCCTAATGTTTTGAAACCCAACCCACACCTACTATATGGTCAAAATATGTTAACACCCATCTAAATTATTGAGTTTGGGTGTTTTTAATGAACCTTCTGTTAATGTTACAGCAAGCAAAGGCATTTTATAAAATTGTGCTCCTCCAACTTTATGGGTAACAGTTTGGTATAGGCCCTTTTCAGTTCCAGCATTACTTGGCCCCTGTGCAGAAAGCCTGCTCTTCAAATAATTGGTTTTATAGGCTTGATGTTGAGGAACTCAAGTGGCCTGACCTCAACCCTATTGAAGACTTTTGAGATGCATTGTAGAGCTGATTGCGAGTTAAGTCCTCCAATCTAAATACAAGACCTTACAAATTATCTTGTGGCTGAATGGGCACAATTTTCCACAGACAATCTCCAGAATCTGGTGAAAGGCCTTCCCAGAAGGGTGGATGTTTTTGCAACCATGAAGGCGAGAACAACTCTAAATTTCCCCAGACACACAACCAAAATCGTGTGCAAGGCCTTTCCAGAAGAGTGGTGGCTTTTATTGCCACAGCAGGGTGCAAACTCCATGTTAATGCCCATGGTTTTCGAATGAGCTGTCCAAAAAGGTTATATAGGTGTCATGGTCAGGTGTCCATAGACTCTTGGCCATATAGAATAGGTTATAGTCATTGGCCAGACAGTGAGACTACCACATGTCTGCAAGCATCCTTAAAATTAGTCTTTCATAGGAGTAATATGGAGGCTGTCATTAAAATGTAGTTGCCTGGCTGTTATGACCCCCCTTGGCTTGAGTACTTTGAGTCTTTTGTCAAGTCAAAAGACCAGTCAAAGTAGTAAAGCAAATATATGAGTATGACAGCTAGGCAATGGGCATTTTCAGAAGTGGAGCTCATCTATGGCAGCCTCTATATCTTTGTCTCATCACAACCTGATCTTCTTTCAGATACATTGACAAATGAGGCCTTTTAGTCATTTTTAATCTTCATTTTAAAACATTTATTAAAGTGTTTGACAAAGAAACAGTTCTTCTTTCCCATAGCAACCAGATTATCCTGTTAAAGGGAAAATCTGGTTGCCCTGGGTTGTAGGAATGGTTCTTCATTCAAACATTTTGATAAACGTAGCTCCCCCCTCTATCACTATCCTTATCCTGTGTTTCTGTTTCATCTTCCTGCTTTGATTGCCCTTTCTTGGCAGCCATTTTGCGTGGTGTGACATTGGGTGAGCGTTCTTGCCTATCTCACTGCCGTTTCCTTCTCCTTCCTTCCTTGTTCCTCTTTCCCTCCACCCCCGGCTTCCCTTTCTTTCCAGCTCTCCCTTCTGTGGTGTGCCTTCCTTTGTCAGATATCAACGACAACCAGAACCTTAAGAATAAATACTTGCTAGCCAATGAAAACCAACGACCTGGGCATTTCTCCACAGCCTCCATGGGCTCGCTGGCTTCTTCCCCCTCATCCTGCTCTCTCAATAGCCAGGTGGGCCTGAACTCTGTGACGAGTATCCAGGAGAGGATTATGTCCACACCAGGAGGAGAGGAAGCCATTGAACGCCTTAAGGTAACCTCTACTGTTACATTATTTGCTGCTGTCTGCGATGCATAATGGAGATTCTGAAGCTTATCTGCAGGTGTCATCTGCCATGTATGCTGTGTGACATTGGCAGAAGGGCCCTGCTTTTTTTTTTGCATGCCAAAAAAAAAAAAATATTTGTTTTCAATAAAGTTCTTGGTCTTTGAGACCACCCAGGAAGTGAGGGAAGATTTCCCCAGTTACCCTTCCCCACTAGATCTACAAAACAAAAATGCTTAGGCTCGAGTTGTACCTTAGGTATACTTTCATTTTAGGTGTATGCAAACTTTTATGGTGGTAGGTTAACTTAAAACTTACCCACGCCCAATTCAGTCAAGCATTTGTGATAGTTTGATTAACCGTACCGACCGGTGCAACAAATTCACAGAGTTTAATACTTTAAGAACCTGTTGCTATGGCTGCAGAAAAATGACCGCCAAGTTGGATATTAGGAAACTTTCAGAAATGAATACCAACTCTGAACATGCAGAGAGACGTCCGTGCTCAGAGTGGGTCATTTTGGGCTGGGAAGCCGTCATGAATGTGGCAGATTCCGGCACAGTGACCTAAACAAGAAGCTTCGGGTGCTGCTCCAGGTCCCCAATCCCGCTGTCTGACTCTCACTATGAGGGGGCCAACAAGGAAGGAATCCGTCCTGGCTCTGAATACACTTTATAGTAAAGGAAAGTCCAAATGCAGCACACCAAACAGAAGCCCAAGAAACACAAGTGAAAGCCGTTTCAGCCCAGCTCTAACTGGGTCACATCCTTATTGCGTTTCTCAGTGCCCACAGGGCTTAATCATGTACTTCCCCCACGGGTCTCATGGTTGCTAGGACACCAGAGGATGCTGGCTTCCTAGCAACCAATGACTCATTACCAGGTTCATTCAGCTGCCATCCTGGAGATTCCGTGGATGAAAGCTGAATGTAAACAAAGGGGTCGGAGATACTAGCCAATATCATTAATGAATTGCAAAAATTATAACCCTTGCTCGGAACTATAAAGTGTATTAAATGAAAAAAATGTGATAAAGTGTGTGTTTGCAGCTGCTGCTCACTAAATAAAAACTCAGAAAGATAGATGTGCCAAGAAACAGCGCTTGCAAAGATGTAAATGACAAAAAATATAAATCAGTAAGTATAAATGACATAAATTCATGTACAATAATAAAGTGTAATGGTGCTAAATACAAACTTTATCATAATAATAAAAGTGCATAAAGTTCAATTGTGCTGAATCCCAAAACTGATTTAAGAAAAAATACAGTAGTATCAAACAATAAAAGCAAAGTGCTGAATGTAATTGCAAAAGTGCAAATAGTAGCGGTAATAAATGTCCACAGTATGACAATTCAATGAATTGTCCAAATTAAATGATCAGTCCTATGCCAAGTGCAATCGTGCTCAAGAAGGTGCTGATGCCAAAATTGCTATGGTGCTCCACACAGTGGAAGGTGCCTCGAGTCCCCTAAGGGGATCCACTCACCAGAACAAATGGGTCAAATGAGCCTTGGAATTGAATGGACCAATGGATCTCCAAACCGGAAACACAGTGAATCTCTCTCTGGTGTCACTCAAAGAAAGCAATAAGCCGACATAGTGAAGCCCGCAAAAAAGGGTTTATTTATTATAGAATTAAAGATACTCGCAAGCTCCTCCGGGAACGCAGCCGGCGTGCGCCCTGTTTCTTGGCACATCTAGCCAATATCATTACCCAAATATGGCAAGGCCCATATCTGGTCAATGACGGGTTGCACTGGAGGTATATCTGATGCGGAACTAGTCTCCCCATCAGGCGCCACCTCCTGCCTACTGCTATGCACTGTCAGTCAAAAGCAAAGGGGATCTGATTACAAACTAGTTTCTCAGTGGCACATCAGGTTCTGCCCACCCCACTACAAAACTTCTCAGCCATTCACCTGTCTGTGTGACAGGCACAGTGGCCAGGGAAGGAGCTCAGTAAAGCTGATCTGCACTGTGCACACTCTGGCTTCACACGTCTAGTGATTGCTGGTTGTCTTCACATCGCCTAACTTCTAACGCTGCGGGGGTGTAGTACATTGAAGAAGGTCCCACGGATGACCGCTCCTTTCTGTCCTCTCCATTCATAAAAGGCCTTGCATTATGTTCTGTGAATGGGGAAGGGGCTGTTGAATGAGAGGATCGTATTCCTCATTCACAGAATGTGCTGCATTCTGTAAAAAGAATGAGAGTTTGTCAGTGGAGGAGGGGACAAAAAAGGCGTGCGCCCCTTCTCTGATGTACTGCAGGGTTAGACCCAAAGCTATTACCCATTCAGCTCTGAAAGTTCAGCACTGTGAAGAAGACCAGGCAACCCTGGAGAGAAGCTTTTTATAGGAAACATCAGACTGAACGATGCAGAATCATACTTCGTTTCAGGTAAGACACAGTGTCTTGAAAAAGTATTCATACCCCTTGAAATTTTCCACAATTCTCTTTCGTTCATTGACAAACACAGCTCCTGATCATCTTAACCATTGGGTTATACTGCCCTCTACAGGAGTAGGACACTAGGCAGAAAAAAAGTCTGGCTACGCCTATGGGCAGCCCCAGGGGGTATACTCCCTCTCTCTACTATACATACTCAGTTTTTTTCTGCCTAGTCAGGAGTAAGGACCTAGTTCCTTGCTGGGATATTTGGTTCTTGCAATTTTTTCTTTTTAGATAGAATTTTTGTCCTGGATTCTTTCCTGTGAGATCTGCAATCAACTGCCGGACTGGGCTACGGGCTGGATAATCTAGATCCAGTGGTCACCCCAGTCTGGCCAGCGAGCACCCGCAGGCCTCAGCTCCGTGCTAGGTCAGCTGCTACATAGCCCCACCGGACGGGGTCTGGCTTGCGAGTTAAACTCCTCACGAGGTTGCATATGACCAGGTCTTGGCCCGAGTCGCAGCGTTCCTCCTGGCCGACAGCCCCCATTTTGATGGCGAGAGGTTCTGTCTGGAGCGGTGCCCGCATGGTTCCTGGTATGGTGAGTAGCTGTCCCTCCCTCTCCCCCTGGAGGGTTTTGGGGTGGATGTGGACCCCTCCATGGGATGATCAGACCCCCGGGTTCCTCTCCTTCCCGTCAGGTACCCCCCTTCATCTATCCTTCCCATCCTACCCCCCCTCCACTTATGCTGGGGCTATTGGGTGGTCTGGTCCACCTCCTGGGGTGCGGGCAGGGCGCTGTGCTGGCGATAGGGGGGGTGCACCGCTAGCAACTGGACGATCGGCTGTGCAGTGGGGGGGGGCTGTACCTGCCCCGCCAGGGCCCCCCTTCCTGCCTGGGCCTGTCCTTGAGGCCTAGGGATCCCTCCTGGGTCCCTGGGAACCTCATAGTGCCGCGCCGGGCCGCCATTTTCTTGTAGCCTGTGTGCTCAATGCATGGTGGCCATGTTTGTGTGGTCCGGCGGCCATTTTTCACTGGTTTGATATTGAAAATAGCGGCGGCCATGGCAGTGGGGCCCTGTGGGCGGTGATTTTGGCGGTGGGAGCCCCTCCTCATCCCCTGGTGCTGACTCATGCATCTTTTTACTTCCTGATCACCGCACGGGGAGTGATAATTATCCTGGTGGCTGCAGATGCTTGCTGGGTGGTGAGTCTGGTGGGGTCCTCTCCCTCTCTGCTGAGGATCGCTTGCTGCTAGTGCCTGGCGACTGGGTGGTGCTGCCAGCGCGGTGGGGGTTGTCCCTTTGAAGTGTTTTACACTTTTTGGGGGGTCTCCCTGGTGACTCATGGAGTCTTTTGAGCATGTTTCCCCACCTGATCCCCTCTCTAAGGCTGCGGGGTCCTCTGGGTCCCAATAATCTATTGATGCACTGACGGCGGTCCTGGAGTCCTTTGTGTCCCAGGTGGAGGTGGTTTTCAGGCGACGGGATAGAAAAAAGTGCCCCCTGTCTTCCCCTTCCTCATCTGTCCCATCAGATCCTGAATCTGATTCGGCCGCTGCAGACGTGAGTCACCCTGCTGGGTCTGCGACCACGTGCCCGGAATCCTCAGATAGTGAGGATGATTCCTCCACATCTGCAACCACGCACGAAAAGGTACTGGTGGACACACTGATTGTGTCTGAGCGTTAGACCTGGAAAATGGAGGACGCAGCTGCAGGTGCGACAGAGGCGCAGGTTCCCTTTGACACTCACAAGCCATTCAGAGCGACAAAGGTGTTTCCTTTCTCCGCCTATTTTGACAGAATTGTCGCTAAAGAGTGGGGACGACCAAAGCGTCCCCTTGGTGTCCCTAAGCAATTTGCTAGGCGATACCCCAATGAGGAGTACTTTATTTAGAAATGGACTGTTCCACTGGTGGTGGACCCTCTGGTTTCCAGGTTGAGCAAGGCATCCATGATTCCAGTTGAAGCGTCCCTGGTCTTTAAGGATCCAGCTGACAGGAGGGCGGAAGCTGTGGTCCGCAATATGTACACTCTGGCTGGTTCGGCACTTAGGCCGGTATTCACCATTGCCCTTGTGTCACAAACTCTGACTGAGTGGGCTAAGCTTTTACGCCGTGACCTGGAGAAAGAGCAACTCCCCCCTGCCTTCGCTGAGCTGGCGGACCAGGGGCTGCAGCTTATCTGTGATGCCTCTTTTGATGCGGCTCAGCTTTCTGTTTCGGCAGTGGTCCTTTGGCGTGTTTTGTGGCTGAAATGCTGGTCTGCGGACCAGACTTCTAAAAAGGCCTTGACTGATCTACCCTTTCAAGGAGTTCGCCTGTTTGGAGCTACCCTGGATGACATCATTAACCACTTGCCGACTGCCTAACGCCGATCTACGTCGGCAGTCAGCCCCTCACAGGCAAAGTGACGTAGGGCTACGTCACTAGCTTGTGAGGGTCTAGGGAGCGAGCGCGCGCCCCCGCTCCCGCGTGGTCACGGACCCCCCCGCGCGTGTGACCAGCGGACCCGATGTCCGCCGGTCACTCGGCGATCGGCGGGGGAGAGGGAGAATGTCAGGCAGCTTGTGTAAACAAGCCACCTGTCATTCTCCTCGCTGTAAAGACACTGATCAAACGGATCTAGTATGTAGATCCGTTGATCAGTGTCCTTACAGCTCAAGCCACAGCCAATCACAGTAGAAAGCACGCCCCTAGGGACACACACAGCCCCTCCCTCCCCAATAAAGTTAACCCCTTCACAACCAGTGTATTTTTACAGTAACAGTGCATATGTATAGCACTGATTACTGTAGAAATGTCACTGGTAACCCCAAAAGTGTCACAAATGTCAGTCAAGGGTCCGATCTGTCCGCCCCAATGTCGCAGTACCGCAAAAAAAATCGCAGATCGCCGCCATTATGCGTTAAAAAAAAAAAACAACAGAAATGACAAAAATTTTTCCCTTTGTTAGTAAACGCGATAACTTTTGCGCAAACCAATCAAAATACGCTTTTTGCGATTTTTTTTTTACCAAACATATGTAGCATAAAACAAATTGGCCGAAAATTTTAAAAAATTTTGATTTTTACTTTTTTTTGGGGGGGAATTTCATATAAAAAAATGTGAAAAATATTGTTATTTTTGCAAAATTGACGCTCTTTTTTTGTTTATAGCGCGTGATCAAAAAATCGCACAGGTGATCAAATACCACCAAAAGAAAGCTCTGTTTGTGGGAAAAAAAGGACGTCAAATTCGTTTAGGTACAGCGTCGCACGACCGCGCAATTGTCCGTTAAAGTCACGCAGTGCCGAATCGCAAAATACCCCCTGGTCAGGAAGGGGGTAAAATCTTCCGGGGCTTAAGTGGTTAAAGGTCTCACAGGGGAGAAGAGTACCCTTCTTCCGCAGGCTACTAAGGGCAAGGACCCTTGTAGACGTGGGCCCTCCTTCTCGGCTCATAAGAAGTTTTTTCGTCCCTCAGGGTCGAATGACAAGGGCTCAAAGTCTTTCAGGGCCTCCTCTGGAGGATCCAAACAAACCTGGTCTGGCAAGCCGAGAGTGGGCTTCTCCAGACCCGCGGACAAGGTTCCTTTAGCATGAACTCCGCAGTCTCTGGACAATCAGATCCGGTTGGGAAACGAAAGAGTCCCTGATATGGTGGCTTCGTTCCCCGGCGCTTCGGCTGGGCAAATCCTCTTCCTCCCCTTTTATTGGACAGTGGTAACCACGGATGCCAGCCTGTCCGGCTGGGGAGGCGTTCTCGGCAAAAATTCTGTTCAGGAGATCTGGACACTGGAAGAGTCCGGACTACCGATCAATGTTTTGAAACTCTGAGCAATCAGACTGTGCCTGGACCATTAGACAGATCGTCTTCAGGGATGTCCAGTGCGCATTAAATCGGACAATTCCACGGCCGTGGCTTATGTCAATCACCAGGGGGACACAAGAAGTGTCCTGGCGGCTCTGGAGGTAGCCAGCATTCTGAGGTGGGCAGAGCGGTTCGTTTCAGCCCTCTCCGCTGTACACATTCCCGGGGTGGAAAACTGGCAGGCGAATTACCTCAGTCGACAGGCGTTGGACCAAAGGGAGTGATCCCTTCATCCGGAGTGGTTTCATCTGTTGTGTCTCCGGTAGGACATCCCCGAGGTTGATCTGTTGGCGTCTCGGCTTAACAGACAGGTGCAGAGGTTTGTGGCAAGGTCACAGGATCCTCTGGCGGAAGCCACAGACGTTCTGGTGGCCCCGTGGGTCCAGTAACATCTGATTTACGCCTTCCCTCCTCTCAAGCTTCTGCCGCTGCTCTTGCGCAGAATCGAGGCTGAGGGGATTTCGGTCATTCTAGTGGCCCCGAACTGGCCTAACCGGTCTTCGTACGCTGACCTGGTGCAGCTGGTTGCCGATGTCAGTTGGAGACTGCCTCTCAGGGAGGATCTCTTGTCCCAAGGGCCGATCTTCCATCCTGCTTTACAGTCTCTGGCTTTGACGGCCTAGTTGTTGAAAGCCAGGTGCTGAAGGATAGAGGTTTGCCTGGGTCGGTCACAGGATCCTCGGGCACACGCCACAGATGCGCTGGTGGCCCCGTGGGGTCAGTATCGTCTGATTTACACATTCCCTCCTTTCAAGCTTCTGCCAAAATCTCTACGCAGTATCGAGGCAGAAGGGATTCCAGTCATCTTAGTGGCCCCGGCCTGGCCTCGCCGGGCTTGGTATGCCGATCTGGTGCTGCTGGTTGCCGACGTTCCTTGGAAGCTTCCCCTCAGGGAAGATCTGCTGTCCCAAGGATCAATCCTCCATCCTGCTTTACAGTCGCTGGTTTTGGCGGCTTGGCTGTTGAACGCCAGGTGCTGATGGATAGAGGTTTTTTGAGTCGGTGTTTCCAAGCTAGGAAATCTACTTCTAGAAAGATCTACCATCGTACTTTGAAGTCGTACATTGCGTGGTGTGAGTCTCTTGGGGTTCATCCTCGCTTTTTCTTGATGGTTCAAATCTTGACCTTCCTTCTCGCCCTTTCTCGATGGCTCGGATCTTGACCTTCCTTCAATGGGGGGGGGGGTTGAGCAGAATCTGGCCTTGAGTACGATAAAGGGGCAGGTGACGGCCTTAGCTGTCTTCTTTCAATGGCTCATTGCCACATACTCCCTGGTGTGTACTTTTCTTCAGGAAGTTAGGCACTTGGCCCCTCCAGCGTGGTCTTCGTTGCCAATTTGGTGCTCTCAGTCCTCCAGAAGCCTCCTTTTAAGAATCTTCAGGAGATTCCAAGTGCTTATGCTGTCCCAGAAGGTGGCCTACTTGGTGGCTATCACCTTTCTGCGCAGGGTGTCGGAATTGGCGGCGTTATTCTACTTGGTGGTTCAGAGATCAGGTGGTTCTTCGTCCCTGTCCGTGGTTCCTTCCAAAGGTTGTCTCTGATTTTCATTTGAATGAAGACATTGTGTTGCCTTCCCTGTTTCATAGGTCAAAACATCCAAAGGAAATTGCCTTGCATGCATTGGATGTGGTCTGGGCAATTTGGGTGTACCTGGCAGCTACAAAGTCTTTTAGGAAATCAGACTAACTATTTGTGCTCACGAATGGGCCTCGGAAAAGGTTGGCCGCTTCCTCTGCGACCATTTCCAGATGGATCAGACAGACAATGATTCAGGCTTATTACATCAGGGGTCAGGTTCCTCCTTTCCCTGTCAAGGCCCACTCTACTCAGGTGCTCAGTGCCTCCTGGGCCTTCCGTCATCAGGCGTCAGTGACGAAGGTTTGCAAGGCGGCCATCTGGTCGTCAGTGCACACTTTTACAAAGTTCTATAAAGTGGATGTGTTGATGCTTCCTTTGGCCGCAAGGTTTTGCAGGCTGCTGTGTTAGAGGACCTGGTCCCCTTTGAGGGGTATTGTTTTTTTCAGGTGAGCTCCAGTTGTTTTGGTTGAGCTCCTGTTTACCTGATTGGCTATAGTTAGCCTTGGGAATTTCTTTTTCTCTGTTCTCACCCCTCATGTTTAACACTGCTTTGGGACGTCTCAGTGGTTAAGAGGATCTGGAGCTGTGTCTGTCAATGAATGAAAGAGAAAATGTGATTTTTGACTTACCATAAAATCCATTTCTCTAATGTTCATTGACTGACACAGCACCCATCCCTCTGTGGACTTGTAATTCTACTGAAACTAAACAAAACAGAGTACCTACAGCAGAGAGTTTATGTTGGAAGTTTGCCCCCTGGGACTGCCCATAGGTGTAGCCAGACTTTTTTTCTGCCTAGTGTTCTACTCCTGTAGGGGGCAGTATAATGGTTAAGAAGATCAGGAGCTGTGTCCGTCAATGAATATCGGAGAAATGGATTTTATGGTAAGTCAAAAATCCCATTTTTGTTGTGTTACAACCAAAAACGTAAATGTGTTTTATTGGGATTTTGTGATAGACCAACAGAAAGTGGCACATGATTGTGAAGTGGAAGGAAAATGATAAATGGTTTTCAACATTTTTTTTACAAATATCTGAAAAGTGTGGCTTGCATTTGTATTCAGCCCCCTTTACTCCGATACCCCTAACTCAAATCTAGTGGAACCAATTACCTTCAGAAATCACCTAATAAGTAAATAGAGTCCACATGTGTGTAATTTATTCTCAGTAGACATACAGCTGTTCTGTGAAGCACTCAGAGGTTTGTTAGAGAACCTTAGTGAACAAACAGCATCATGAAGGCCAAGGAACACACCAGACAGGTCCATGATAAAGTTGTGTAGAAGTTTAAAGCAGGGTTAGTGTGGAATGGGGAATAAGAAAAATGGACTTGAATAGCACAATGACAACTCTCAAAAGCTGTCACCTAAGCAGGGTTTAGGTTATAAAAAAATATCCCAAGCTTTGAACATCTCACAGATCACTGTTCAATCCATTACCTGAAAATGGAAAGAGTATGGCACAACTGCAAATCTACCAAGACATGGCCGTCTACCTAAACTGACAGGCAGGGCAGGGAGCACATTATTCAGAGAAGCAGCCAAGAGGCCCATGGTAACTCTGGAGGAACTGCAGAGATCCACAGCTCAGGTGGAAGAATCTGTCCACAGGACAACTATTAGTCGTGCATTCCTCAAATCTGGCCTTTATGAAAGAGTGACTTGAAGAAAGACATTTGTTGAAAGAAAGTCATAAGATATTCGTTTTCAGTTTGCGAGAGGCCGTTTGGGGGACACAGCAAACATGTGGAAGAAGGTGCTCTGGTCAGATGAGACCAAAATTGAAATTTTTGGCCTTAAAGCAAAACGCTATGTGTGGCGGAAAACTAACACTGCACATAACTGTAGAACATAGTGGTGGCAGCATCATGTTGTTGAGATGCTTTTCATCAGTGGGGACAGGGAAGGTGGTCAGAGTTGATGGAAAGATGGATGGAGCCAAATACAGGGCAATCTTAGATAAAAACCTGTCTGCAAAAGACTTTAGACTGGGGCGCAGATTCACTTTACAGCAGGACAATGACTCTAAACATGCAGCCATAGCTACAATGGAATGATTTAGATTAACGCATATTCATGTGTTAGAATGACCCAGTCAAAGTCCAGACCTAAATCCAATTGAGAATCTGTGGCAAGACTTGAAAAATGCTGTTCACAGATGCTCTCCATCCAATCTGACAGAGCATGAGCTATGTTGCAAAGAAGAATGGGCAATAATTTCACACTCTAGATGTGCAAAACTGGTAGAGACATCCCTAAAAAGACTTGCAGCTGTAATTGCAGAGAAAGGCGGTTCTACAAAGAATTGACTCAGGGGGACTGAATACAAATGCACGCCACACTTTTTACATATTTATTTGTAAAACATTTTGAAAACCATTTATCATTTTCCTTCCACTTCACAATTATGTGCCACTTTGTGTTGGTCTATCAAATAAAATCCCAATAAAATACATTTAAATTTTTGGTTGTAACATGACAAAATGTGGAAAATTTCAAGGGGTATAAATAATTTTTCAAGGCACTGTGACTGCAGCTATAGCACCAAAAAAACATCAAATTATCTGGTAGAGGAGGAAGGTGCATGGAACACCTGTGCATCCCATTTGGAAGAAAATCTAGTCTACAGATAGTTACTCCCGTGTGAATGAGGCTTTAGACTTTAGTTGACCATTGATCCTATGATGGCCTTCCATATTGTTATCCTAACAGCTTTGTATTTTAACAGCAAACTTCCAACATAAACTAAAACCATCATTGTAAGAACATAGTGCAGTATTTACCGCCCTACCCTCCTTCACACTTACCACTTAAGGGCTTAACACCCCTTATTTTTTTGTAAGATCTTCCCTTCCCTGTTACCATGCCCACCTTGGATGACACCCAGCAGAAACTTTATATCACAGCAGTGGTGTTGGGGGGGGGGGGGTCATAGAAATCCAGAAAAGTTTAACAACAGTGGAGCTTACTATAAAACAGTGCCTTTACTTAAGCTTCAACTTCATATTTAACTGTTAAGCGGAAACAGCCCTTTAAGTAGAAGATTTTAGGAGAAGAGGCTGCTGACCTCCGTCCTTGCCCTCCCGTCTCCCCCACCCAGCCTTAGTACAATGCAGACAGTGCGCAGTCTTTATGTCTGGACAGTCATGCTATTGTATGCGGCCTATAAGAGGCTCCGGCTGCAGCACATTACATTTGTATGCAGAAGGCGAAGAATAGGCCTATTCTTGGGACCGTTTCCACAGCTCTGCAATCACGCCACCACACTGCCTGACATAAACAGGAACTTCAGCATCAGGAATAAAGAGCCAGAACAACTAAAGAAATCCTGGTTTCCATAGAAATCCTGTAATGAACTTGCAGAAAAATTAAAACAAATTTTAACGTTGTGAGAAATTTATAGTTTCTCTAACGTTTATGTTGTTTACTGCAACCTCATGGTCCCTGTGAAGTTTAAAGCTGAATCCTATTATATCTGTTAAAAAAAAAAGATGAATCCGTGGCAGATCTAATAAAAAAAAATGTAAGTTATAAATTTTTGAGTAAATCTGTAATTGAAGCGCCGCACTGTATTATTGAAGTCCAGATACAATAACAGGCTTTTACAATGACAATGTGTTTCTGGGGCTGTACTCTGCCCCTTTCATTGGTGCTGAAATGTAACATAAAAAGTATTATCTATTATACATATTAATGTACATCTATAAAAGGAGTTAAAATATATACTAAATTACATTGACATAAAAAATTATACCACCAATCATCAAGAATGCAATCCTCCAAATTATTAATTAATCGGTAACCTATTTGAATTTTTTTATTTTATGTATTTACTAAAGCAAAACTAAAGACAGAAATACTTACCTCAATGGTCTGATGCCTATGAGGTCCCTTGGCGGCGGCGTCTTGTACCTGTTTTTTTCTGGGTGTCAATCATCTGTCTTTTTTGATTGGCTGGTACAGGATGACATCACTTCCAAACATGTTGCGGGGTAATTCATCCCGTCGCACTGGTACTGTGCTAGAAATGTAAGTGGAGCTGCTCATGCATGGCTCCTTTTACATTCTGCAGGGGATTGCTAACAGGCAGGTATGTTTATTTTATTGCAGAAGAGTCGTTGCGTTTCTTTTCTGCAATGAAGAGCCTGCCTGTTGACAAAAAATTTTAAAATTGTGCTTAGTTAAGCTTTGAAATCATTTAATGCATTCTTATGTGAATCCGCTATAAAAACTGGATTGTGTCTTGATATCAATCTCTTTCCATCATGTGCTCCGCTGCACTTAGATTGAAAGAAAGGGAGGCGGGAACTTGGAGCCAATCAGACGCTCTACTACTTTGCATAATGCTGCCTTTTCCCCTTCCTGAGCATGCTTACAGGAGGGGAGAGCCAAAGACAGGGGCTTAAAGCGGAGTTCCGGCCTATTTTGCAACTTTAGTGATTCCTGGAGTGCTCGCTATGCTGATCAACAATTGGGCATTTTCAATTTTTTTCGGGGGTCCCTTACCTTATTTTCAGGGCATTTTTGATTGTACTCCCTCCTTCTCCCCCCCTCTGTGGCCACGGCCACCGACATGACTTCCGCCTTTGCATTGCATCCTGGGAGCTGTTTGTCATCACTCCCAGGAGGCTGGAATCAGGAAGAACTCCCAGAACACTCCCTGGAATCAGGAAGAAGGGCACAGCAGATTACACTGCCGCTTCAGATGCCCACATCTAAGATGGACGCGCTCAGACAGCGTTTTTAAAAGTAAGATTTTGACTAAAACCCAATACTGTATGCCTTGTAAGTATGAGAATAGCAGTTCTGTAAAGGGCGATGGATTAGTATTATAGGGGTATTTTTAGTTAAAAAAGGTATTTGAGGCCTGAACTCCGCTTTAACTGCAGAGGAAAAGTGTCTGTGTCACATCACAGGACTGATTAAACAGATTTCCAATGGTTTTGGCAGGAAAGGCAGTTCACATGCATGTATTTAAAATTAAAGGGGATAACTAATCACAGGTTGCAGGCAGTTGATACAAGTAACCTAAATAAAAAAGCCTCATGTCCGTGTTGGGTGTAGGGAATGGACTCCCAATAAGAGTCCATTTCTTGCCCCACTCCACCCAGAATGAGGTAATGCTCTTAAGTGCTAACCTTTTGCACTGTTTAAATAGTTTCCACGTAGTAAGGTTCCATGTAGTAATACATCTTTCTTGCTGTTTACATTTAGGTCAGAATTTTTCTGTTGCGCTTAGAAATGTAATAGTGCTAAGGCACTGTACTTCCCTGTGCCTCATCGATGACACCGGTGCATTCTGACAGCTTGGTTCAGTTGGAAGGCTTGTAGAAAATGAATTCCTTGCTGACATTTTCCCTATTTATTTTTCTAATCTTTAGGAATCAGAAAAAATTATCGCAGAGCTCAACGAAACCTGGGAGGAAAAACTTAGAAAAACCGAAGCTATCCGCATGGAACGGTACGACATGAGAAATCACTTACTGTTGCTTAATTAGGACCGAGAGCCATGGGCCTTGAGCAACAGCTCTGAACGACCAACTAAAAATCATCCTTATCGGATGTGACAATGAAAGTGTCTTTGGTTGCTGTGGGCTGGTGCACTTTGCACATCATCTGTGGTTTTATTAAAGTGACCACTGCCTTATTAAAATTCATATTGCCAGTAGAAATTCTTTACAGACTATCAGTAGATGCATTCATCTATTTTATGAAAATTTCTGCATGCTCCGGGAGCTTTTGTACCCCCTCAAGCACAAAGCATGCTGATATCAACATTGCTAAGACCCAAGATATGGCTAATATATACCAGAATGCAAAACCGCAATGTAAAGTGTAATTTTCTTTATTCCGCTCGCTCAGAGATGATTTATTTCAGAGAGCTTGGCAGCATAATTAGTTATCATGATTATGTCTCTCACACAACATCTGTCTGTATTACTGGTCAAATATTGGCTTCTTCAGTTTTGGAAAGTGTTATGCTAAGGCTGGGTACACACTAGAAGTTTTTTTTTTTCATTCATCCCAGCAGGATGAGCGAAACAAATCTCCATGCTAAAGCCTGGTACGCAGTATGAGCAGGTTGAATGAAAAAGCCGATGTACTAACGATCCAATATTAGTACAGCGATCTCCCCCGCTGAGCTGTTGTGTTCTGACAGGCCCCCCTCCCCTGCCAGAACACTCCGATCAGCACTGTGAATCATTGGCTAAGAGCGTTGATCAGGAGCTGGTTGGTTTCTGGTTTTCCAGCATGCACATCGGCCAGCTTCTGTCAGACCTGCTGGCATATTTTTTTATTAAACCGTCTGATATCTCCCGACATTCGGTCCGTGTGTGCAGGGCTTAACACAAGCGATGTTAGTGCGCCAATCTCCCCCGAATGGGCCTTTGTGTTTTGACAGGTGGACTAACCCCCACCAGAACACACTGATCAGCGCTCACAGCCATTGGCTGAGAGTGCTGGTCGGATGCTGGTTTTCCAACAGGCCCGTTAAACAGAAGCTGGTTATTGTAGAACAGACAGCTGTACAGACAAGCCTAAGGCTGGCCATACATTATACAATTATCTTATTCAATTTCCTTTAGATTTACCTTCAACAATGTAGTGAAAGGGCTTGCCTGATTAAATGCAAATTAAAAGTTTTTAGGTTTGACCTCATATTGTATGGTTTTGGTAAATCTAAAGGAAAATGTAACAAGTCGTCTGATTTCTGCCTAACCGACCATTTTCAGACAGTTTTTGGACCTCGTGTACACAGCTTAAGATAAATGTCAGATTTACTTAAAGCGGAGTTCCACCCAAAAGTGGAACTTCCGCTTTAGGGAGTCCTGACCCCCCGACATGCCACATTTGGCATGTCATTTTTTGGGGGGGGGAGCGGGTACCTAGTTTTGACAGGTACCCGCTCCCACTTCCGCTCGGAGCGCCGCGGCGCCCTGAGCGGAAGTTCTCCTCTCCCCCTCCCTCCCTGCAATTTTCTGGGACACGTCAGAGGTCCCAGAAGATTGCCGGCCAATCACGGTGCGCAGCGCGACTCGCGCATGCGCAGTGGGTACCCGGCTGTGAAGCCGCAAACTGTAACAGCCGGGTGCCCACAGCAGTGATGCCGAGGGAGAGGATCGAGGCTTCCGGCGGCCGCATCGCTGGACCGTTGGACAGGTGAGTAAATGGCTGGAACTCCGCTTTAACTGCCGCCCTCCCTAGTTGCAGATTCCTTCTGTTTCTTCTGCTGCTCTGTGCGGTTGCTGGAAGTGAAGGGGGCAATCCCTGGATGGGCGCAAAAGTCAAAATTTTGGGCTTCCACAGGGTTTAGGACTTTCTTCTTGTCCCCTTTTGTCAGTGCTGAGTTTCTGAGTGGCTCAACACCAAGCACCAGCACTATCTTGTGGGAGAAAGGGAAGCGAGTCATGGGATCCGCATACCTGGAAGGACTGGGTATATTGGCTAGCCATAAACAAAAATGGCAACCACCAAAATTTATAACTAACTTTTAGAGTAAGGTGCACACCTTTGCACAGGGAAAACAAAATAAAATGTATTTCCCACCACGCTTACCAGCTAGACAGAAAACAAAAAACAAAAGTTGCACTGTTTAAAAATGTGCATTAAAAACAGAGGTTTTAGTTGCACAACATTTGCAAATATATATGGAAGCCGCACTGCCCAGTCAAAGCCTAACTCTAACCTAGTCTATAAGAGCCTCCATGTTGGAGTATATTTAGCAATGGATAAATTAAAGACAGGAGACTGCCCATTCCTCTTTAGAAGTGCAAGGACCCACCAGAAAGTAGCCCACAATGGCATCTAAAGGTGTCCAATGTGTCCATGTACCAGTTCCAGTAAACTGAACAAAAATGGCAAACGCCCCAATTTTTAATTTGCTTTAAGAGTGGGGTGCTCATTTTTTTTTTAATTATTTCAGGGAGGCGTTACTGGCGGAGATGGGTGTGGCCATACGGGAGGATGGAGGAACATTGGGTGTCTTCTCTCCGAAAAAGGTAAGGTTCTCAGTTCATTATGGAAGAACTTGAGTCAAGTAGGTGATGCAGAACTTTGAAATAAAGAATCCATGGCCGATTGCTTCATTAGTAAACAGTGATCCACTTTGACTTGAATGGACTTGCAGTTTAGACATAGGTTTATCATAGCCTAGATTACCGGAGGTTTATTGCTTTGGTACCAAGTCAGTGGATACAAGTTGAAGAGCTTTATTAAAGTGATTGTAAAGTTTTGTGTCTTTTTTTTTTCTATTAAAATGGCAAACATGTTACACTTACCTACACTGCACAGTTGGTTTTGCACAGGGCAGCCTGGATCCTCCCCTTTTGGGGTCTCTCTTTGGTGCTCCTGTCCCCTCCCTCCTATTTAGACCCCCACAGCAAGCAGCTTGCTAGGGGGGCACTTGAGCCCAGCTGCAGCTCCGTGTATCTATTCACGGAGGTGCTGTTCGGCCCAACCCCCTCTCTCTCCTGATTGGCTAACTGAGTTTGATTGACAGCAGCAGGAGCCAATGGCGCCACTTTTGTATCTCAGCCAAACTCGGACGGCTGAGGCAATCGTGGACATCGCTGGATAGAGAGGGGGCTTGGGTAAGTATTAGGGGGGCTGCTGCACACAGAAGGCTTTTTATCCTAATGCATCGAATGCATTAAGATAAAAAAACCTTCTGCCTTTACAACCACTTTAAACAGTAGTGTGCTGTAACTCACACCAACTAGTCGAATTACATTTTATCTTGCTGACTGCAGAAGGCTACTACAAACTGTTACCTGATAGGAGGCTATGGATTATATATATCTTTTTTAATCAAACAGGTGCCCCTTAAGGAATAATTGCACATTAACCACTTTACCACCGGAGGATTTTGCTGTCTTACGTCTGGGCCATTTTTGCGATTCGGCATTGTGCGAATTTAACGGACAATTACACGGTCGTGCGACGCTGTACCCAAACGAAATTTACGTCCTTTTTTTCCCACAAACAGAGCTTTCTTTTGGTGGAATTTGATCACCTGTGCGATTTTTACTTTTTGCGCTATAAACAAAAAAAGAGCGTTTATTTTGAAAAAACAACAATATTTTTCACATTTTTTTATATGAAATTCCCCCCAAAGAAAATGTAAAAATCAATTTTTTTTTAAATTTTTGGCCAATTTGTTTTCTGCTACCTATGTTTGGTAAAAAAAATCACAATAAGCGTATTTTGATTGGTTTGTGCAAAAGTTATTGCGTTTACTAACTAAGGGAAAGATTTCTGTCATTTTTGGTGTTTTTTTTTTTTTACCGCGTAATGGCGGCGATCTGCGATTTCTTTTTTTGCGGGACTGCGACATTGCGGCGGACAGATCGGACCCCTGACTGACATTTTTGACACTTTTGGGGGTACCAGTGACATTACTACAGTAATCAGTGCTATATATATGCACTGTTACTGTAAAAATGACACTGGCAGGGAAGGGGTTAATTTTATTGGAGAGGGAGGGGTTAATGTATGCCTGGTGCTTACTGACGTGTGGGGGGGGAGGTGACTGAGTGAGTCAGGGACAGATCGAGGGTTCAACTATGCTGAACCCTGCCTGTCACTTCTCCACACTCGATTCCCCGACGATCGGGGAAGAGCAGCGGCGATCGCCGCTGCTCCTCCCCTGTTCCGACTCCCGCTCTGACATAATACAGCGGGAGCAAGGGGAGTGTCTGACGACGTAGGTCTACGTCGTCAGACGATAACGAACCACTTTGCCGCAGTAGACTCAACGTGAGCAGACGGCAAGTGGTTAAAAAAACACATTAGCCTCTTTATTTGATTCAAACAAATTAAGATGGGGATCACAACACCTCACCTTTTTTCTTTACTGCATCTGTCATTTCATGTTAAATTTTAAGGTATCCTACCTTTATCTAGTATGGTAATGTGAATAACAGTGACTCTTAAGCTGGATACACACTATACAACTTTTGTTGTTAGATTTCCTTTAGATTTACCTTTTCTATGTAGTGCAAGGGCCGGCCTGATTGCATACAAATTGAAAGTATTTAGGTCTGACCTCATATTATATGGTTTTGGTAAATCTAATGGAAAAAATCTAAAGACAATTGTATAGTGTGTATGGCCCATTAGACCCTTTTTACATGGGACAGTCAGTAGGATTTCAGCTCACATATCCCCTGCCGATCAGAGCAGAGCGGGAGAATGACACATAGGTGTTTCCTCAAACTAGGAAATAACGACCTTCACTTTTCATTAAGTCCCGGTTCACATTTGTGCAATGCCGGAATGCTGCAAATATACAGCGTGTTCACGCATCGCATCCGCACCCCTGGCAGTTCACACTGCCATATGCGATACGCAGGGGGTGTCAATTAAAAGTTAACTACACCCCCAGTTGAGATCGCAGTGCAATCTGCAAGTTCGCACAGAATCAGATCGCACTAGTGTGAACCACCATGCGATCCGATTCTGCTGCGGGAAAAAAAAAGGGTTATGTGCGAGTTTAGTGTGAATTCAGCCATACAAACTGTATGGCTGAAATTTGCACCACACAGAGATCACATGTAATTTAGGAGCATTGCCCTCCGAATTACATGCGATCTCTGTGATCGCACTAATGTGAACTGGGGCTTATACCCAACTACCCTCTGATCCCATCTGCCATCTGTTTTAGCGGACCGGATTGGACCTGGAGGTAGCAGGTGTAGACGGACTTGTGTCCATATAAATGCATGAACCTTCTGATCAGGTCTACCTGAAAAACTGACAACGTATCCCCAAGTGAAAGGGGCCTTAGCTGCAATATTATATATAAAAGGGCATTCTAGCATTCCTTTTGATTTGCATGCTCTCTAAGCTAGCACAGATGTGGCTGGCATGAAAATCTAGAGGCAGGTTGAGGATGCTTTTTTTTTTTTCATCTAACACCAGAAAACATTGCATCTTTAGTGTATATCCTTTTATACTTGTTTTTTAGACACTACATTGAAGACTTGCTAAATAGAATCCATGATTTTTGACATTAAAACAACTTAACATATCATTTACCTTTTGGTTTTGGACCACAAAAATGCTCTTATATTTTTTAAAGACTTTCTTTGTGATGTCTTATGTTACCGTCAGTAAATGTGTCCACTGCATCATTTATCACATCTTGAAGTGACCTTTCCTCCCTCTCCATTTCCCAATCCACACAGCAATCTCTCCTCCCTGATCCGCTATAGATTTCCTCTAATGTCCTGTCTTTCTTTTCATATATTTCGCTGTCAATGCTCTCCTCTCCTCCAGATCTCCTCCATGATCTTTGATGAATATTTTGACTCTCTGTCCACAGATCAGGTCTGTCCATCAACTCAATTCATGAGCCAGCGATAAATGCTAATGCCTTTTGGGCATCTTTTTTTACCCATCTAGCTGGTAAATGGTTAATTAATAAACATTAGGGACGGAGATATCAATAAAGTGCTGATATTTTTCAGGACTTATCGAGCTGAGCTGTTTTTCATAGTATCTGTAATTAACCAGAAGATGGTTGTGGCTCATGAATTACTGTCTTTTCATTGTGATAGTAGTGACCTGTAGCATACATCCATCAATACAGAGTGTAGATTAGAAACCCCAAATCTACAATGCAAAGTCCCCAAAGATTGGGTAAGTGGATGCTGAGGAAGGTGAATTACTCATTGGCTTCTTATGGGCTGGACCTCAAAGGAGATTTTTGTAGCTCAGTAATGCTGCTAAAATATGGAGCATATTGATCTCTTTAAGCTACACCAGTAGCAACAATTAAAAATGAATCCTAACTGTGTTTCACAGTAGTATCATGCAGCTTGTATATTGGGAACTATTTGTTCAATCTGTATGGGCGATTCTACTTACCAGAATCTACCTAAAGCTAAAAAACTAAGCTGGCCATATTGTACATAAAGAAAAGTTTCAATAATCGTGTTGCAAAATTTGACATCATTAAAAAAAATTGACAGGCCCTTTTATTGCCCCCAGTTTCAACCCCTGTCCTAAAGGAGAAGTATAGCCAAAGCTCGTTTGGCTGCTGTACTTCTGTGGATCACAGGAGCGCAGTTGGTTCTGCCCTCCTGTGATCCATTTTCAGCAGACGGGGCTGAAGCCCGCTTTCGGCTGATGTCATGGAGCCTGTCCAGGCTCGGGCAAGATCGTGACAATAAAGTCTGCATCTGCCCACATGCCTGGACCGGCACCAGGCTCAGCCTATCAGCAAGCCGCTGAGAGCCTGAGCCAGCCGCTCCCACCCCCTCCACAGCCCAGTGTTCCAGTGAGTGCAGGGGGGCAGAGCAGAGAGCTGATGACTGACAGTCTGCAGGTCTCTGCACAGGGAGCTGTGAGAACTGAGCACCGGCGGTGTTTGATCGCTTAGTCCTCAGTGTTGAAAGCTCTTGGGGACAGATGCAGCATCGGACTGATGCTGCATCCACCTAGGTAAGTATGATTCTTAAACAAAAAAAACCTATACATCTCTATTAGGGCTCCTTTCACATCTTGCAGGTGCGATGGAGCATGGACACTTTTTGCACGTTCCCGCCTTCGCATTTAGGACAGCCCTTTATATTTCAATAGGCTGTCCTACACATGAGAAGTGCACAAAAGAAGTGCCTGACCCATTTTAAAAATTACATTGTATCAAAACGCATGCATTTTGAAATATGCTTTGAAAGATGTTTGGGGAGCCATTTAAAAGCCATTGCAGGAAAGCGTGCGATGTTGTGCATGTTCCCGTGATGCAAAAGTGTGAACAAAGCCTGAATGATTGTTTTTCTGAAAAGACAGACCCTCAATAAGCAGATCCCTAAATTCTGCTTATTGAGCTCATAAATTCGTAGAAGACCAGATGAAGATTTTTAATAAACTTTCCAAAACGTCTCCTGTCGTTATTTACACACACTGCCTTTTATGGGGTGAATGGGTAGGGGTACAGTGTACCCCATACCCATTCACATAGGGAGGGGGTCCGGGATCTGGGGGGCCCCCTTGTTAAAGGGGGCTTCCAGATTCCGATGAGCCCCCTGCCCGCAGACCCCCACAACCACCGGCCAGGGTTGTGGGGATGAGGCTCTTGTCCTCATCAACATGGGGGCAAGGTGCTTTGAGGTGGGGGGTGCAGAGCTCCCCCTGCCCCAAAGCACCAACACCCCCCCCATGTTGAGGGCATGTGGCCTGGTATGGTCCGGGGGGGGGGGGGGGGCGCTCGCTCATCCCCTCCCCCTTCCTGCCCTACCGGGCTGCATGCTCGGCTAAGGGTCTGGTATGGATTTTGGGGGGGGACCTCACGCCGTTTTTTCGGGGTGGGGCTACCCTCAATTTCCATGCCGGACCCAAAGAGCCTGGTTTGGAACCTGGGGGGGACCCCCACGCCGTTTTTTTTCCCATTTTTGGCGTGGAGTTCCCCCTTAAGATTCTCACAGTGCAAGTCGCGCCGCATCCGACTTGCAGTGCGACTTCCATTCAAATCAATAATCTCCCATAGGGAACCATTGATTTTGAATGGAGGCAGAAAAAACGTATAACGTGGCTGAACGTATGTTCATCACGTTCGGTCACGTTTGGTCATGTTCAGCCGTGTTTCTGCGTTTCAAACGCCGGGAAACACAGGTTCGAACGCAAATAATTGCGTTCCAAAAAACGTCCCTGAACTCAACTGCCTGCAAATGACTGTAAACGACCCTGTGTACATGGACAGATAAGATAACATGTAGATGGGTTCAGGGGCTTCTAAAAAAAATGCCCAACTGCTCCTAAACGACCATTTACAACGTCCCGTGTACATGGAGCCTTACCTGTCCAGGGATCCCGCGATGCAGGCACCCGAGCTGATTCATCAATCGGCTTCGGGTTCAGGCGCCGGGATTGTAAATAAGGCAAACCGGCAGTGAAGCCTTCAGGCTTCGCAGCCGGTTTCCTACTGAGCCATGTGCGAGTTGCACTGCACTTTCTGAATGGTCCCGCTGTCTTCTGCGACCTGTGTGTGTCCCAGAAGGGAGCAGGGGGAAGGAGGAGGGGTTGGAAATGTCATAGATCAGCGATCTTATCCGGAAGTGAGAGCTGGTACCTGTCAAACCCAGGTACCCGCTCCCCCTAAAAAAGTGCCAAATATGGCAGGGGAGGGTGTGTACAAGTGGAGCTTGTGGGTGGAGCCCCGCTTTAAGGAAGAGTGAGAAAGGAAAGCCCTGGTGATTCCACACTACTGAAAATACAAATATTTTTGTATTACTGATTGTGATTTTGAACAGCTTGTATTTCTTCCAATATATACAAGGTGTTCTCTGATTGAATGATGTGGAGATTGTGATATCACTGTCTTTCCTTTCCACCTCCCCTAAAAATTGAAAAAAATACAAGACATTGAATGGTGACAGTGCTGAGCGAGTGCCCCCTGTGGTAAGTGTAAAGTGGGGCAGAGGCTCTCATAGAACCTGAGCAGGACTCAGAAGATTGCAGCTATCACTGTGATAGCACTGACTACTACAGTGATTTCCCCAGCAGTCCATCAGGTTTGAGTATTGCATACTTATTGGACCAATGTAAGTGTGCATTACAAATATTTCATGGAGTACAGTTTTAGAGAGTCAGTCTGCCCAAAATGTTCAATTTGGTTGGCCCTTGTATCTCCCTCCCACTGGGCTTTCATAGCTCCCTATAACTAATCAGAGCCATTTAACAATATTCCAGCATAGAAAGTGCAAGTCCAAGGTAATACCAAGTGCAGTGCCAGTCTAATTTGGGAATTCAGTACTAGAGATCTCATTACAGGAATAACCTATAGATAGAAAAAGCCACTGGGGATTCAGTCCTTCAGCATCTACCTGAAACACTATTTTTGGGGTGACCACCCCTGTAATTATGGAAATTTTGTTTAGATATCTCCCTAAATTTAGTTGAATTTGTCGTTCATTGGCATTTTGTTAGTGTCCCTTTTAGAATCCTGTATGTTCCCATGTTCTGTCTAGTAGGGAAGTTTATCCGTCTAGATTAGAAGGTGTCATGACATGCTGGGACTTGTGGTTCTCTAATAGCTGGACTAGCTTTGATTATTTCGTGGAGCAGTCATGCGCCCATGGATAAGATTCAGAATCGTCTGTGTTGAAATCCTGGTATTTTTTTATGCTTGATTTGCATTAAAGTGAACCAGTGGCCAATCTAGGAACATTAAAGTATTTACTGTACAGGTTCTTAGCAAGCAGTAAATGGGCTTTAAAGGTGAAATATGGCCAAAGTTTTTTTGGCTGTACTTCTCTTGGGAATCGCAGCAGTGCACTTAGATCTGCACTCCTGTGAACCGTTTTCAGCCGATAGTAGACTAAAGTCTGCTGTCGGCTGACATCACTTAATCAGTCCTGGCTTTGGAGAGATCCAGAATTTAATGTCAAGATGCACCCAGATCCCTGACCAGCAGTTAGCTCAGCGTCTCAGGACTCAGCTGAGAGCCTGAGCCAGCCTCTCCAGCCCCCTCCCAGTGTGGCTCCCCAGTGAGCGCTGGAGGGGCAGAGCAGACTGCTGGTAACTGACAGTCACCAGCTCTGCTCAGTGAAGACCGAGAACTGAGCAATCAACGGTCTTTGATCACGCAGTTCTCTGTCTTAGAGGCGAAGATGGATCGATGCTACATCCCTCTAGGTGAGTATGTATTTTCGTTTTTTTCCATTTCTGAACTTCTCTTTTAAAGCAAGACCACACTGACCTTTGTAGGTGCAGATACTCTAGAGCAGGGGGTGTCAAACTCAATTTCATCGCAGGCTGCATCAGCATTATGGTTTTCCACAAAGGGCTGGTTGTATCTGAAAGACTAAATGTCCAGAGCACCCCATCCCCTCTTACATCAGATGTCAAGAGCCCCCCACCATCAAAAGTCAAGAGTCCCCAACCATCCTTTACTTCACAGTGCACCCCACTTACCTGCTTCCTGCAAGAAGCTGGGGTAAGAGCTGGGAAGCAAAAAGTGTAAGGTCTGGAGGAGGACCAGAGGAGGGCTCGAGTCAGCTGCCTGAGTCTGCTGAATGCTAAGACTAGGGGAGGCAGAGATGAGGGGCTGCCGTGGCTTCACAGAGAGGCGCAGGATCTGCAGGAGGCATTCTGTCCTCCTCTCCACTGCCGAATCCTGAGACAAGTTGATGGTGGAGATGAAGGGAGTGCTGCAGAAGGGTTGAGAGGGCCCTATGAATTGGCCTGGAGGGCCAGATTTGGCCACGTTCCTTGTGTTTGACACGTGCTCTAGAGCAATTTATCTTCAAAGTTCACAGCAGAAAGATCATTTCAGCTCATCTCTCTGCTCCAAACAGCTCTTCTCTCCCTGCCCCCTCTCACAGTATTGATTTGTCAGAATACGAGCCTTCTAATATAAATGCAGAACAGATGTTTACATTAGAAGGTGAGATGTTGAGAAGCTAACCAGAGCTCAACTTCAATTATGTAAATTTAAGATGAATTTCTCCACAGTGACTACAGCTACATAGGTGAGCAAGGGATTATTTTAAAAGCTAACTCCATGTTCTCTCCCTTAGCAGCTCTCACTTTTAAAATAGGTTTGACTGTGCAGGGCCCGGACTGCATAAACATGCCATTAATTCACAGAGATCTGTAAATGGCAGATGGACTTGTAGCTCTCAATGGAACTTGGGCGCAGTGACCACTGCTGTTAGTCTGTTGACACTTCCTCTGGCTGTCTAACTGAAAGTCTGTACCTTGGTATGGACAGGGAGCTGGAGGAAGAGCCTACAGGAATCTGGCATTGCACCTGTGATCTATTCATTGTGGGTGCAGTCTTGCAGGCTCCTATGCAAAAATAAAATTGCACCTTTTTTTTTTTCCTGCAAGAATTTGTGCATTTATTATTTTTATAAAGGCTGGTTTAGCCTTTAAAGCCCATTTATTGTTTATTAAGATTATGTAATTGCTTGAATGTCCATAGCCTGGCCACTAGTCCATTTTAAGCCCCATCTCAGCGGGCCAGATAAATAGAAATGCAGCATAACACCTAACCAGACCCTGTGGTATGTGTTTATTGTGTATTGAGCCAATGAGCCAGCAGCAAGTTCTGGATGAGTCTCAGAAAAAAGCATGGAACAATTCTGATCAATGGCTAGAGAGTTTGACAGCTAGTAACCTTCAAACGTTTTCAGAACTACAAGTCCTAGCATGAATTGACTGCTCCGAACCCTATACCTTACTGTTTTGTATAGTCCAGAATATAACATTGCACAGGAAATTCTGTCTTCTCTAGAGCTGTGTGGGTCGGCTCACTATTATCATGCTTTTCATTTCATCTGTTGATCATCGCTCTCATTTCATCAACCAATCATCGCTCTCTACTTCCTGGTCACACAGATCTTATCACCCAGTCCATGTGATCTGTTCGCTGACTCTAATGGGGTCTTTTCCCCAAAGAAGGTTTGTGCTATGAATTAGATTGTCTTGTTAGAGAAGAACTGAATTGTTTAAGGGGGGTGTCATTGTATGAGGGGGTTCTGATCTGTGTCTGTGAGTGAAACAATCATCCCCTCTGTGCCAAAGGTCTGTGTTATATCATAGTTGTCTTTGTATATATATATATATATATATATATATATATATATATATATATATATATATTTGTATTTATTCAAGAGAAATTGTATTTTTAGTAGCTTTACATTTTTTGTCTGTAAATTTTACTTGAAAGTAGTATTAAACCCCAAACCAAAAATGTAATATATTACAGTTTATCAATCATTAGATGTGGTTGCTGCATTTGTTTTCTTTCTTTATGCTTTTTTTTCCCCTGGTGATCCGGCCAGTTACGTACCTCCTGTATTAGAGCAAGCGCCCCCACTCTGGATAAAGGAGAACATTGGGGCACCTTTGGACAGCAGCGGGAGGGGAGTGTTAGATGTACTAGCAGATTAAAATACAGTAACAAATTGAGGCCAGTGCACATATGCTCAGTCAGTGCCGGATTACCGAATAGGTAACAGGCCCCACTCTGTTTAAGCCTCGATTCACATTTATGCGAGTGCGGGAAGGCTGCGAATCCGCAGCCTGTTCCCGCATCGCACACGCACCCCCGGCAGTTCACACTGCCATATGCGATACGCTGGGGGTGTCAATTTTGATTGCATATCGCAGTGCGATCGTGCAGTTCGCACAGGATCGGATCGCACAAGTGTGAACCGCTGTGCGATCCTGATGCGGCTAGAAAAAAGGGTCCCTGTGCATGTTTGGAGCGGCTGCGGTGCGAATTTAGCCATACAAAGTGTATGGCTAAACTCGCACCGCACAGCCGATCGCATGTAATGTCGGAGCAGTGCGCTCCGATATTACATGCGAACCCCGCACACGCACAAGTGTGAACCGGGGCTAAGGGTCCCACAACAGCAGATTAAAATAATATTGATTTGATCTTCAAAGAAAATTACAATGAAGCTTTCTTAAATTGTTTACAAAAGATATAAAAAAAAATGAATTCACTCAAACAAAAAATTTTACATTAAAGACTCTATAGAGAAAATCTTGTATTAATGTAATGTACCCAATAACAACTTGAAGGAGAAGTACAGCCAAAGCCCGTTTGGTTGTACTTCTCCTGTGGATTACAGGAGTGCAGTTTGTTCTGACCCATTTTCAGCAGACAGCGGGTTAAAGTCTGCTGTCTGCTGACATCACAGAGCCGCTGAGAGCCTGAGCCGGCTGCTCCCACCCCCTCCACAGCACATCATTTCAGTGAGCACAGAGGGGCAGAGCAGAGAGTTGCTGACTGACAGTCATCAGCTTTCTGCTTGGGGAGCTGTGAGAACCGAGCGATCTGCAGTGTTAGATCGTTCGCTTCTCAGTGTTAGAGGTGTTGGGGGACAGATGCAGCATTGGACCGATGCTGCATCCACCTAGGTAAGTACAATTATTAAAAAAAAAAGAAAACCCATGCTTGTCTTTTTAAAGTCCATAAACGATAGACATCAGGTTCACATTACAGTTTGCCTCTTAAAAGCTTTAGATCTTTTTACGGCTGTCATTTTGTAAAACATTTTGGCGCGGCCTACGTACGTGTAATGTACATTAGTCATGGTCATCTCCATCTAGAGGTAGTCAGTTAGAGGAGCGCCCAAAATCAGCAATAAGAATCCCACTTTGATTTAAAAGATAGTTGTTTTATTGGTAGCCGAAAATATTAAAGCCAACGCGTTTCGGGGGAACCGACTCCCCCATCTTCTTCTCCATCTAGAGGCTGACGTGCACACTGCTTAGTTTAATATTATCCCACCAGAGTGCGCCCATGAGAAACCTCCAGAAACCAGCAAGGGGGGCCCTAAGGTTTTGACTGCCTAGGGGCCCCCACAGAGTTTAATCCGGCCTTGCTCATAGTGAACATGATAACTGGAGTGAGCAGAGGGATGACCTCATACCTGTGCTGCTTTCCTTTGATTGGCTAGTCAGCAAGCCAAGAGTGTGCCTGGGTTCTACTGTAGTACTTTTGCTGCAGAGGAGATCAGGGACCTGAATCACAAAATTAGCTGCACAGATTTAAAGATCCTTTTATCGAGTAAAAGGGTTCCTATACATATATTTAAATTGTGTAACTAGTTATTTGTCTGGAATTCAGCTTGAAGTTTTACAGGGAAGTCTCATTTTTTATTGGTTGGAGTGGATTGCATAGTCTTATGAGTTGGACTTTTATGTGTTCTGTTGTAAACCTGTGCTGTAGATTTTGGCCCCAGAACTGTCGTTGGCGGCCGCAGGCGGGTTTTTCATTCGAAACGTGGAAGATTTATGTTAATGACTACACTCTATTTTGCAGACTCCTCACCTCGTTAACCTTAATGAAGATCCTCTCATGTCGGAGTGCCTTTTGTATTACATCAAAGATGGTATCACCAGGTAAGCCAACATAGTATGTAATTGCACACCTCGGTTTTTGCTTCACTGTTACTGCTTGACATAACCTCTGCCTTCTTGTTTCACCAGGGTTGGTCAGGCAGATGCAGAGAGGCGCCAGGATATTGTGCTAAGCGGTGCCCATATTAAAGAAAAACATTGTATATTCCGCAGTGAGAGGATGCCAAATGGAGAAGGTAAAGGATTCAAACAAATGTTGTACTGTAGTGGGACAGGCTGAGGTGTCAAATGACTGCACAGTTAAAGTGGTTGTAAACCTCAGACATGAAATATGAACAAAGCATATCCCTCTATAGTGTGTACCTGTCTCAATTAAAAGCACTGAGAGTAATTTCTGTCTGCTGCTTCATTCCTCTGCTATCAGCATGAGTCACTTCTTACAAGTTTTCCTGACCCCAAGAGAAGAATGGTGACAGAGGAGGGACCTCCAGCAGATTGACAGCCTCAGCTTTGTTCCTGTGAGCTGTGTGGAGGGGGGGGGTGTCTCTTCCCTCCAATCAGCTCTCAGAGCTCGCCTCACTGAGCTCTGCAGAGTGTGACTTCAGCTCTCCGTCCCCTTTTTTCTTAACTCTCAGACAAGCTTTTAAATTCAGCACCTTGAACAGATGTAGAGAATATAATGCTATAGATAAACAGGTACAACTTGTGTAGGAGGATTTGTTTCATCTCCTATTTATCACCTGAAGATGGTCCCTTCACTGGGTATATGTAAGGGTTTACAACAACTTTAACACAACTTTTCTTCATATTGTTCAGTTTTGAAACAAATTATTTTATGCTTTGAGTTCATCCATACCAAATGTACTTTTATTGCATTTGGGAATCCAAAGAAAATACTCCTTCAGCAGCTGTTACTTATCTCTTCATTCCCTTAGTTGTCGTCACATTAGAGCCATGTGAGCATTCAGAGACTTACGTTAATGGAAAGCGGGTTGTTCTTCCTGTACAGCTGCGTTCCGGTAAGTAGGAAATTTTTCACTGTATGTTACTTCAGCCTCCGAAATGGTCGCCTCACTGACTTTAATCCTCCTTCCATCTCATTCTTACAGGGAACCGAATCATTATGGGTAAGAACCACGTTTTCCGTTTCAACCACCCCGAGCAGGCTAGGGCAGAGAGGGAGAAGACGCCATCAGCAGAGACGCCCTCGGAGCCTGTAGATTGGACATTTGCCCAGCGTGAACTCTTGGAGAAACAGGGCATTGATATGAAACAGGAGATGGAGAAAAGGTACATGCTCTTTAGTGCCCCAAGCTATTATTACCCTTATTCTACTCTCTATGGCTTGTGCAATAAGGAAAGAGCATAATACACACAACCAATCGGATTTCATTTTTAAATAAACTTTCCTGAACATCAGTCTTCTTAGATGCTCTATAGGACTTATATTTGGTATTTAAATTGTGTACTTATTATTATATTTAACTGAGCATGTTGACCCCTTTCTGCCCAGCCCCCCGTCCCTTTTAAATAGAGACTGTACGCCTCGGGGGTGATCATGTGACCACTGTAATCATGAGCTGGTCCCACTGGCTACTGCTTATTAGTGGGGACCAAGAGCTGTCTTTGACAGTTCAACCTCTGTGCTGGGAGCACGCAGTGACCACGCTCCCAGAAAAGAAACGTCAGCCGGCCAATAGTGCATATGTGCAGTGTGTGGGAGTTATAGCCCACCCTTTTGTCACTGTACATATGTGTCTTTCAGGCAGCAACAGGTTAAAAATGGCCAGCTTAAGATTCCTCTGTGTATGGCTGCCTCTAGGGCAGGGGTGTCAAACTCTGTTTCATCTGAGGCCACATCAGCATTATGGTTGCCCTCAAAGGGCCAGTTGTATTTGTAAGACTAGATGTCCAGAGCACCCCATCCCCCTTACAGCAGCTTTCAAGAGCCCCCCACCATAAGAAGTCAAGAGTCTCCCACTCTATCTTACATCAGTGTGCGCCTCCCTTATCTTGTGCTGCTGCAAGGAAGAAGCTGAGGGCGGAGCAGGGAAGCAGAAAGTGCAGGGTCTGGAGGAGGCTGGAGTTACCTGACGGAAACTGCTGAATGCTGAGAATGGGGGATGAGATGAGTGCTGCTGCGGCTGCACGGAGAGGTACAGGATTTGTAGAAGGAGTTTTGTCCTCTCTGCTGCTGACTGCTGAGAAGGGGGGCAGAGGCGAGCCTCTCCGTGGCTGCATGGATAAGGGCAGGATCTGAAGGAGGAGTTCTGTCCTCCTCTCTGCTGCTGACTGCTGAGACAAGGTGGGGGTGGAGAGGAGGGAGAAGGGGGATGCGGCAGCTTGAAGGCGAGGTAGGAAGGCCACATGAAATGGCCTGGAGGGTCGCGTTCGTCCCACAGGCCCTATGTTTGACACATGTTTTAGGGCATTCTTAGGACTGTTGTAGCTGATGGCATTTTTCTCTTATCTTTTCCTGCAGGCTTCAGGAAATGGAAATTTTGTACAAAAAGGAGAAGGAAGAAGCAGATCTCCTCCTGGAGCAGCAGAGACTGGTAAGAGTTGCATTGCTTAATTTCCTCACTGTCGCCCCCCTGTTCTCACTGGCACTTTTCCCTCACACCTTGTAGCATGACCACACTTCTTAGGCCTACACATTGGATCTCAGCTGCTTAGTTAGGCTATATGTCTACTTTGTACTCTTTAGTGTTATGCAGCTTCTAAACCTTTGCCATAACCTCTGTGGGCTTTTCCAGATCCTTTTTTTCATATGCACTAGGATACACTTTAATGAGGGGTTTTTGCATGAAAGGGCCTTTTTACAACAAAACTAGCAGTGCACAAGTTGACTCCTAATATATGGTCAAGCTAGTATTCTCTGTTTATTTCAAAAACACAAAACTTTTTGTAGTGGTCGACGATTACTTATTGCATCCAGTCAGAAATCCGATTTCAGCAGTTGGTAGCAGTCCATGAAAGCTGATTTTGGATTGATACTTCGCCTTCTGCTTTTGTCAAATAAAGGGACAGTATCACCCATTTAAGACCTAGGCCTTTCCAATTCTTTAGGAACTATAACTCACACCAACTCCTCCCAGTATGGCTGCCAAGGGGTAGTTATACAAGTTGTTAAAATGAATCTATGGGCAAAATCAAATCATCTAATTTTATACCTGATGCAGTTTGTCAGTGGCATTAACACAGAAGCCTTTCTCTTTTTTTGTTTTTCTGTTTCCATCCACTAAGATACGGTATATTTATTACCTGTTGATCCTACCACAAGAGCTGGTATTTGTCTACTTCCTTTAACAGGATGACAACACTGTTTATTCTGCAGTGCAATTGCACAGCAGCGTTGTCACCCTGGACATTGTATTCTTCAATGGACATGAAGTTTCTAAATGGACTTTGAGCAAGAAACAAATAAATTAAAGCATAACTCCACCTAAAACTTTAAACAGAAGCAGTTTTTCTCTTATGGAAAGAAGACTTAACGCATATAAATAAAAGCTAACTATTGTAAACACCCCCACCAGTGTTATATGATTCGTCCTCTTTTCTCTGACTGCCACTTTTGCTAGGGAGCTTTTCAAGGAAGTGTTGAAGTAATAGAACTGCTGGCAGGAACAACAGTTAGGCCTCTTTCACACATACGGTCTGTTCAGATCCGCCTGTCAGTTTTTCAGGAGGATCTGAATGGACGCCCCATGCATCTCTATGGGGCAGCGGATGTCAGCGAAGACATGTCCGCTGACATCCGATCCGATCCTGTCCGTCAAATCCGGACGGATGCAAACCCTATTTTCCATTTGTCTGGCGAATCGGATGAGAACGGACAGGCGGTCCGTTCTCATCCGATTCCCCCATAGAGGAGAGCGGGGATCTGACACCTCCGTCTCCGCACACAGAGCAGAGACGTAGCTGTCATCCGCCTGCTCAGCGGGGATCGATCCCCTGCTGAGCAGAACGGCTCTGCCGACGGAACGGAGACGTGTGAAAGGGGCCTTAATAAAACTGTTAAAGCTGAACTCCAGCCTCACTTTCTTTCCCTACACTTGTAGCAGATCCTCTCTTGTGTTTAAATAGACCTCTCTCAATTCCCTGCAAACTTGTATATACACAATATAACCTGTAAAAGCCGAAGCAGCTATCTTAAGCTTGCCTTTGTTTCTTATTCGAATAACTTCAATCATGCATCAATCCCCTATCCTTTTGGTCCATACTGCCCTTGCCCACCTATCATAGCTTTCTCTGCCATCAGTCATTTTGTTCCCGAGCCTTATAGGAAAGAACACATATTTGGCATCCCTTTAGACGTGATCAGCAGATTTCACAGCTAAAACTCTGCAGCACCCAGTAGACAGCAGGGAGCAGCAGGAATATCTAAAGGGATACCATGGATGTGTTCTAACATATAACGCTCTTGAAAGAAGATCCAAGACAGGGTCTTGCAATGTTTACTGGAGCCTGCCGACCCCCCCCCCCCCCCCCCCAACAAACAGAGCAAAGATCAGCAGGCAGACACATTGAAGACATCACTGGCTATTTCAAAAGGGGTATTTCTTGAAAACCAAATTTATTTGATTGAAAAATGTATTTGCATGTTGATGGGGGTGCAAGGGAAGGTATTTCATGCAAAAATTACACTTCCAATTTAACAAGGGGACTCAGAAAAACAAAAACACTGTAATAACGCTAGAGACAGACTGAATCATTTATGTCATTTATTTTGTTATTGTTGCGCTTTAATTTTCCTTGAAAGTTATTGGAACACGAACTTAAAGAAACCATAATTGGCTTATATCAGGAAGCTTTTATTATCATTTACAGATTAATAATGTAAAAATATAAGGAGATTTTTAGGCGTTATGATATCAAATGCTGATTTCACTTCCTGCTGCAATTTAATAAGAGAGTATCGAAATCTGTTACTTACAAAATCCAGTTCTGTGTTTTTATATGGAGCTGCCAGCGTCATTAGAGGCTGGGCAGGGGCCAGACCGTTCCTATTTTAAAATTTTCGGGCTATCGGGCACCAACCTACGAGCAGAGGATTGTTCTTGTCCACACAACCTCAGATGTTCTCTTGGAATGTTTTAGAATAAAAAGAAGAATCCAATTGGTTGCTCTGGGCAGAAAGCAAAGACACGGTTAGCACTTGGTGTTTATCTGCTTAAAGCGGATCTTCACTGCGTCTAAACACCACACACCAAAAACACCATTTAGATCATTTTTAATATTCAAAGCAAACTCCCTCATCCATCCATGTCTCCATGCTTTATTTTGTTGAGAAAAACACCCCACTAGCATTTCTGGCCGTGGCCATTTTGAGTAAGGGCAAATGATTCATGTAGCATTTACTTCCTGCAATCCATCTGCCCGTAGCTCAAGCAGGCAGGAGAGCGTGCTTACCTGAGAAAACCCTTCATCCTCTCCTCCCCTCCTGAAGACTCCTGGGATGTATGACATCATTTGCGTAGACAGGAAGTAACTGAATAAATGTAAAACAAAAAGTAAAAATGATATACTTTCCTATCTATTTACTAATGTTAGCAGCATGAGGATTAAAAATAATCAATGTTTGGGGAAACACCTAAAAATAATAGGCAGTCCTCTTATTGGAAAAGACAAGCATTAATGATACTCCAGAAGTTCTGCACTTCCTCCTGTGAGCTCCAGCACTCTGCTACACAAAGTTCCACATCCCCGTTAAGTTCCCGCATCCCCGCAACCCCTCAGGTTTTACTTTAGTACTTGCCCCAGTTCTAACAAAATCATGTAAGGAGCAGAAAAAATGTTCTTGTTTTGCACCTTGAAAGTATGAAACTGCTACAGACACCAGCAAAGCTGGGATGATCTAGAATCTCCTCACATGCTTTTGCTGCATTATTACATTAGGGCAAATACTATAAAATAAATGAACATGAAATGAAATGCATAGGGAGGCCGGGGGTGCAAAATTTCACCAGCTCGCAGTTCTATCCTGCACACAGACCTCAGACTCTAGTTCTTATACATAATTGTATTGTAGAAGGTGATAGTGTCCCTTTAAAGCCAGGAAATGTGAAATGTAAAGGCATGGAGTGTACTGCTTGCGTTTTTGTGTACTACAGAACCTGAGAAGCTTTTTTAAATGAATGCTTCTTAAAGGAAATCTCTCATGAAGGAAACTTGGGGGCAGCCATTGCTGATCTTTCTTTCTGAAAATACCAGTGGCCTGGTTGTTGTTCTGACCTATTGCTTGAGGGTCACTTTAACAGCCAGGCAGCTAACATTTTTTAGAAGGAGGTCCGCAGTGACAGCCTCTGTATTTCGCTCTTGACAGGTGTACTTTAAGACATGGAGGGCAGTTGAGCAGAATCTGTGGGTGCCATCGTCCTGCACACCTTAGGCAACTGTTATTGGAGTGGGATTAACTGGCCTCTTACCATTACACAAGGCTGAAGCAAAGCAGGGGGGTAATCTGTAAACAAACAAAAAAAAAAGACCATTGCTGGCTTTTTATATTTTGGAAATAACCAATATTTGGTTTTTAGGCTCCATTTACACTCTCATGCGTCATTGGACATCAAAGTCGCATGACAAGTCGCAGCCCATTCTTTTCAATGGCACTCATTCAAATCGGTGCATATTAGTCATAGCAACTTTGAAAAGGTGGCTGCGCTACTTTGATGCGACTTTGATCCAGAGAGTGTAAAGTTGGAGCAAAGTAGCTCTCCAAAGTCACACTGGAAATAGTGCAATTTTGGAGTTGCGCTAGTGTAAAAGTAGCTTTACGCCCGCCGTTATTACAGAATGCCTCCAGTGTTTTGTCAAGAGAACGTTGTTCTTCGTGATAGTGTGGGAATTCTTACATTACGATATGGTGGAAAATCTTCGTAATTTCCTTAAGCAGCATGTAAGCCTCTATGCGTGTGCACATTTAGAAGATTATAGGTGTACTATCATCCTAAATTGCATAAAAGGGAAGAGTAACTAGGGGTGACCCCTACAAAACCCCCAGTAGGAAGAACAATAGACTACCTTGGTACCCAATTAATAAATAAAAATATTAAAAATATATACATTTTATTTGTACAAAATTGTTTAAAAAGTCAAAGATACAGAATGTATAGTACAGGGATATGCAAACTGTGGCCCTCCAGCTTTTGCAAAACTACAAATCCCATCATGCCTCTGCCTCTGGGTGTTATGCTTGTGGCTGTCAGAGTCTTGCTATGCCTGATGGGACTTGTAGTTCTGCAACATCTGGAGGGCCATAGTTTGCATACCCCTGGTAGTACAACAGCAATTCGTGATAACCTCAACACACAGTAAGTTATACAAACATGTCAAACTGGTCACATAGTAGCTTCAGACAAATGCTGAAGGCATTTGATTCACAATGTACTGTATATCCTCGACATGTTTCGTGGCTGAAGACACTTCTTCAGGTGTTATACATTGTATTATCCAAGATAGACCAGAGCCCAGATGACAGTCAAGGTAGGGATGCCACAGGGGTTCCCTCATGGCAGGCATGGGGATGCAAAACTTGTAAGTGTGTCAATGTAGCAATAATTGCTGAAACGTGCTTTAAATAGAATAACTGCAGGGACACCTAGCAGGTGAAATGGTATGAAATCCTAGGCATATGCAGCAATGCATCTCAAAGCATTGCTTTAGAGGACACCATCGCTCAAGGTCTCAGGTATGATAAGGAAAGGCTCCCAAGGCGTACAGCAGCCATTATACATTCTGTATCTATGTCTTTTTAAACAATTTTGTACAAATAAAATGTATATATTTTTAATATTTTGGTTAATATTTGGGTACCGAGATAGTATATTGTTCTTCTTCCTGGGGGTTTTGCAGGGGTCACCCCTAGTTACTCTTCCCTTAGTAAATTCCTTGGCTGAACTGATTTTCTTCAAAATGGTTGCTTTAGTCATTTTATTTCTGCACTGTAATGAGAATGTGGCCTGTAGGTTCAGTAGGAATCGGCCTTCCCTAGTGAATTGATCCTTTGTCTAATGGATCAGCTGCCTCGGTGTGTGCAGAGGATGATTCCACTTTATGGTCTGTGTCATTGTCTCTGGACTGCTGTTCTCCAGTCCTCTTCACGCTCCAGATCTATTAACCCATATTTCTACAGAATGAGTTATCTTTGTGTGGAGCTTGGTACTGATCTGCAGCGCTGTGCATGCGTTCTTTCCTGTCGCTGCATGCCGTCTGGACTTTTCCTTTTTTCGCTTTATCGGATTGATGTCTGGCTGTGCACTGTACCTGCTTTTCTTTTATAATCACAGATACAAAAACCACAAACTCACTCATCTGAGATAAAACAAATATCTGTTGGGATGTCGGGTAAAAATGATGATGACTACATTTTGCAGCCAGTGGTTATATTCTCCCCCGGGGCTCCTGAGTGGTGTTATCACACAGCTGCAGATTCCTACTGCTTCCAGCTCACTTGTTTTGTGGATAGACTCACCTAATCAGTGTAGTCGACTATCACTACCCAGCTACTGGTAAACCTGGCAACTGCCCTCAAGAGAAATATACAAATGCAATCACCTGGCAGGGGATGACTAGGCTAAGGGAGGGGTGGTATTTGCCCCCTGGAACAGTGTTAAGCAGGTCATACACAAAGCAAATTTCTTCCTGCAACTACGGGAGGGTGGGGGAAGCCATCCCCATCGGGAGAAGATGCAGATTATTGCTAGTTGCTATACTAGCCACTAGAGATGGGCTTGGGTGTGTTCGAGATTCCAGTCCCAATCCACCTGTTCAATCCCACCAGGAAGCCAGTACTGCACACCACCAATCACAGGCAGTGAGACATTTCCTGGTCTGCGCTGCTGCAGACTGGGAAATGTCTCACTGCCTGCGATTTGCAGTGTCGGCTTCCTGGTGGGATCGGGTAGGTGGATTGGGACTAAGATCCCAAACACGCCCGAGCCCATCTCTACTAACCACTAGCGAAAATCACATGCAAATCCGTCTGGTTGTACCCAAGTTGATTGATCAACTTGGTCATTCAGCCTGCCCATTCATGATTCGAATCTTGGCCAGTTCCTTCTGAACTGGCTGAGATTTGAATAATCTATAGCCAGTTTAAGTAAAGCTGGCTATACACCGCTTGAAATTCAGCCAATCCCTGTGGAATCAGCCAAAATTCATGCTGTAGGTAGACCTGTCGGTACCACTCGGCTCCAAAAAAGTCATGAAAAAAATTTGAAGGAGTCGCGTTCAAAATCACCAGGGGAACAGTGACTGCATCCAATCAGACAGCCACGTGTGCGGCTTAGTGTGGATTGGGAAATCCATTAATTCTCCCATTCAGCCCTCAGGTAGCTTAAAGTGGTTGTAAACCTCAGACAGGAAAAATTAACAAAGCATATCCCTCTAAAGCATGTAATTGTCTCACTCTAGAGCTCAAAGTGTCAATTCTGTCCACTGTCTCCTCCCTCTTCTATCAGCAGGAGTCACTTCTGACAAGTTTTCCTGACACCAACAGGAAAATGGTGACAGGGGAGAGACCTCCAGCTGATTGACAGCCTCAGCTCTGTTCCTATGTGCTGTGTGAAGGGTAGTGGGGTGTCCTTTCCCTCCAATCAGCTTTCAGAGCTCTCCTCAGTGATATAACTTCAGCTCCCCGCCCCCTGATTTTCAGAGATGATATATCCTGTGTAATTTCAGCACTTTGAATGGACATGGGGAAAGACAGCTGTAGATAAACAGACACAACTTATGTAGGAGGATTTGTTTCATCTATGTGTATCACCTGTGGCCAGTCATCTCACTGATATATGTAAGGGATTATAACCACTTTACAACCACTTTAAGATAAACAAAAAGGAGAGGGGAACCAAAGGAAGATTGCTGGACTATACTGGTACCAAAAGGCGGATTGGCCATATGCAAGTTATAATAAAAAATTAAATACTTATTACAAAATTGAAATAAAAAACAGTCTAGTACATTAATAAAACACACAAATAGAAAGAAAAAAAAGAATTGCTGTCATTGGGCGACGTCACCCAATGAGATCAATTCTTTTTTCTTTCTATTTGTCTTTTTATTAATCGACAAAACAGTTTCTTATCTCTATTTTGTAATAAATATTTGTTATCTTATTATAACTTGCATATGGCCGATCCTCCTTTTGGAGGTACGTCCCGATTAGCCTTCCCTTTTCGTTTGAACCATTTTAAGATATGTTGGCTGTTGTCCCCGAGCGGAGATATTTTACCATTTGGATATCGATTAATTGAATTACAGTCAGCAACACACGGTGGTATTTATTATATAGTATATCTGTCTGCCCCATATTCAGACCCACAATGTCATTATTTTCCAGAGGAAAGTATCCACTCACCAACCAACCTTTGCAGTTCTTTGAGGTCATGTAAAAAAACACACAATCACTTGCAGCACTTGGAGTTCTGCCATGAAATTTCAATGTGCAGCAGGCCATCCGTAGCATTAAAAGAACTCCCTTAGGGAAGGCTTCATCGTTGCAGCCCTCCTCAGATCGGGGAAGTGAATACAGGTAACTGTAAAAGAGCACACAGGACGGTGCAAACGCCTATTGCATTACCAGTGGTTTATTGTTTAAAAACATACAGACAATTAAATACTCACAGAGGTGAATAGTATATAAGTGTTGTATAACCCCAAACAGAATACAGTGCAGGAATTGCATGGCCTGACACACAATACCACTACACTGGCAAGCTGATGCATTTCAGGGGGATGCACCCTCTTCTTTAAAGCTAAACAAACCAAAATAGTATTCGCTATATATATATATATATATATATATATATATATATATATATATATATATATATATATATATATATATATATATAGATATACTCCCTCCACTAAAAAATATACCACCCACAGGAAGGGGCGGTTTTTGGAGAGAGTGTATGTACATATATATAAAATATAGCTTTTGATATGCAGGTTTGTTTAGCTCTGAAGAAGGGGGTGCGTCCCTCGAAATGTGTCAGCTTGTCAGCATAGGGATATTGTGTGTCAGACCAGGTGTATTCTATTGGGTGTTATACAAAGCTTATATATTATTCACCTCTATTCAATTGTCTTTCTGTTTGTATAATAATAATATTAAGCCTCCTGTAATGCACTAGGTGATTGCGCCCTCCTGTGTGCTCTTTTACCACACCCCCTTTTACCATGTCCACCAATCACTGTAGTACCATGGCACACTTTGCATGGTTCACGTTCTTGAGCTACCGACCATGAAAGGGCCAAAGAGTTCCCAGTCCTCCTCTGTCAGGTGACATTAGTCTCAAATTTTTTGAATCAATATGGAGACCAATATTGGCGCTTGTTCCATGGAGAACGCTGGATGTTTTTCGCCAAGTTTCTTTTAAAGACAGCTGTTATGAGAAGAAGTGGAGAGTGTCCATGCAGTGATCCTACAATATATACTGTATCTGGCTAAAGCTTTTTTTTTTTTCTTTTAATTCCTGGACAGGATGTAAAGGGTTAGAACCTCCTTTCTACTGAGGATAATTTAGAGATGCCATGGGAATAGGATGATTGTTTACATTCTGCTGTCAGTGGTGATTTCCCTGCTGACAGCAGGGGTGACTCATCGTTGTTAGGATGCCGGCGGGCGGGCTCCTTACAACCAATGACTCACCCCTTCTGTTGACAGCATTTTTAAGAGGGAGATTTCCCTTCACCTTGGGAAAATCTATTCTCACTTCCTGTTGTGTTTTGATAACTTGAAATGAAGGGAAATCTTCCTAACAGGACTTGTACTGCAAAAATAAAATAAAAATCTGACAGGAGTTATATCCTTCCCTACTTTATCTGATTCTGAAAAATTTTAGCTAGGGGCACACTTTATTGTACTGTAAACATTGGCCACAGCAACAATAGATTTTAAAGCTATTATAGTTGGAGGAAAGAGAAGTTTATTTTATATATATATATCTATATCGGTTGTTAGGGAGCCGACACCCGCCGGCGTCCTAACAACGACATGTCATCCCTGCTGTCAGCGGGGGATTCGCTGCTGACAGCAGATTGTAAACAAAAGATCTGACATAGAAAAAAAAATTAAAATAGTTTGGGTCACCTCCAATCCAGAGCAGGCCCCATTGGGTCAAGTATGGATTTTGAGGGGGTCCCCACAGCAAAATAAAAAAAACAACAAAAATGCGTGTTCCCTCCCCAATATTCATACCAAACCATTCGGCCTGGTATATATTTCAAGCGGGTCGGGTCCCCCTCCAGAATCCATATCAGACCCATATGTGAGTATGCAGGCCAGGAAAAGGAAGAAAGCGAGCCCCCCTCCTCCTGAATCATACCAGGCCACATGTCCTAACACATTTAAAAACACGTGAAGCCCAGCTTTCAAAAAGCTGCACAAGCCACGATGTGCAAAAAAGTGCAAAATGCGTAAATGCACCACACCACCCTCCGTCAAGCATCAGAGCGTGAATGGGGCCTAAGGTGTGAGGAGCTGCTACTTCAGCACCTCCGTTTTAAAATTTGAAGATTAATTTCTCCATAATGCCTTTAGATACAGAGGCGAGTCATGGCTTGTTTTAAAGTGCTTTTACTGCTCAGAAAATATGAATACTTAAGCTTACATAGTTTGGGCACTGGTGCACTTTAATGTTTATAAACTATTAACAGACACTGATGGGAATATTTTCATTGATCACATATGTATTTAAAGCTCCCTATTGGTCCTTGCTGTCCTATTAGTTTTTGTGTCAGCAGTACTAGGGTAATTGATTTGTGCACTTTGGTAAACCACCACATATATTACCATAATTTTCTATTTTTTTTGAGGTTTTTAGTTTGTTTTAAATATCTTGCTTTAGTCTTCTCTTTGGTGTAGTATACAGCATTTGATAGTTGATCTGTAAAGTCTGTTCAGTGACAACAGAGGTATTTTATTCTAGTAACTTACAAAGCCTATCCAGAGTCAGATGCCACCCCCGTGGCAAAGATGGGCAGTAGGGCTATTGGTTGCACACACGTGCAGTAAGCTCATTGACCCTAAGCCTGTTAAATTTGCTGGCTCTGAGTCAATGAGTATAGTGGCTGTCTGTGTTGTGCTCAGTGACACTAAACCTGCACGTTTAGCATGCTATGTGTCATTGAAGAGGCTTAGTTGCTGACACAGGCCGGGCGCTCTGTATGCACGCTCTGTACACACAGCACTCATTTTATATGTAATTTGTGGTTAGATTGGCATTAAAATCAAATAAAGTTCGGAATCTTCGTGATCTGAAAACCATTAGAATATTTATCAGCTTTCTACGACACCTCACGAACATTCCTCGTCGACCCACATGGTGGACTGCCCTCTACACTAAAGGCCTATCTAACACCTTGTCCTTTCTCTTGAATACTTAACTCACAAAGCACTGCAACCGAATTTAAGCACGAACATCTGAAATCTGCATTTACTAACCACGATTTACTGACCTTCTTCTTGGCTGTCTTTGCCTACTTGCATCTTGGAGTGGTGGGTTTGCTGTGCGAAGAGACTCAGGATTTGGCCTGTGTGCGTTGTGCATGGGTTGTTTTACCATCTCTAACTCTGTGCTCTTTTAACGAAGGCTGCCTATCTTCTCTTCCAACTTCTCACACGTGATAGGTGAGAACTGAAAGTTTAGTTTCACTTTTTCAAAAACTTCACATTTTGTTTTATTTTTTTCACATCCTGTTGTTGTTTCCTTAGTTTATTTCATGACCTTTCTTTCTTTTGCCATTTGTTGTTGTTTTTTTTTTTGTTAGTGTTTTCCATTTTTTCTGGTTTCTTTTGGGGCCATTTTGATTTTTTTTCTTTCTCAAGGACGCAGACTCGGACAGCGGGGACGACTCAGAGAAACGGTCATGCGAAGAGAGCTGGCGGCTGATCACATCCTTACGGGAGAAGCTTCCTCCCAGCAAAGTGCAAAGCATTGTTAAAAAGTGCGGCCTACCCAGTAGCGGAAAGAAACGGGAGCCAAATAAGATGTATCATATCCCACAGAGGCGGAGACTGAGCAAAGATTCTAAGTGGGTGACCATTTCCGACCTTAAAATCCAAGCCGTGAAGGAAATTTGTTATGAAGTTGCACTAAATGACTTTCAACATAGTCGACAAGAGATTGAAGCCCTGGCCATAGTCAAAATGAAAGAACTCTGCTCCATGTATAGAAAAAAGGATCCAAATGAACGTGATTCCTGGAGGGCAGTGGCTCGAGATGTTTGGGACACAGTTGGAGTTGGAGATGAGAAGATTGAGGATGTAGTGCCTGTTGGAAAGGGTGCCTCGGATGTCGATGACCTGAAGGTTCATGTTGACAAACTGGAAGACATATTGCAAGAAGTGAAGAACCAGAATAACATGAAGGACGAGGAGATAAAAGCACTACGAAACAAAATGTTAAAAATGGAGAAAGTTTTGCCCCTCATGGGTCCACAAGGTGAACGTAGACCGAGAGGTTCTAGTGCTGAACGTGATAAAGGAACAGAAAGTGATAAATGTAAAACCTTTGACCCCAGCAAGGAAGAACAAGTCTACCAGGAGACAGATAGTAGTGATGCCATGTTTCATAGAGGGCGGACACAATGGATGAGGCAGGAACAGATTAAGTTTAAAAACCTTCAGCAGCAAGAGATCGCAAAGCAGCTCAGGCGCAACGGACCTCACCGCTTCATCCCACCAGAGAACCGTAAACCACGGTTCCCCTTCAAAAGCAATCCCAGTCATCGAAGTTCCTGGAGTCCAGGTACACACATTATCATTACAGATGATAAATGTATAGAAGTTAAAGTCCCAAAAGAAGCGGAAATTGCAGAACAGGATGAGGTAGAACCTGAGAAGCAAATCTGGAGCCCTTTTAGTCACTTGCGGAACCAACATTTAGCACAGCAGCAGCAGCAGTACCGGGGACATGGCGGCAACAACAACAACAACAATGATAACGCCTCTGGCCGATGGAGAAGTAACTCCTTGAATGGCTACCAGAAGGGACTAAGGCGCCAAGCATCTGGATCATCTGAGTCACTTCAGTCCTCTGAATTAAACCAGACTGACTCACAGTATTTCCAGCAACAGCCACACCAGGGGCATCCACAAAGGCAACAAAACTGGGGGAATCATTATGGTGAGAGTAACGAAGGCAACAATACCTCTTATAACAAGCAGGGTGACCGACCTCACTATTACAACCAGTTTGTCACCCCACCTCGCATGAGACGTCAGTACTCTGCTCCCAATCTCAAATCTGGACGGGAAACCACAGTGTGAAGCAGTGGTTTCCTGCAAGGACCCTAATGCAGTATCCAATGGAAAGGGAGGATTTTACAGGCTGCACACTCTCTGTGACCATGTCCCTTCCTCCCCTTAAGCTGGCTGATCAACCATAACAGTGTTGGGTGCATTGGAGCTTCCCATTCTCATGTTTTCTGTGTGTTGATTTTTTTTTATTTTTTGTGTTGTTTAAAGTCTAGGACAGGGACCGAGTAAAGTGTGTCTAGATAGTTTTCCCTTAGACGAATGATCTAGGGGGAGGCTTCTCCGTCCATGTTTTAAAGACACTCTACCTCTCCCACCTTTACTTGCAGTATTAACTATGGCGCTTCATACTACCTACCCCTTGTGTTGAATACAACTGGCACATATTCCCTGTATTTGGTTAACAAGATGTTTGTAGTCTAGAGGAGTATTTTATGTGCACTGACTTCTTTCTGTATTCACTTGACGTGTTTTTTTTTTTTTTTTTGTTTCTAGTTTATTTTTTATTACTGATAAACCACTAGGATGCCTTAAAGTAAAGTGACTGAGCACTCATTCTGCGAAGACGACATTACCAGAACTAACACTGACCCTAACACTAACTTTGACCATAAAATACTGTTGCCCTCACAAAGTTAGGAGGTGTATTTCTGGGTGTCATCTTATATTATGAGACCATTACAATGTTATTAAGGATAGGGATATACTTTTTTATTTACTATCTAGCTTGTTGTTTGTTATGCAGTTATTCTTTTTTTTTTCTTTGATGTCTGTTAGTATTACGGTTTACCCGCTAACGTCAGGGTGCAATTTATCCTTTCCTTTTCCACCTCATATTCTACATAAATGTTGAACAGAAAGCAGATTAGCCACTGCCATTCAAGAGGGCAGATTTATGGGTTTGCCACTCAAGGTGCTGCACTTTCAATCTGGGCTTTGAACGTTGGTCAAGGTGCCTGGAAGTTATTCACAACTATGGAGCCTGTTTTTCTCTCATGGGGCTCGTTAGTGTTAGAAGTATGTTTAAAACAACATAGTAGGTAGTCTGTCAGAGACAAAAAGTGGTTAGAAAGGACATTGTTGAGAACATAACTCTCCTGTTTAGGAGCAATGACTCCGGAAAGTTGACTTTTAGCATGTGTATGACAAATTCAAACAGAGGAAAAAGGAGGTGAATTTGGCTGTTCAGGTAAAGACCAAATTCTTGACACATAAACAAGTTATTGCTCATTCCTTTTTTTTTACTCAAATTTTTTTTTATGATGGTTTATAGTAGGGATCGACCAATTATCGGCACCACCGATCTATCGAGGGGCCGATATGCACTTTCCCCGATATATCGGTATCGGCCCCGGAGGTTACCGATATTGCCGATATTTCGGGAAAGTGCTGTACCGGAGTGATGCCTGCAGCTAGAGGCATCACCCCGGTACTGGCGTCCATAGCCGACGGTCGGCTGTCTTGTAATGACAACCGATGGGGCTGAGAAGCCAGGTGACTTTCATTACAAGGAGCGGGAGGGGATGTCGTCCCCCCACCGCCTTCCGCGGCTCGCCCGGGCCTCCCGTTCCCCCGGGAGACCCGGGCATCCTACCTGCATGGCCACCGAAGACCCGACCAAAGCCGCATTCGGCTCTGATCGGGTCTCCATGTAAAAAACCCGGAAGTGATGTAATGACATCACTTTCGGGTTTTCGGCGCCAAATTAAAAAAACTGACAGCATTCAAAACAGCCAAACTTGGCGTTTTGAATGCTTTTCAGTGCAGAGGAGGGGTTTGGGGTCTTTTAGACCCCCAGATCCCTCCACAAGGAGTACCTGTGAAAAAAAAAAAAATGTTTTTTACATATCCGAAAATATCAGCCGATACTGATATCCGATGACTAAAATATCGGTATTGGCATTAAAAAAATGATATCGGTCGATCACTAGTTTATAGTACCATTATTCATAGTTTATCCTAGAATAGTCTCAAAACTTGCTGTGACATTCTTCCAAGGTTGTAATATTTTAAGCCAGTCACATCTCCTTGGGAAATGCCTTGGACTTCTTTGCATTTCGCCCTTCACCCCTGCAATTAATCCCCAATAGGGAGTGAAATACCTGGCAAAAGAGGTGAGTAGGCTGGTTTTGTAACTGCTGGCAGTAAGTTTATGTACGCAAGAGGTCAGTGATGTGCAGCTTCACTACTTTTATGTGCTGCTGTATTTTAAGTATGATATTGCCACATTGGTTTTAAGTATCAGACAGTCTAACCCAATTTTTGAAAGATTTAATTTAAATTTTAGAAGAAACAAGTAGTTACCTATAGCCAACAGCAAGATTTCTGCCTGAAGATGAGTACAGAAATATTTGTTTTCTCTAAGATTTGAAATATTTGTTTCCTCTAAGAATGGCTGACATCTATTTCCTAGCAGTTATTTTTACCTGGAGGTGGGAGATTTATTTGCCCACTGAACCACTGGTCTATACTGCTGTCTTTACCCTGACATAGTCCAAGTACCTATGTGTAGTGCACAACAGTCAAAAATGTTCTCTCTTTTTCTAAATTGGAAATTAAACATTCAGCAAATGTTTCCTAATGTGCTGGAAGTCCATCCCAGTTTACCCATACTCCATTGTTACAGATGTTTGGATCTGTCACTCTCTCTGCTTTTATATTATACTCCACATGGCTGATCTTAGTTATAGACTTTTCATGATAAGTAGACCTGCTTCAATTCTTCCAGACTCAGAATTAAATTATGTTAAAGATATTTCACTGATTGGTTTGCAGCTTCTCATTTGTGGCATGTGATCCTGTACCCCAAATCATGGCTTTCTAGAAGTAGCTTTTTGGCAGAGGCTTAGGGCATCATGAACGTTATGGAAAATTTAGGCTGGAAAGGGGCAACTTGTTCAGTATTTCTGAAAGACCAAGTTCTGTTTTTAAAGAGGAGCTTTTTTGTGATGTGACAAATGTTTATGAAGGTTAAACTAATTACACAGATTGTTATGCTGAGCGAGAAAGACAGTGTAGGTACCTTGTGAAGGACAGATACATTGAGATAATGTTGGTATGTTCAAAGTGGGTTTGATAAAATGTAGCCCAAGTCAGTATAGATTGTCTATATGATAAAAAAAAATAATATATATATATATATATATAAATATATATATACAGTAAACCCCCCTCCATTGCGGGGGTTACGTTCCGGACCTAGCCGCGAAAAGTGAAAATCCGCAAAATAGAAAAACCCTATTAAAATGCATCATAGGCATGTTTTTTTTTTTACTGTCACTGTACGTGTAAAAGCATTTTAGGCTCCATTCACACCTGGGCGTTTTCAGCTCCAAAAACGCTCAAAAGAAACGCTTCCAAAACGCCCAACAAGTAAAACCCCATTCATTTAAATGGCCCCTGTTCACATCTGAGCGTTTTGCAAAACGCCTGTAGCTGAAAAAAGTACATGAGCTTCTTTTTGGGCTGATTACCAGCGTTTTTGATAGATGTCAATGAAAAACGCCTGAAAAAATCGCGGTAAAATCGCGGTAAAAATCGCGGTAAAAAACGCTACGCTCAAGTGTGAATGCAGCCTAAAGGTCTTTAAACACACTTTTAAAACAATAGAAACTCATTTAAACACATAAAAGATACTGAGAGACAGAGCAAGAGCTATGGAAAACACAAAAATATTTCATTTTTAATGATTTATATAGTAAAATAACATTACAAAAAAAACCGCAATATACCGGGACCGCAAAAACTGAACCGCGATGGAGCGGGGGTTTACTGTGTGTGTGTGTGTATATATATATATATATATATATTAATACATTTTTTTTTTGGGCAAACAATAGTAGCAAGGTCAGGGCACTCGCAGATATTTAAAAAAGCATAAATAATCCAAGATTTTATTCACTGGCGTTTCAGTGGGTCACACCCCTCTTTTAAATATCTTGATGTTTAAGGTAGTATTATACCTTCATTAAAAAAAAAATCCCTCTAGCTCACGTGTCAAACACAAGACCCACGGGCTGAATCCTTGCCATTTCATGTGATCCTTTCACCCAGGGTTTTTTTTTTTTCAAGCTGGGACGTGGCTGAAAATAAATGGAGAGAGATAAGGATCTGAGTAGGGAGTTGTGTGCAGAGGGAGTAATGAGGGAGAGTGGTGCAGAGTTTCTGCACCTTTTTTCGGGGGGAAAAAAACCTGGATACATATAGTCTTACATACAACTGGCCCTTTGAGGGCAACCATAATGCTGATGCGTTCCACAATCAAATCAAGTTTGACACTCCTGCTCTAGCTCCAGTTTTGCACCAATTTGCTCCAAAGATGTACTTTTTGCTTTTTCGGTTTCTAGCATTCTCGATGCTCAGAGCACGCACTGTTCTCATCTTCATTTTGTTTCCTCGAAAGCTGGAGGGTAGTTGGAATGTAGCTGCTGTCAATCACTGGACTGGTAGGAGGAGCAGTGGAGTTACTTTAGTGACTCCTCGAGAGCTTTGGTGCTGCCTATGTGTGAGCCTGGCTGGGAAGGGCACGATAGGGTGGCTATGCTGAGGCTCCAGGGAGACGCTGAATGGCAATGTAGCCACCCTGTAAGAGGAGGTACAGCAGGCATCAATTTGAATGGAAGATTCTGCTAAAAAGAAAGAATCTTCAGAAAAAAGCAATAGAAGAAGTATGTGGAATTTGCTTTGACATATAATTTGTCTATGACGGATCAATAACACATTTTTGTCGCAGTGTCCTTAGCACCATGTTGGTCACAGTTTTGAGAGTTGGCCGTTGTGCTGCCGTTGGACAAATTCCCAGCTGATTGCATTTCAAATAGCTGTTGTGACCGTTGCTCTTATTTGCTTTTGTAGCCATTGTCTTTTCACCTACTAATAGAGAAACTTGAAAAATTTGTTTCAAGTGCAGTAGCTTCCAAAAAAAGCATAAATATAGCCGTGTTATAAAGTCAACCAGTGTTACTAACAATACAACCTATCTGTTTACTAGAAACCATTATCACTGACAGGCTCCGTTTTAAAAATGGCTGCCTATGTATAGAGGACAGGCGCTCTCTTATGTAGTGCATCGTGCTTTTACTCTTCAAGTCCTCCCCAGCTTTTGTCTTGTGAGTCTGAATGAATGTTGGCGTACCAACGTCTTGTTGACCTGTTTGCGTGTTATTACTGGGAGCTGTCCATCACCCAGCACTGAGTATATTGATCCAATGCTGCCCCTAAATCTGACGTCATACTACCTATAGGTGGCGCCACCCTGTTCTTCTCTTTTCATCTTAGGGTGGCTCTGCTTGGTTCCACCACTTATATTTTTATATTGTTGCTGGGAATACAGACCCAACCTATGCTGCCTTAAGAACCGCACCTTCTGGGGGACATCAGCAAAGGTGCATTCTTGTGGGGAAAAAGTACATTTTGTAAGCTGTCTAATGCACAGGTTTCTGTACAGAATCAACAACCTGTCAGATTTGAGGCTGCTCTTTGAATAAACTTTGAGATGAACTTGAAAACTGAGTTTTTATTGTATTGTCCAGTACTTGTGTCTGCACACACTAGGGAATGTACAGTATCTCACAAAAGTGAGTACACCCCTCACATTTTTGTAAATATTTTATTATATCTTTTCATGTGACAACACTGAAGAAATGACACTTTGCCACAATGTAAAGTAGTGAGTGTACACAGGGCCGCTGATAGGGGGGGACCACCAGTCCTTTTGTAGGGGGCCCGAGCACACAGGGGGGCCCACACAGGCAGGGGGATTAGTGAAAAATTACATTTACAGAACTTTCTCCAGCACCTGAAAGCTGATCTCCCCCCCCCCCCCCTCTGCCTGCTGCCAGCTTTTATCTACTAAGTAAGAGACAGTTGTCCCTCACTAATCCCCCTCCCTGAGTGCCCCCTCCCAACCCTGACTCCAATGTTAGCTCTGCTCCTGAGTTTGTTATCACTTTAACTTTGTTTCTCTCCCTGCAGTTCTTCCTATACTCCTTGTCCCAGCCCAGTGAGTTATGTTGTATTTGTGTCTGCTGGTAATGATTCTATTGTATTTATACTGAAATATAGCTTTAATGTTTTCTTGGGGAGGGGGCCCTGTCATGTAGTCTGTAGGGGGCCCCGCGATTTCTGTCAGCAGCCCTGAGTGTACAGCTTGTATAACAGTGTAAATTTGCTGTCCCCTCAAAATAATTCAACACACAGCCGTTAATGTCTAAACCACTGGCAACACAAGTGAGTACACCCCTAAGTGACCATGTCCAAAGTGGGCCCAATTAGCCATTTTCCTTCCCCAGTGTCATGTGACTCGTTAGCATTACAAGGTCTCAGGTGTTAATGGGGAGCGGGTGTGTTAAATTTGGTGTTATCGCTCTCACTTTCTCATACTGGTCAATAGAAGTTCAACATGGCACCTCATGGCAAAGAACTCTCTAAAGGTCTGAAAAAAGAATTGTTGCTCCACATAAAGATGGCCTAGGCTATAAAAAGATTGCCAAGACCCTGAAACTGAGCTGCAGCACGGTGGCCAAGACCATACAGCGGCTTAACAGGACAGGTTGCACTTAGAACAGGCCTCGCCATGGTCAACCAAAGAAGTTGGGTGCACGTGCTCAGCGTCATATCCAGAGGTTGTCTTTGGGAAATAGTATGAGTGCTGCCAGCATTGCTGCAGAGGTTGAAGGGGTGGGGGGGGTCAGACTGTTAGTGCTCAGACTGTACACTGCATCAAATTGGTCTGCATTGCTGTCGTCCCAGAAGGAAACCTCTTCTAAAGATAGTAACCATGTCCTGTGGTCTGATGAGACCAAGGTAAACTTATTTGGTTCAGATGGTGTCAAGCGTGTGTGGCGACAACCAGGTGAGGAGTACAAAGACAAGTGTGTCATGCCTACAGTCAATCAAGCATGGTGGGGGGAGTGTCATGGTCTGGGGCTGCATGAGTGCTGCCGACACTGGGGAGCTTCAGTTCATTGAGGGAACCATGAATGCCAACATGTACTGTGACATACTGAAGCAGAGCATGATCCCTTCCCTTCAGAGACTGGGCCGCAGGGCAGTATTCCAACATGATAACGACTCCAAACACACCTCCAAGATGACCACTGCCTTGCTAAAGAAGCTGAGGGTAAAGGTGATGGACTGGCCAAACAGGTCTCCAGACCTAAACCCTATTGAGCATCTGTGGGGCATCCTCAAACAGAAGGTGGAGGAGCGCAAGGTCTCTAACATCCACCAGCTCCATGATGCAGTCATGGAGGAGTGGAAGAGGACTCCAGTGGCAACCTGTGAAGCTCTGGTGAACTCCATGCCCAATAGGGTTAGGGCAGTGCTGGAAAATAATGGTGGCCACACAAAATATTGACACTTTGGGCTCAATTTGGACATTTTCACTTATAGAATGTGTCGGCAGATAAGAACCATTTGGCCCATCTAGTCTGCCCAATATATCTGAATCCTATGAATAGTCCCTGGCCCTATCTTATATGAAGGATAGCCTTATGCCTATCCCATGCATGCTTAAACTCCTTCACTGTATTTGCAGCTACCACTTCTGCAGGAAGGTAATTCCATGCATCCACTACTCTCTCAGTAAAGTAATACTTCCTCATATTACTTTTAAACCTTTGCCCCTCTAATTTAAAACTGTGTCCTCTTGTGGTAGTTTTTCTTCTTTTAGAGAAAACTTAGGGGTGTACTCAGCAAATTTACACTGTTAAACAAGCTGTACAGTCTCTGCTTTACATTGTAGCAAAGTGTCATTTCTTCAGTGTTGTCACATGAAAAGATATAATAAAATATTTACAAAGATTAGAGGGGTGTGCTTACTTTTGTGAGCTACTGTAGATGCCATCGCATGCGGCATTGCTGCTGTCCATAACATCATACCTGCCTACACTCTACAAGCATGTAAAAAATGGTCATTTAGGACCCAGCAAAGGGAACCCAAACAAAGCCTGCATGTACATAAAAAGCAGAGGTCTCAATTGCGTGCATAAGCAAATTTACAGTGTGTTGGAACCACATGCCTCATTCACACTGGGAATTCAATACTTGGTCAAATTACCAAATGCAAACAAATTTTCAAATTGCTCAATGAATCTGGTAAAGCAGCTCCAAAAACAAACAGGCCTCCCTGTACTGATAGATACACAGACATCACTCAAAGTGTAGACATACAGAAACGAACACCAAACCAGCCTGTGATAGAGTCCAAAATGCTTTTATTTATTTTTTTGCAATTCAGTCACATTAAAAATGATCCATAAAATATCAGGGTTTAGAAAAATGGAATGAGGACTTGAATGAGCTGAAAGGAGAACTAATGTCAGCGGCTTTTATATTTCCTAATGCAGGCTGCTCTACCCGACTTCTTCCGGGAAGTCATCTTCATTGGCCGACATGGAATGGTATCACTCATATGTATGTGCAGGAGTTCATTCATTCAGTCATTCCGGCACAGGTCCTGCTCAGCTCAGTGTATGTACATTCTAAAGAAAACTGTAAGCAGGCAGCTAAGTTTTTTTATTGCAGAAGAGAAATTGCAAGTCTCTTCTGCAATAAAGAGCCTGTCTGCTTGCAGTCTTTAAAATTAAGACTTTGGTTCTGCTAAAAGTCTCTTACACACCCAAAAAAAAACACAGCTCAGGTCGGAGCTGCTATACTAACAATCTGATGTTAGTACAGATATCTCCCCTGCTGTGCTATTGTGTTTTGACAATACTGGGAGCGCTGACCGGAAGCCTTTTTCAGTCATGAGCTTTTGACAGAAGCCAGCCGCTATATACACAGGCCGAATGTCAGCTGGATTCTGTTGAACCGATCGATGCCAGCCGGCATTCAGTCCGTGTGCACTAGGCTTAAGGGCTCATTCAGACAGGCGCTAAGACCCGTCTTCTGTGTTAAGCCAACTTTTGCTGCATCTGCATCCACCACGGAGTGTGCAGGCAGCCCATTGACGTGAATGCACATGTAGGCTGCGAGTAGTGGCTCCATGGATTGAAGTGCACAGTGTCTGTAATCGGATATCTGCACCCTTTCCTGCCTGCATGTCAGATTTTGACATGTGAATGTCTCCGTGCAGCCGCTGCATCTGCATCCACGTCTATGGGCTGTCTGGATGCACATGCAGAAAAAAGCAGCTCAGCACGGAGGAGGTCTCTCAGCGCCCATCTGAATGAACCTTTAAAGTAATCCCACAACAGTAAAATCAGTCTATATATGCAGTAAAGCATAATCCTCTTCGTTGTGTAGAAAGGCTATTTGATCCTGTGTTCCCTGATCCTCCCCTTCTTTTCACTGTCCTCAATCCATCTGCTGATTCAGCAGAGCCTTTGGGGCACTCCGCACATGCTCCGTTTTGTGTGTATTGCTAGATTGTTTTTTTTTTTTTCTTGGAAGGGTGTATGTGATCAGCACAGGGCCAATCAACAGAAAATCAGGGATCCTGCAGCCTCCTAGGACATACAGGGGGAATAAAAACTCCTCCTACAAGCTTTAACCAGACACTGATAGATGTCACACGACTGCTATATACTACTGATGAGAAAATATATTTAGCAGTTTAGATTTACTAAAATAACTGCATTTCCATGTTCTGTGTACTGTGGGAGACCAGATATAGTGAATGCAGGTTCTTGGGTGTAGTAACACTTTAAAGCCTCATACACCGAAAAAAAAACTCACAGCTCAGGTTGGAGCTGCTGTACTAAGAATCTGATGTTAGTACTGTGATCTCCCCAGCTGTGCTATTGTGTTCTGATAGGGGGAAGACCCCCTGCCAGAACACTCTGGTCAGCGCTTCATGCTGAAAGCTGAGACCAGGAGCCGGTTGGCAGACCTTTTTCGGCCATGAGCCTTCGCCAGAAGCCCCCAGAAAGACCGGTTTCTGTTGGCACATGGGTCAAATGTTTGATTTCTATTGAACTGGTCACAATTTGTCCCGTGTGTACTAGGCTAGGGGGGCTATTCACACAGGCGATAAGACCCGTCTTCTGTGCTGAGCCACTTTTTTGCTGCATCTGCATCCACCTCGGAGCTGCGTGCAGGCAGCCCATTGAAGTGAAATGCACATGCAGCAGCCACACAGACACATTTGCATGTCAAAATTTAACAGGCTGCGAGTAGTGGGTTCATGGATCGGAATGCACAGTCTCTGTGTTCAGATCCGTGCATCCTTTCCTGCCCGCATGTCAGAGTTTGACATCTCTCTTTTGCAATAAGATGCCCCTACCTACCTGCACAGCTCAGTCTACATTCTGGCACAGATCCTGGGTGCTGGGATGACTGAACTCCTGCGCATGAGTAACGTCATCCTGCACTGGCCATTGAAGATGGATGCAGCCTGGCACCCAGAAAAATAAATTATAACCAGAAGAATCTCCTCTTGGTCTAATTTCAACTCTCTTTTAGGACTGCAAATAAAGCACTGTGATCAGAGGCAGTCACTGTCTTCCACTGTCTCCAAGTCCTCAATCCATTTTTCTAAGCCCAGATGGAGTGGTGTTGCCCCTGAAAGGCATTGGATGGTTTTTACATGAGAGAACTTCTAAAACATAAAAATATCATTCTCTTTCTTTCACTGACGGACACAGCTCCATGTCTTCTAGACCAATGTTTCTCAACCTTTTTGTTAGTCGAGGTACCCTTTACAAATTAGGGACAGTCTCAGGGCACCCCATTCTAAAATGTAAAAACTATTCTAATATTTTTTTCATAATGCAGCAACATCCACAAGTCCAAGTAGGACACACAATGTTAGAGGTGACTTATTCTTCCAAAGCAAATACACTTTTGCAAACTGGTGCTGACTAGTATTCCAATGTTTCTCTTCTTCCTCAGTTTTACTCCATCATTCAGCTAATGTGACCCCAACGCTGATGGAGAGGGGCAGGGGAGAGGGTCAAACAAGGATGATATGCAGGCGACTGACATTATCCTTATCCGCTGATGTCATTGGTCGTTAGGATGCCGGCAATTAGAAGGTTGTAATGGTTCACAATGAAAACCTGGGACTTAGTGTAACTAAAAAGCAGCCTTTATCCACCCACCAACTTTTTACAGTTTTTGGGCAATTTTTAGGCATTTTGCCAAGGCACCCCTAAAGAAACCTCAAGGCAGCCCAGGGTGAAAAAAGGCTGTTCTAGACCATTGGGCATTATGCTGCTCTCTCTAGGAGTAGGACTAGGCGGAAACCTTTTTGGTTACGCCACTGAGGCAGTCCCAGAGGGTATACCATCACTTCCTACTATAGGACTTCAGTTTTTTTCTGCCTAGTCAGGAGGTTGGGTATGTTTAACCTTGTTGGGAATTCTACGTATTGCTGTGGTTTTCCCACCCCTTGTATTGATACTGCTTTGGGACATCCCAATGGTCTAGAAGACATGGAGCTGTGTCCGTCAGTGAACGAAAGACGTGTGATCAGTGGCAGTCACTGTCTTCAAGTCCTCATTCCATTTTTCTAAGCCCAGATGAAGGAGTGGTTACCCCTGAAAGGCATTGGATGGTTTTTACGTTAGAGAAGTTCTAAAGCATAAAAATATCATTCTCTTTCGTTCACTGACACACACAGCTCCATGTCTTCTAGACCAGTGTTTCTCAACCTTTATGTTAGTCAAGGCACCCTTTACAAATTAGGGACAGTCTCAGGGCACCCCATTCTAAAATGTAAAAAATACTCTAATATTTTTTTTATAATGCAGCAACATCCACGTCCAAGTCCAAGTAGGACACACAATGTTAGCGGAGACTTATTCTTCCAAAGGAAATACGCCCCTGAGGCAGTCCCAGTGGGTATACCATCACTTCCTGCTATAGGACTTCAGTTTTTTCTGCCTAGTCAGGAGGTTGGGTAGGTTTAGCCTTGTTGAGAATTCTACGTATTGCTGTGTTATTCCTACCCCTCATATTGATACTGCTTTGGGACATCCCTATGGTCTAGAACAAGGTTTCTCAATTCCAGTCCTCAGGGCACACCAACAGGCCAGATTTTAAGTATTACCTTGGGGAGATGCAGACTAGAATACTGCAATCACTGAGCAGCAAATGATATCACCTGTTATGTATTTCAGTTTTCTTGCAAACCTGGCCTGTTAGTGTGCCCTGAGGACCGGAGTTGAGAAACACTGGTCTAGAAGACATGGAGCTGTGTCCGTCAGTGAACGAAAGAGCTGGATTTTTGTCTTACCGTAAAATCCTTTTCTCTGAGGTTTACTGACGGACACAGCACCCGCCCCTCTTTTGGGTAGAGTTATATGTTCTTCTGACACTGCTTGGTACAAACGGAAGTCCTACAGCAAGAAGTGATGGTATACCCTCTGGGAGTGCCTCAGGGGCGTAACCAAAAAGGTTTCCGCCTAGTCCTACTCCTAAAGAGAGAGCAGCATAAAGCCCAATGGTCTAGATGACATGGAGCTGTGTCCGTCAGTGAACCTCAGAGAAAAGGATTTTACGGTAAGACAAAAATCCAGTTGTTATAGCATCCAGAATGGTAAGGCAAGAGGTTTGTTCTATTTGTTTTGTTATTAAAAGGAACTAATGGGCCATACACACTATACAATTTTCTGAAGACTTTTTTTCTTTAGACTTACCAAAACCATATAATATGAGGTCAAACCTTAACACTTTCAATTTGTATGCAATCTGGCAGGTTGCACTACATAGAAAAGGTAAATCTGAAGGCAATCTAACAACAAAAGTTGGATAGTGTGTATCCAGGTTTAGTCTGGAAAGTCGCGCCCAGTTTATTTAGGCCAGCAAAAGCTTACCCAACTGCAAGAAAAGCAGGTCCTGCTGTGCCCCAGTGGCAGGAGGTCACTGACATCCGCTAAATCTTCATTAAAAGGGGGATGACGACTCTGGCTGCACCCACAGCCTGGTGCTTCTGCAGATCACATGAACTAACAAGTGTGCTTTAAGATCATGTGACCAACAACACGAGCAATACAAGACTTGCTTTCTCCACTGTTAGGTATGTTTTTACTGTTTATAATACTCTTAAACTGGATACATACACACTATACAACTTTTGTTGTTAGATTTCCTTTAGATTTACCTTCAACTATGTAGTGCAAGGGCCTGCCTGATTGCATACAAATTGAAAGTATTTAGATTTGACCTCATATTATATGGGTTTGGTAAATCTAAAGGAAAAAATCTAAAGACAATTGTATAGTGTGTATGGCCCATTACTCTGCCTCCCCAATGAGCACCTGGGTAATAAAAGTCCAGCTACAGCCAAAAGATTTGTTTTGGATAGAACAGATGAGTTTGAAAATTTAAAACTTTTAAAATTTCTGTATTCCTATTGGGGAGATTTCTCTTCACTTCCTGCCCCAGTGACACCCTTGTATGTTACAACACGTTAGAGTGTCGTCCGAACAGGAAATGAGCGTTAATACCACATTGGGAACACATATTGGGGAAAAAATGTTCTTCCTCCCTTCAGTATCCACAACACTTTTTTTTATTTTATTTTTTAATACAGCTTCAGTTATGTCCATGTCATGCAAAATTGATCTATGGCATATGTATTTATCGCCCTGCTAGAGTGAAAACATTGAATCCTAAATAGACATAGGTACACTATATTGTCAAAAGTATTGTGGCGTTTGACTTTACACACACATGAACTTTAATGGCATCCCAGTCTTAGTCCGTAGGGTTCAATATTGAGTTGGCCCACCCTTTGCAGCTATAACAGCTTCAACTCTTCTGGGAAGGCTGTCCACAAGGTTTAGAAATGTGTGTCTATGGGAATGTTTGACCGTTCTTCTAGAAGTGCATTTGTGAGGTCAGGCACTGATGTTGGACAAGAAGGCCTGGCTCTCAGTCTCCGCTCTAATTCATCCCAAAGGTGTTCTACCTGGTTGAGTTCAAACAAGTTCCTCCACCCAAAACTCGATCATCCATGTCTTTACGGATCTTGCTTTGTGTGGTGTGCAGTCATGTTGGAACAGGAAGGGGCCATCCCCAAACTGTTTCCACAAAGTTGGGAGCATGAAATTGTCCAAAATGTCTTGGTATGGTGACGCCTTAAGAGTTCCCTTCACTGGAACTAAGGGGCCAAGCCTATCCCCTGAAAAACAACCCCATACCATAATCCCCCCTCCACCAATGATTTGGCTCAGTGCACAAAGCAAGGTCCATAAAGACATGGGTGAGCGAGTTTGGGGTTGAGGTGGACTTGACTGGCCTGACCTCAACCCAATAGAACGCCTTTGGGATGAACTAGGGCGGAGACTGCGAGCCAGGCCTTCTCATCCAAGATCGGTGCCTGACCTCACAAATCCTCTTCTGGAAGAATGGTCAATCATTCCCATAGACACACTCCTAAACCTTGTGGACAGCCTTCCCAGAAGAGTTGAACAGTGTTAATTTTGGCAGCAAATTTCAATTTAGTTTTAGTCTTAGGACTAAAATTACATTTTAGTTTTAGTCCCATTTTAGTCTTCTGCAAGTGTTTTAGTTTTAGTCGTATTTAGTCGACTAAATCTCCAGTACATTTTAGTCGACTAAAACGTCCTACATTTTAGTCGACTAAAACGTCCTACATTTTAGTCGACTAAAACTCATTTTAGTCATCTAAAATCAAATGGGTGTAGTTCAATTGTAATTTGTGATGCATTATTTAAGCATTTCTCTACAATTTCAAAACTCATTATATACTACTGCTGGAATGTAATGCTGCACAGTGCTAGATAGTGGTCTCAGGTCTGAAGGATGGCCTGCAATATGCACAGTGCCCTGGATGTCGGTGGTCAGAGAGGAGGCTTGTTGTAATGCTGCACAGTGCTGCACAGTGCTGGATGGTGGTCTCAGGTCTGAAGGATGGGCTGGCCTCAGTGGCCTGTAATGCACAGTGCCCTGGATGCCAGTGGTCTGAGGGGAGGCAGTAATGGCTGGCATGCTGTAATTGTAACACACTCACTTAGTGCCAAAGGGTGTTCTGTGTGCTCTGCTCTCTGCTCTGAATGTGGGTGGTTGTCTTGTGAGTCTGGACTCCAGAGGCATGGCTGTATGCACAGTGCTGCAGTGCTCTGGTCTCTTGCAGTCATCACGTCACGGGGCACACAGTCGCTTGCTTGCTGGGAGCGGAAGCAGGCGGAGCTCCGTGAAAACCGGAAGTTGGGTAAACGTCCCTTCCTCACATTCTCGTTTCGTTTTCGTTCGTTAACGAAAATGGATTTGATTTTCGTCATAGTTTTCGTCAGTTGACGAAAATGTGCTATACTTTTCGTTTCATTTTAGTCACTGTAAAAATGCAGTTGACGAAAATTGTGACGAAAACGTTTTAGTCGACGAAATTAACACTGGAGTTGAAGCTGTTATAGCTGCAAAGGGTGGGCCAACCCAATATTGAACCCTACAGACTAAGACTGGGATGCCATTAAAGTTCATGTGCGTGTAAAGGCAGGCGTCCCAATACTTTTGAACATATATACTGTATATCAAGATCAGAAGGTTACCAAAACCCATGAGCCAATCAGGGTAGTTAAAGACCAGTTTGTGTTTGGTCTCGATACTGCAGGGCAATGACAAACGTGCTTTGGTATTAGACACAGATCTGAGCCAATACATTTTTCATTATCATAGACTTCTATATTTAGACTTGATGTGAATTATTAGCCTTCTTTATACAGTATATAGTACATTATTGATAGAAATCCATGCCTTTGAAGAAGAAAGAAGAGGGGTTTTGATACCAAAAAGTAACTGTTCCTTTAGAAGTGACACAGTTGGTATCTGTATCCCCCTACAGGCCCAGCGCTGTGACTGTGCAATTCCCTATACGTTGTACAAGTCCATGAATGCATCTGCTTACTGCAATAGAACACCACCATCTTGTGGTTAAAGTGCAAAATGCAGCCGTATTTAATGCTTTTTGAGTACAAAATGTTACTTAATGATGTATTAAACCCAAAAGCAAACATTTATTGTATTGCAGGTTACCAATTCTTAGATGTGATGGCTGCATTTGTTTTCTTTTTTGACTTTCTTCTATTTTCATCTGGTGATCCTCCGAGCAAGTCTGTTGTTTTCCAAAAGAACAAGTTCTCTTCCACCTGTATGTTTACTGGGACAAAGCAAACTATTTACCACTGGCAGGGGTGCTTACAATGATCTACTTTTATTTATTGCTGTAAAACCTTTACCTTTAAAACGACTGTTTGCTGTAACTGAATATAAAGTATTAGCTGGAGTTTGGCTTCAAATTGGTAGTGTATCTATTTCATTTAACACTCCCTCCAGACTGACAATGCTGCTGTCTGCTGTGCCCCCTGTGCTCCTTCATCAAGAGTGGGGACACTCTAATAAAGGAGTAGTGTTACTGGCCAGATCACCAGGGAAAAACAGAAGGGAAGAAAAACTGAAAAAAGAAAATGAATGCTGTTTTTTTTTTTTTTTTTCCAGCTTTGCAGTCACATTTGAGAATGTTTTCCTATTCACACAGCATACTTAAAAATAATTTTAAAAACATTTTTCATACTTTTTTAGCCATTTGTTTGGTGTAGAATTTTACACAGGACACTATAGGCCAGTGATTGCGAACCTTGGCACCCCAGATGTTTTGGAACTACATTTCCCATGATGCTCAACTACAATGCACAGTGCATGAGCATCATGGGAAATGTAGTTCCAAAACATCTGGGGTGCCAAGGTTCACCATCGCTTTAGTGTGATCAATCTGGCGGGTCCCGGGCACTTCCATCTTCAGCCGGTCTTCTTTCTCGGTTCTCGGTCTTCAGCCACTTGAATGACCGGACCTCGATGATGTCACTCCCGCGTCTCAGTGTACATGATGGCTGACGAGCAGCAGGAAGCTTTCATAATGGAAGAGACTGACAAGGTCTCTTCTGTCATAAATATCTTGTCTGCCAGCAATTTTTCAGAAACAAGGCTTTACTACCACTTTAAAACCCTTTGTAAATGTCTGGGAACTGTGGAGACCAGTTGCTGGAGTTTTGGGGGAGAAATGTTGTCCCACGTTTGCCTGAGCAAATGCTACTCTAAAACCTCTATATGCCTTACCTATTAACATTAATGGTGCCTTTCCAGATGTCTAAGCTTCCCATTCCAAATGCACTAATGGACCCCCCCCCCCCCTACCATCAGAGATGGAGGCTTTTGAACTGAGCACTGATAAGCCAAAAGGTCCCTCTTCTCTTTAGTTCAGAGGACTCTGCATCCATGGTTGCCAAAAAGAATGTCAAATTTCAATTCATCTGACCACAGAACAGTTTTCCACTTTGCAACAGACCATTTTAAATGAGCTTTGACCCAGAGAAGACTGCAGCATTTCTGGATCATGTTCAGATATGGCTTCTTCTTTGGATGATAGAGCTTTACATGGTATTTTTGGATGACACAGCGAGCTGTGTTCACAGCCAGTGATTTCTGGAAGTATTCCTGAGCCCATGCAGTGATGTCCATCACAGAATGTTGACGCAGTGCCGTCTGAGGGCCCAAAGATCACTGGCATCCAATATTGTGTTTCAGCCTTGTCACTTGCGTACAGAGATTTCTCCACATTCTCTGAAACTTTTGATGATATTATGTACAGTAGATGATGCTATATGTAAAGTCTTTCCAATTTTATGAAAAATGTACATATAACATATCAATTTGACCGCGCTCATAAACGACCAATGATTACGAAGAAACCAATATGTGAAAAAAAAATTGCTCATAAAGTCCCACTAAATATCTCGTTATTCCTAGACAGTGAGATGATAGACAATCTTCTCCAAGACACGTCACTGCAGAGATCACCCATGAGAATAAAGATTCCTTCCTCCACCGACAATCACATGCACAAGCCACTCACCAGATGTATTTGACCCCCAATACAGGCAGTCAAATACAGCATAGAGATGACTCCATATAGGTCCCGGGTCCTTCAGATGAGGTACTAATTCTCAGATTAGGGATACATGAAAAGAGAAAAGCCTCTCATTGCGCAGTAATCAAACCAGTTTAGTAAAGAAAAAAATTCCACTTACAGTGTACAAACTTGTTCTCAAGCCTTTAAAAACACGGGATGCCGTTCCACGTTCCACCTGCATCCCAAACAGCGGAAGTGACGTGTTGCGTATCCGTATCCCTACGCGTTTCATCAACAAGCGTCTGACGTAATTAATTTTATGTTGAATACATTATTCTAAAATTGTTCAACAATTTTTAGTCACAGTTTTTCACAGATTGGTGAATCTCTGCTCTTCTTTACTTGTGAGACACTGACTCTCTAAGATACTCTTTTTATACCCAGTCATGTTACTGACCTTCCATCAATTTCAAAATGACCTGATTTTTTTTTCTTTAAATGGTCCATTTTCTTAGTTTAAACATTTGCTATTTTTTCATTTTTCTATAGTGAATAAATTATGGGTTGATGAAATTTGCAAATCATTGCATTCTGTTTTTATGTAGATTTTACACTGCGTCCCAATGGACGGTGGAATTGGGGTTGTATTTTTTCCATGAGTTCATTGTACTGAATGCCCATGCCCAGTGCCAGCTGATTTTTCTTAATGAATCTGAATTTGAAAAATTGCAATGATAAATATGTTACTCTTACTCCAGTGTTTCTCTGGCCAGATGTGTAACCTTTGCAACATGCAAATATCCATTCTACTATATAAGATTACATTATGTACGCTCAGCCTCCAGCTGGGACAATGTCCACAGAAGTCCACAAAGCATGTAGGAGAAAGTGGCCCACTAAATCTAGTGCCATCCACAGACAGTTGTAACTCAAGTGAGCTGTTCCTTATTAAAGCAGTTTTGCCAATACATCCTTAGACTTTCCAAGTATCAACCGTTGTGAGGTCTGGGTTACTACAGGGTATGGTCCAAGGTTTGTGGACACCTGACCATCATTTCTATATGAGCTTGTTGAACATCTGATTCTAGAACCATGGGCATCAGTATAAAGTTGCCCCACTCTTTGCAGCCTCCATGCATCTGGGAAGGCTTTCCACAAGATTTTGGAGTGTGGCTGTGGGAATTTCTACTTATTCAGCCAAGGGAACACTTGTGAGGTTCAGGTATTGTTGGATGAGAAGATCTGGATCTTAATCAGCATTTCAATTTATTTCAAAGGTGTTCAGTAGGGTTGATTTAGGGATCTAAATAGGCCGCTTGAGTTCTCCACACAAAACTCATCAAACCATGTCTTTATGGAGCTGGCTTTGTACACGGGGAAGAGTCATGCTGGGACTTACAAGGGCCTTCACAAAACTGTTACTACAAGTTTGGAAGAGAACAATTTTTTAAAATGTCTTTGTATGCTGTAGCTTTAACAGGAAACACTTGAACTCAATACTGTTAGGGTGTACACACATTTGACCATATAGTAAAACTACAATATATTACAGGTAATGCAAGTTTATCTTTTAAATAAACCAAAAATAAAACTCTTCTATATTATGCATTTGGTTAGGTATCATTTACACGACCTAGTAATAAACCTATTTCCATGTAGGATTTCTGAATTGCTATTACTACAATCTGTCTAATAAACAAAAGTGAATGGAAAAAAAAAATTAAGTTCATATTGCCCATAGTAGCCACCAGGATTCTCCATTTCAGGTTTGTAGAGAAGTTTTAGAGCAGGGATATTGAATTAAGATTCAAGGAGGTCTGGTCACTAAAATTTTCTTCCAACCGAGGTCCGAATCTCAAGTTTGTGCTACAACTTAGAAAGATTGTAGTCGTATATCAAAAAAATTAGAAATGTACAATTTTTCTAGCATTTCAACAGTATTTACCCCCCATCAAAGTGCCCCTTTACATCAGGCTCCCCCATCAGAGTGCCCCCATAGATCAGTTGTCCCCATCAGAGTGCCCCCAGAAAGCAGGTGTCCCCATCAGGGTGCCCCTATAGAGCAAGCTTCCTCATCGGAGTGCCTCCATAGATCAGGTGCCCCCATAGATCAGGTTTCCCCATCAGAGTGCCTCCATAGATCAGTTGTCCCCATTAGGGTGCCCCTAGAGAGCAAGCATCCCCATCAGAGTGCCCCATAGAGCAGGTGTCCCCATCAAAGTGCCCCAATCAGAGAGCAGATGTCCTCATCAAAGTATCCCCATCAGAGTGCCCCAGGGATTAGGTGTCCCTATCAGAGTGTCCCTTTCAGAGTGCCCCAGGGAGTACATGTCCCCATCAGAGTGCCCCCATAGACTAGGTGTCCCCATCAGAGTGCCCATCCCTAAATTTCAGTTGTGAACTATCACAATGCATCTGTAGATTGGTAGAGCCCATCTAAGTAAACAGTGTACCTGATGAATAAGTCACTGTAGGCAGGGGGCAGGAGTGGGAGCTTGAAGCAGAAGCATGCCGCACGGGGCGAGAGCTGGGCGATGAAGACGGGAGCGAAACGCGGTCTGGTCCTGGACTTTTAATGAAGGCTCTTTTAGAGAATCCTATTGGTTTCAAAAGGCACTACATTTTTTTTTTTATCTGGAGGCCTGGTGTTTATTACAAGTGAAAGCTTTGAGGATCACCAAATGGTATCGTGTACCTAGCTGCCTCTCTCCATGTGCCTTCCTGTATCTGTTGTGTGTGTGTGTTTCTGTCTCGCCTACACGTCCTATCTCTCCATCCTCAGGATTATGAAAGCAAACTGCTGGCCCTTCAGAAGCAAGTGGAGACCCGTTCACTGACTGCAGAGACCACTGAGGAAGAGGACGAGGAGGAAGAGGAAGGTAAACATTCCTCACAACCCTGATTAGATAGGAACATATTTGATTGTGTGTAGTTATCTCACATACAACATATAATAGATTCTCTTAAAATTTACTAAATCATCAGCCTTTGGTGCTCAGTGTAAGACTAAAGCTGCCCATGCACATACCAAAATTCTTTTTGTGGGGGCTCTGTTGGCACCAACCGACTTGACAAAAGTTGACTTTTGTAGAAGGAGCCAGGTGGGATGCAGCCACTGTTCAGGTGTCAGCAGGTGATGGCTGTCAAAATACAATAGTAGTAAATCAAGATTTAACATGGATGGGGAGATTCAAGAGATTTCTTTTGTTCACAGATTGATATGAAAGTGCACATGATGACCTGTACACATGAAAAGAGGACTATAGACAGTTTATAGTCTTTGGAAACCTTGATAATGATTCCTTTATTGATAAAGGCTTGAATATTTTTTCCCCTTTGTCTGTTAAATATACCATTGAAAGAATCTGTTCAAAAAGTGCAAAAAAATACCTGTTGAACCTGCCATAAATAATTGTTCCCAGCTGTCTCTGTGGAGTACAGAAACCTTTCTCTTTGTTATGAAGAAGGGTAAAGAGCCTTTTGTTCTTCAAAATGTTACTACAGGCGAATTATTATTTTTTCAAATATTTTTATTTTAAATTTGCAATTTACATGCCTCAAACAGAAACCAAAATGTAAAATAATAACAGTAAGAGTCGGTTCACACTGGGGCGACGCGACTCTGTACTACTTCGGGGGCGACTTGTGCATTACCATGCACCACGACTTCGGAGCGACTTGCATGGACTTCACATAATGGAAGTCTATGCAAGTCGCCCCGAAGTAGTACAGGACCCTTTTTCTAAGTCGGAGCGACTTGTGTCGCTTCTATTAGAACGGATCCTGTAGCGGTCAATGGACCGCGAGGGAGCACGACTTGTCAGGCTGACAAGTCGCCTGACAAGCCGCGCTAGTGTGGTCCGGCTCTTTTATACTGGTGATCTTGGCTTCTCCTCTTCTCCATGGGCCCCCATACCAAGCCGCTTGCTATAGAGACACACAGTGCGTATTCGCTCCAGAGCTGTATGCGTCTACGGAGCTGCGATCCATAGATACACAGAGCGCTGCTTGGTCCCACCCCCCACTTCCTCCTCATAGCATTTGATTGACAGCAGCAAGAGCCTATGTGAAGAAGAAGAGATGCAGCTGTGCAGAGTGTTTGGATCAATTGAGGATTTGGTGGGGGAGGACAGCAAGATGTAAAATGTTTTTTCTCTTTTATTCATTGACAGACACAGCTCTCCAGGATTCTGAACCATTGGGTTATATTGCCCCCTACAGGAGTAGGACACTAGGCAATAAAAAGAACTTGGCTACGCCTGTGGGCAGTCCTAGGAGGTATAATCCCCTTCTCTGCTATAAGTCTTCAGTTTTTTTTTCTGCCTAGTTAGGAGTAAGGACCTATTTCCCTGCCGGGGTCTCTGGTCCTGGCAATTTTTTCCTTTTAAATGGCTTTTTTCTTCTGGTCTTTTTCCTGCGAGATCTACAATCAACTGGACTGGACCGGACTGAGCAATGGGCTGGATCTAGAATCTAGATCCAGTGGTCACCCCAGTCTGGCCAGTGAGCACGCGCAGACCACAGCTCCGTGCTAGGTCAGCCGTGACATAGCCCCACTGGACGGGGGGGAGGGGGTGGCCTGCGAGTTAACGCCTCGCGAGGTTGCATACGACCGGGTCTCGGCCTAAGTTGCAGTGTTCCTCCTGGCTGACAGCCCCCCATTTAAATGGCGAGGAGGTTCTGTCTGGAGCAGTGGCCGCCTGGTTCCTGGTATGGTGAGTAACTGTCTTCCCTCTCCCCCTGGAGGGTTTTGGGGTGGACGCAGGCCCCCTCCCTGGGATGGTCTGACCTGTGGTTTCCCCTCCTTCTTATCAGACTCCCCTGAATATGGTGGTCCCTGTGGGTCATCTAGCCCCCCAAAAAGTGCCCCCTGCCTCATCTGTCTCCTCCGATCCTGAATCTGACTTGGCTGCCGTGGCGGGACCCACCCTGTGGGGTCTGTGGCTATGCTCCCTGAATTATCGTATAGTGAGGATGATTCCTCCACACCTGTAGCTGTGCACGAGAAGGCACTGGTGGACGCACTGATTGTATCTGTGCGTGATACTTTAAAAATGGAGGATGAAGCTGCAGCGGAGGTGGCTGTCCCCTTTTGGCACTCACAAGCCGTCTCGCGTGGCAAAAGTGTTTCCTTATCCCTCCTATTTTGATAGATTTGTTGCAAAAGAGTGGGAGCATCCAAAACGTCTCTTTGTGGTTTCTAAACGCTTTGCAGGGAAATACCCCTTTGAGGAGTCCCTCCTTAAAAAGTGGACTTTTCCACTGGTGGTGGACCCCCCCGGTTTCCAGGTTGAATAGGGTAACCATGATTCCGGTTGAGGAATTGCTGGCCTTTAAAGATCCGTCTGATCTTTAAAGGCTGAAAAGCAGAGGCTGTGTCCCGCAATATGTTCACTGTTGCTGGTTCGGCGCTTAGGTCGGTCTTCACCATTGCCCTGGTGTCGCAAACTCTGACTGAATGGGCTAAACTTTTGCGCCATGACCTAGAGGGTGAGCTTCTTCCCCCTGCCTTTGCTGAACTGGCGGACCAGTTGGTCAAGGGTATGCAGTTTATCTGTGATGCCTCTTTGGATGTGGCTCCCTTGATTTCACGGCTGTCTGTTTCAGCAGTTGTACTTAGGCGCGTATTGTGGCTTAAGTGTTGGTCTGCGGATCGAACCTCAAAAAAAAGCTCTGACTGATTTACCTTTTCGGAGAGATCGCCTGTTTGGGGCTACCCTGGATGACATTACTAAGATTCTCATTGGGGGGGGGGGGGGGGTAGAGTACTTTTCTTCCACAGGCTGGAAAGGGTAAGGAACCTCGTCGCAGACGTGGCTCGTCTTTCTCGGCTCACAAGAAGTTTTTTGACCCTCAGGATTCACTGACAAGGGTTCAGAACCTTTCAATTCCTCCTTGGGAGATTCCAAGCGGTCCTGGTCTGGCAAGCCAAAGGCGATTCTCTAGGCTCCTTCAGCATGAAGGTGTGCCCTCTCCTGTGCCTGGGGTGCGGGGACATCTTTGTTGGTTTCCGGGCCCGTGGACTTCCTTGGTAAATGACAAGTGGGTCCACGAAGTGATACTGTCTAGCTACAAGACCGAGTTTTGTTCTTAACCTCCGGAAAGGTTCTTTCCTTCAAATGTGCGTATGTCTCTGGACCGATTGCAAGCTCTCTTTGGGGCAGTACAAGAAATGCTGCTTCAGGGTATAATTGTCCCGGTTCCGGCCTCAGAACGGTTTTGGGGTTTTTTAAAACCTGTTCACGGTCCCAAAGAAAGAGGGCAAGGTATGCCTGATTCTGGACTTCAAGGCCCTGAACTGCTTTGTGCGAGTACAGAAGTTCAGAATGGAGTCCATTCACACGGTGCTGGCATCCCTACATCGGGGAGATTTTCTTGCCTCTACTTGAACATTTCAGTATGTGTGCCCGACACCAGCGCTTAATCCCTTTTGCTGTAGGAGAGGAGCATTATCAGTACGTAGCATTACCCTTTTGTCCTGCCTCGGGTCTTCACATAAGTGTTGGCCCCGGTTCTGGCGTTGCTACGTCAGCGGGGGATTGCAGTACTGGGCTGTCTGGACGATGTCCTCTTGCTAGCAGAGTGCTTTGCTGCCCTGATGGACGATGTGGCGATCACTATGCAGACCCTGAAGGAGTTCGCTTGGCTTCTAAATGACCAGAAGTCTGCTCTGATTCCATCCAGAAAATTGGATTATCTGGGTTTTACTCTGGATTCAGCTCTAGCCACAGTGTTAGTTCCTCTGGACAAACTCAAGAAATTGCATGCTGCAATTCATCTCCTGCATGCGGGTGCTGGGCCTGATGATATTTACCTTTTTGAGGTTATTCTGTTTGCACAGTTTCATACGAGGTCCCTTCAAAGGGAGATCCTGGTCTAATGGGACAAGTGACTGAAGTCTCTGGACAATCGGGTCTGGCTGAGACGGGAAACCAAGGGGTCTCTGGTCTGGTGGCTTTGCTCTCCGGCTCTTCGGCAGGGCAAATCCTTTCTCCCCTTATATTGGACAGTGGTCATCACGAATGCCAGTCTGTCCGGGGAGGGAGGTGTCCTGGGTCTGAGCTCAGCTCAGGGTGTTTGGACACTGGAAGAGTCCAGACTGCCAATAAATGTCTTGGAACTCTGGGCGATCAGGCTGTGCCTGGATTGCTGGATGGATCAACTCAGGGGGCTTCTGGTGCGGATTCAGTCAGATAATGCCACAATGGTGGCTTATGTCAATCACCAGGACTGAACAAACAGTGTGTTGGCAGCCCTGGAAGTAGCCGGCATTCTCCAGTGGGCGGAATGCTTTGTTCCGGCCCTCTCCGCCATACACATTCCAGTAGTGGAAAACTGGCAGGCTGACTATCTCAGTCGGCAGGCGTTGGACCAAGGGGAGTGTCCCTTTATCCAGCCATGTTTCATCATATATGTCTGCCGTGGGGCACCCCTGAGATTGAAATGTTGGAGTCCCGGCTCAACAGAAAGGTGCCAAGGTTTGTAGCAATGTCACAGGATCCTCTGGTGGAAGCCAGAGATGCTCTGGTGGCCCCGGGGGTCCTGTATCGTCTGATCTACGCCTTCCCTCCTCTCAAGCTTCTGCTGCTGCTCTTATGCAGAATCCAGGCTGAGGGGATTACGTTCATTCTAGTGGCCCTGGACTGTCCTCGCCGGTCTTAGTACGCCGACCTGGTTGCCGACGTCCCTTGGAGACTGCCTCTCAGGGAGGATCTCTTGTCCCAAGGGCCGATCTTCCATCCTGAAGGCTAGGAAGTCTACCTCTAGGAAAATCTACCATCGTACGTGGAAAGCGTACGTTTCGTGGTGTGAGTCTATTGGTGTTCACCCTCATTCCTGTTCGGTGGCACGGATTTTGACCTTCCTTTAATGGGGCGTTGAGCAGAAATTAGCCTTGAGTACTGTCAAGGGCCAGGTGTCAGCCTTGGTGGTCTTCTTTCAGTGAACCCTGCCTACACACTCCTTGGTGCGTACCTTTATTCAAGGGGTCCGACATCTGACTCTACCGCCTTGTGATCTGAACTTGGTGCTTTCAGTTCTCCATAAGCCCCGCTTTTAAAATATTCGGGAGATTCCCCTGCTTAGGCTGTTCCAGAAGGTGGCTTTTTTGATGGCTATCACCTCTGCTCGCACTGTGTCGGAACTGGCGGCGTTATCTTGTATTACCCCTTACATGGTGGTCCACAAAGATAAGGTGGTTCTTCACCCATATCCGTCGTTCCTTCCTAAGGTAGTCTTTGATTTCCATTTAAATGAAGACATTGTGTTGCCTTCTCAGGCATTGCGTACCCTGGATGTGGTTCGGGGGATTCGGTTGTATCTGGCAGCTAAAGAGTCTTTTCGGAGGTCAGACTCACTGTTTGTGATCACGGACGGGCCAAAAAAGGGCTGTCCGCTTGTTCTGCGACCATTTCCAGATGGATCAGACAGACGGTGACTCGGGCCTAATCGATCAGGGGTTAGGTTCCTCCTTTCCTTGTAACGGCACACTCTACACGGGCGCTTAGTGCTTCTGGGGCCTTCGGTCATCCGGCGTCAGTGGCAAAAGTTTGCAAGGCCACTTGGTCGTCGGTGCACACTTTTCAATAGATTCTATAAAGTGGATGTGTTGGCATCAACGGATGCTTCCTTTGTCCCCAAGGTTTTGCAGGCTGCTTTTTAGAGGGTCTGTTCCCTCTTTGGCGGTGTATTGTTCACGTTGGGCTCCAGTTGTTTTTTGTTAAGCTCCCGTTTACCTGGTTGACTATTGTGTTAACCTTGGGATTTTTTTGTTGTCCCACCCCTCATGTTTGGCACTGCTTGGGAACGTCCCAATGGTTCAGAATTCTGGTTCAGAATTCTGGAGAGCTGTGTCCGTCAATGAACGAAAGAGAAAATAAGAATTTTCCTTTACCATAAAATCCATTTGTTCATTGATGGGCACAGCACCCACCACTCTATGGAGTTGTATTACTTCTGACACTGCTTGTTACACCTATAGCAGAGAGGGGGAGTATACCACCTAGGACTGCCCATAGGTGTAGCCAAGTTCTTTTTTCTGCCTAGTGTCCTACTCCTGTAGAGGGCAATATAACCCAATGGTTCAGAATCTTGTAGATTTGTGTCTGTCAATGAACTCAGAGAAATAGATTTTATGGTTAGTCAAAAATCCTATTTTTACCTTAATGCAGGTAAAACACGTTTTGACTTCACAGCCACTTTAATTCTGTCCTGGGGTGATGACGCTGCTTCTCCTTGCTATAGTATAGTGAGTGAGCATTGTCACCTTAGGGCAGGAAGTGTGTTACTGGCAGGATCACTGGGTAAAAAATAAAGGAGAAAATCCTAAAAATGGAAAACTAATGCAGCCACCACATCACATGCAAAAATACATGTTGATCCTGCCAGAAAGCTTTTGAGCTTATAAGTTCCTGTGGTCTCTGCCTGTTCCACACCACTTCTTTTACATTGTTCCCACAGCTGTCACTGTGGAGTTCAGAACCCCTTCCCTTTATGAAGAAGGGACGAGGGAAAGGTGTTATTTAGATCTGTCCTAGGGTGAAAACACTGCTTCTCCGTAGATATAGTAGGGTAAATGGGCATTGTCATCTTAGAGTTGGAAGTGTGTTACTGGCAGGATCACCAAGTAAAACTAAAGTTAAGAAGCCTGCTGCCTACTTAGAACATGACCTTTTAAAGCTCCCACTTCTGTGGAGGTCTCTGTTGAGTGAAAATACCAAGTGACAATCTACTCATCATTCTGTCTAATGGAGCTCAATTATTTGTAAGGGCAGTGTGTGCCCAGTGTACCTAGGGCTCGTGTACAGTCTGTCTATATGCTCTATGATGTTTGCCATTGCTGATAACACGTTTCTCATCTGTTTCTATTTCAGTACCCTGGACACAACATGAGTTTGAGCTTGCAGAGTGGGCATTTAAGAAATGGAAACACCATCAGTTCACATCTTTAAGGGATCTACTCTGGGGAAATGCCGTCTACCTGAAAGAAGCCAACGCCATTAGTGTGGAGCTGAAAAAGAAGGTAATAAACTGCTCTGATTCCAATTAGTTGCTGTGGGCTACTGAGTTCTATTGATCTTGGGGTTTGGATGGCATTTAGTTTACTTTGTAATGAATGAAGACACACTATGAGTTTTAAGTCCAGAGAGGTACATGACACCACCTGGGCTTAGTTCTTTTCTTTATATCTGACAGCTTTATAGTACTCCAGGAAGACTGCTATGGCTGTAGTTCCAGTAGAACGATGCTGATCCTTTCAAGGTATGCATCTTAAAGTGGTTGTAAACCCCCCTGTAATGTTTGTACCTATAGGTAAGCCTATATAATAAGGCTTACCTATAGGTACTGTAAATATCTTCTGAACTTGCACCGTTTAGGAGATATCTACATTGCATACAGCCGATGACATCATTGGCGCATGCGCTCTGAAGGAACGGCCGTCTGTGCCGTTTCTTCAGAGCCCTGTGCCGTGACGGTAGCTCCCGGGCATGTGCGCGGAAGTGACTTCACGCGGTTCCGGCCAGTAGCACAACCGGAGTCCACAAACCTGGAAGGAAGATGGGCAAAGATGGATGCGGCCTCCAGCGGGGACGACGCAGGCTTTGTTTGCAGGTAAGTGTCACATAATGTGCTACTACTAGCACATTATGCATTTACTTTGCAGATTAACAAAACAAAAGAAAAATTTTTTTCCAGAATTTACCTCCTCTTTAAACAGAGAAGTCGCTGCAGCTGTTATGCCCGCCCCTTCCCCCCTCCTGTCCATTCACACATTCACAAAATACAAAGGCTTCTCTGAATTGGCAGCAGGCGGGAGGGGTGGGCAAATCTGCTCTGTGTGCCCTTCTCCTCTCTCGCAGCCAGAGTGTCATATTCCCAGCAGAGCAATAAACCTGTCAGATATAAATAATAGAGATAAGCCCAGGAGATGTCATGCAGCCCCTTGGACCTTATTCATAGTGTGCCCTAACTTTTTACAAAGTGACTGAATTCCTGGAATTCATCTTTAAAGCTGAACTCAAGCCAGGAGGAATAAAATCTTATTGCCAAGATACTAACTTACCTTGTGCAAAAGCACTCTTCCTTTCTTGGTTTTTCCACTAGTTCTTCTGCCCCTAACAGATCGCTTATGCTGCCTGTTTATTATGTCCTTTATTATTATATTTTCCCAATAGAGAAATGGCTTCGGGTCTTATTTCCTCTTCCTCCAGTCATGGCCCACCAACAACCATTGATTGGCAGCTATGCTAAAAACTGTTCTCTAGTTAGCATAGCGCTTTCCCATGGTAAATGTGTTTCCTATTTGTCTCTACGAAGCACATAAGATATGATGTGTGCCACCTGCTTAGATTCCCTATTGCCCCCGGCACCCAGGCACAGTAAATTTTGATGATGTCACACGAGAGAAAAAGATTTATAAATTAAAAAGTAGGGCATTGTTTTATAAAACATTTAAAAGCAATATTTTTGTGCATTTGAGAAAGGGGCTAATGTTCAGAAGTGGCCAGGATTCTGGAGTTCAAGTTTATCTGGGCATAGCAGGTCAAAATGGTGGTCACTGGAATGCCAGCTGCAGTTTTGTCAATTGAATTGGCTTGTAGGAGGAATTGTCAGCTGTTATCAATATTCCTGTACAGGCCTTGTTTGCACCCTCATTTTCTAAGAGAAGGTTCGCCGTTTTGCTTTCTGTTTCCACAGGTCCAATTTCAGTTTGTGCTGCTGACGGACACACTGTATTCCCCTCTACCTCCGGAACTGCTTCCACCTGAAGCTGATAAACTTGCAGAGGACCAACCCTTCCCACGCACCGTGGTTGCTGTAGAGGTGCAGGACCTGAAAAATGGGGCTACTCACTACTGGTCAATGGAGAAACTTAGGTAAGTCTACTTGTATGGTGAGTCAGTAGTAGTTCTCTTCTATATTTCCTAGAGGTGCACCAAATGGAAAGTTTAGTGCTGAAAATTACAGTTTTTAAAATATATATATATATATATATTTGTATTATATTTAACTTTTTAATAAATATTATGAATTGAAATTAATATGAATTTATTGTCGGCCATTATTGGCACCTTTAGCGCAAGAAAAGTTCAAGAAAAGTGTATCCCTTCTATTCAGTTCAATGAATGTAATTCAATTCTATTCAATTCTATGTATGTCTTCACACTGGTCTATTGTGCTTCCATTGTGATATTAAAAATCCTGCTTGCTGCAGTTTTGTTCAGTTAAAAAAAAAACGCACCTCCCCGTTGAAATGCGTTAATAACGCACCTATGTTAAGTTTTTGATGCACTTTTTGAGTCACATGACCTATGAAAAACACACCAATACGCACAGTTAAATCGTGGTAAAATCACGGCAAAATCACGTGCGCTTTCGGGGGCCATCTTCGGCACCTTTTCCTCTTATCGGCAAAATGCCAGTAACACCATTTTTGGGCGATATGTTTCGGCTGCCCCAAATTTCGGTGCATCTCTAATATTTCCCATGTCTTGTCAAACAACACTGGGGCTTATGATGATGTAGAACATAGGAACTAGTTAGACTGTTCCTCCCAGGTCAGTATGGGAGACTAAAGAGGAAAAATTTAATTGCTGTGGGCAGCTCAAGCAGTTCTTATTTCAGGCACTGTTTGTTCCCTGCTGATGTAAATTGTGGCCTCCTTTTTATCCCACCAGACTGAGATTGGATCAAATGCGAGAGATGTATGACCGGGCAGGAGAAATGGCCTCCAATCTGCAGGATGAATCTGACACTGTAATAAGTGGCGGTGACCCGTTCTATGACCGTTTTCACTGGTTCAAGCTTGTTGGCAGGTAGGTTTGCTCCCCTCATGGGAATCTTGAAGATATCATGTATATTCTATAGACACTTATAGCACCACTCTGAAATGTCATTATAAGAAATAACCACAATAAAAGTGTTAAAGTGCTCAAAACTATTATACAGTACTGGAAATATTTTTTATTCATACTGAGTTTTAAATTTTCAATTTATTTTATTTTATTTTTTTTCCTTCATGTTTTTCTTTGTCAAGTGTTCTCATTTCTGGATATAGCAGTGAGGTAGCCATCTTGTTCATGGGAAGGGAATGCAAATGATATAAAGCTGAGGATTCTATAATGACACTGGGTTCTAGTGATACTTTAGTTAATATTTAATTCATGTGCTCATGGTCAGGTCAGGCAAACATTAAAACCCCATTGTTTTTTTTTTTTTTTTTTTTGCTGTCTGTATCTAATTGGGGAGATTTTCCTTTACTTCCTGTTCTGAAGACATACCAGAAAGTGAGAGGAAATGTTTCCAAAGGAGGGAAAATCCCTTTTTTAGATAGTTCTCATCTGAACAGAAGCCCTATTGGATGATTTCTCATCTATACTTGTTCCAGTGAGAACTCAATATTTTGGATTTGGCCTCACTTTTATGCCCAGGCACTGTGATCACCAAATCTAATTGAGGTTTTATCCAAAAATAAAGGAAATTTTTGTTTAAAGATGCACTTTAAATAAAACTGACCGGTGCATGTGAAGCTTGTAACACAGTTTACCTTTGCTATTTATTTATTTACTTAAAGTGGTTGTAAACCCTTCTATATACCCATTGAAGTGACTGGCCTCGGGTGATACACAGAGATGAAACAAATCCTCCTACATAAGTTTTACCTGTTTATCTATATCTGTCTTTTCCCTACATCTATTCAGCACTGAATTTAAATGGGATATCTCCGCTCTAAAAGGAAGGGGGTGGAGAGCTGAGGTTAAACCAGCTCTGAGAGCTGATTGGAGGAAAGGAACACACCCCCTTCATACAGCACATAGGAACAGAGCTGAGGCTGTCAATCTGCTTAAGGTCCCTCCCCTGTCACCATTTTTCTCTTGGTGTCAGGAAAACTCATCAGAAGTGACTCATGCTAAAAGTAGAAGAAGGAGACTGCGGACAGGAATTACATTTAGTGCTCTGGATTGAGAAAAGTACACACTATAGAGGGATATGCTTTGTTCATATTTCACATCTGAGGTTTACAACCACTTTAACATTCTAAATTCCTTTCACGGTTAGAATTTGAGTGCATTACTGCCTACATGGGGTAACACACCAGTTTAGTGAATATAAAGTTGGAGCACATCTCATAATATAATTCAAATCCATGCAATGTAGAGGTTCCCTGGGTCACTACACATAGAATATAAGTGATTGTGAAGAAAATGTATTTTCAAAAATGTTTATTTTTGCACCCTGCTATGCCTGGCCTCCTAGTACCCTCTTTAATTTTGGTAATAGCTGATCCTTCCTCTTTACAGCTCCTACACACTGGCACTTAGGATTCAGTTCCCATGTGTTACTGTCACTCAATCCACCAGGTGTTTCCTCAGATCCTGCTGAGATCATTTATGTCTATGGCATCAGGCATGCACATTATATATTTTTTTTAAATCAAGAAAAGCTTTATTGAGAAAAATTCACACCATTACAATCAGAAAGAAAAACTGTCGGATGGCAGCATCAAACCATAAACAATACACAATCCACACCATGCCACATTCCCCTTAAGGTTATCACGGTTAAGTACAGTGCGATAAACACAAAACATTGTAAAATATAAGAAAATGCCAGAAACTCCCCTACCCCACCCACCCGAGCCAAGAATGAGCATATATGTCTCTCAAGAGATTACATTAACAAACGTTCCAGAATAAGATCATCAGGGGCCATGCCCGGGCTGGTCAGCCACACACCCCATACCTTAGAAAATTTCTGAGGCACCCCCCTATGCTGGTAGATAACCTTCTCCATACATAAAGTAGAAGCCATCTGTTCCAGCCACATCCCATACGTAGGTGGCTCCAGCGCTATCCATTGTCTCAGGATCAGTAAACGGGCCTGAAAAAAGTGCCCGAATGGCTGCCTCTCGCAGAAACTTATCTTCCACTACCGCTTCCAGTATCCCCAAAATGCTATGTCTGGGATCCCTAGGGATATCCACCCCCATAGTTCCATTAATGGCAGATAGCACCGTGGACCAGTATCTGTGCAGCTTTGGACATCTCCACAGCAAGTGAACCAAGTCCCCCACCTCTCTCCGGCATCATCCACAGAGGTCATCGCCACGAAGACCCATGACATAAAGTTTCAGAGGAGTGTGATGCACTCTTAGCAGGATGTAAAGCTGCAACACCTGGTGTGAGGCATTGAGAGAGCAGCTACAAACACATTATATATTAAAGTGAACCTGATCTGCACTAAAATAATTCTAAGGTAACAACAGGGGTAAAGTTCATCAGGTTGTGGTCCCTCCATGTACCTGTTTTAGTCTTCCAAATGATCCCTTTAGAACCCCTTCCGATCCTTGGCCCAGGCTATACCTGGGTACGTCACGTTTGCCCAAGTAGTATAATACCTGCCTTTTCCTGGCACCTAGATCTACTCTCTATTATTCAGCTGTTGAAACCAGATGTTTACTAGGCATTAGAGGCATTCAACAGGTAAAGGACGGGGTAAAGCTTGATGGCGTAATCCTGACTTTTACAGAAATTGGGACCTTATAAAAAGCCTGGGCCAGTTTGTTTTCAGCTAGGGTATATTCATTTTCAAGTGGAATTCCAGTCATACCCTAACTAAGCCTAAATCTACTCCCACCTCCATTCCAAGACTTTTCTATCTACTCTGTAAAAGAAAAGTTGTCCATACTTACCTATTTGAAAGTCTCTTTGGTCAAGTCACATGACCGACTTCCAGCACTGGCTTCAGTGTAGAGGAGGGACAGCCGACAATGGCTGCCCTTATAATCGCAAGCCTATGGGTGACGTTATCGCCAAGGCTCTTCAGCTGTTGTTGTTGCCTTTCCTTTACACTGAAGCCAGCCATGTGACTGGGCCAGAGTGGCTTCACAATAGGTAAATATAGACATCTTTTCTTTTACAGTGTAGATGGAATAGTCTTAGAATGGGAGCGGGAGTAGATGTTGGCCATAGTTGGGGTTTAAATTAAATTGGAATGCCATCTTAAGGGAAATCCGCTATAATATAGCGTTTTTAATGAGCTTGCAGATAAACAATTGACTTTTTCAATGATTTACAGGGTACATTGAACAGTTTATATCATTCTCTAACCCATAGGAGCCTGTATTCCAATATCTCTTTTCACAACTAATACAGATCCATCAATGCACACACTCAGTTTCACTATAGACATAGTTATAAACATGGATTGCAGCCTGGAGCCTTGGCGGCTGTACCCTGAGTGCCAGTCTGTGCCTCCCTTAGTTTTGCATGGCACTTATGTTATTTTATTCTCAGTTTTGCTGGTAAATTTTTGGAGTGTACCCTACCCCTCCTCCTTGTGTAACTCAGGGTTGTGATAACGAATCTTCCATTACAACTGTTCAGTTCACCCATATTCCATGGCTGCGTCAACGAGCGGCTGGCAGACCGCACCCCATCCCCCACCTTTTCAACAGCGGACTCAGACATCACAGAGCTGGCCGATGAACAACAGGACCAAATGGAGGACTTTGATGACGAGCCTTTTGTGGACGACACTGGCTCGGATGTCGGCAATGAGGAAGGATCGGATCTGTTCAGCGATGGGCACGACCCGTTTTACGACCGCTCCCCTTGGTTCATTTTAGTAGGAAGGTTGGTGAGGTTGTGCGAGGAAAGGGCAAGGAAGGACAAGCTCCCGACAGAGCCCCAAATGAAAAAAATGAGAATGTCTGGTAGTCTTTTATCTTCTTTTAAGGATACAAGATTTTACAGGCCACATGTGTCCTGGTACATCTTTTCTCTAATGCAACAACATAGGTCATACCCACCTTTCATTAAAATTCACGAATCTGAGCACTTCTGACTGTTCATTTAAAATATATACACAGAGGTGACCTTTAGTGAAAACTGCATGTCTATATAATCCGTAAACCATAAATAGATGCAACTGAAGTCCTGTGCATATACTTTTCCTGTAAAAGTTCAGCTTGTCCCACCTGCTGTACTTCCCTTTTGGTTCTGAATGTGATGGGCAGCCTGTTGGCCATATCTTGTTTTCCTTATCAGAACGAACACTTGGCCTTGTTTATTGAATTCATATGTCGGGAAAACTGTGTTGCCCACAACATTCTATCAGGGCTTCCATTTAGTCTCCCAGTGCAGTATGGTGGGGAGCTTGGGTGGCTTCCATTTAGTCTCCCAGTGCAGTATGGTGGGGAGCTTGGATGGCTTCCATTCAGTCTCCCAGTGCAGTATGGTGGGGAGATTTGATGGCTTCCATTTAGTCTCCCAGTGCAGTATGGTGGGGAGCTTGGATGGCTTCCATTCAGTCTTCCAGTGAAGAGGGGTGGGGAGCTTGGACGGCTTCCATTTAGTATCCCAGTGCAGTATGGTGCGGAGTTTGGATGGCTTCCATTCAGTCTCCCAGTGCTGTATGGTGGGGAGTTTGGATGGCTTCCATTCAGTCTCCCAGTGCAGTATGGTTGGGAGCTTGGATGGTTTCCATTCAGTCTGCCAGTGCAGTATAGTGGGAAGCTTGGATGGCTTCCATTCAGTCTCCCAGTGCAGTATGGTTGGGAGCTTGGATGGCTTCCATTTAGTCTCCCAGTGCAGTATGGTGGGGAGCTTGGATGGCTTCCATTCAGTCTTCCAGTGAAGTATGGTGGGGAGCTTGGACGGCTTCCATTTAGTATCCCAGTGCAGTATGGTGCGGAGTTTGGATGGCTTCCATTCAGTCTCCCAGTGCAGTATGGTGGGGAGTTTGGATGGCTTCCATTCAGTCTCCCAGTGCAGTATGGTTGGGAGCTTGGATGGTTTACATTCAGTCTGCCAGTGCAGTATAGTGGGAAGCTTGGATGGCTTCCATTCAGTTTCCCAGTGAAGTATGGTGAGGAGCTTGGATGGCTTCCATTCAGTTTCCCAGTGAAGTATGGTGAGGAGCTTGGATGGCTTCCATTCAGTATCCCAGTGCAGTGTGGTGGGGAGCTTGGATGGCTTCCATTCAGTCTGCCAGTGCAGTATGGTTGGGGCATATATATGTTGCTTATTGAGGTCTGTTGTATCTTATCGTTAGAGTGACTCTGAGTGTCAGTGAGGAGAATGAGAACAAACTACTGCAGTATGAATTGTAGGTACCTGAAGGTGCACGTGCCTGCAAAAGCTTCCCAAACCATACTGCCATGGCCGAATCACAGGTGCTTGGTTAGTTTATCTGGTGCCTTTGTAAACTCCACTGATACAAAGGCAACCGGTTTGGTGACATCCCCACTTCCCAATGAACCCACACAAGCTGCATTCTAATAAAATTTCAGTTTAACATAAAAAATGTTCGCTTCTTGTAAATGCTTTAGTTGTCTAAATGGAACTGGTTACCCTTAACCTCAAGTCTGTTCCTCTATTGCAGCTTTTTTCAACCTTTTTTCCCTGGACGAACCTTTGAAGTTATTTTAAGGTCTAGTTTTCCCTTAAAAAGTAAGCAGTAGAAAGTTTTAAATAACAGAATTAATAACATCACATACCAAAAATAAAGTAACATTGTATCACTTTAAAAGTAGTGCTGTGAATATCACAAAGAAACAATATTTACAGTATCTCACAAAAGTGAGTACACCCCTCACATTTATGTAAATATTTTATTCTTTTCATGTGACAACACTGAAGAAATGACACTTTGCTACAATGTAAAGTAGTGAGTGTACAGCTTGTATAACAGTGTAAATTTGCTGTCCCCTCAAAATAACTCAACACACAGCCATTAATGTCTAAACTGCTGGCAACAAAAGTGAGTACACCCCTAAGTGAAAATGTCCAAATTGGGCCCAATTAGCAATTTTCCCTCCCCGGTGTCATGTGACTCGTTAGTGTTACAAGGTCTCCGGTGTGAATGGGGAGCAGGTGTGTTAAATTTGGTGTTCGCTCTCACTCTCATACTGGTCACTGGAAGTTCAACATGGCACCTCATGGCAAAGGACTCTCTGAGGATCTGGAAAAAAGAATTGTTCTACATAAAGATGGCCTAGGCTATAAGAAAATTGCCAAGACCCTGAAACTGAGCTACAGCACGGTGGCCAAGACCATACAGCGGTTTACCAGGACAGGTTCCACTCAGAACAGGCCTCGCCATGGTTAATCAAAGAAGCACATGCTCAGCGTCCTATCAGGAGGTTGTCTTTGGGAAATAGACGTATGAGTGCTGCCAGCATTGCTGCAGAGGTTGAAGGGGTGGGGGGGCCAGCCTGTCAGTGCTCAGACCATACGCCGCACACTGCATCAAATTGGTCTGCATGGCTGTCGTCCCATAAGGAAGCCTCTTCTAAGGATGATGCACAAGAAAGCCCGCAAACAGTTTGCTGAAGACAAGCAGACTAAGGACATGGATTACTGGAACCATGTCCTGTGGTCTGATGAGACCAAGATAAACGTATTTGGTTCAGATGGTGTCAAGCGTGTGTGGCGGCAACCAAGTGAGGAGTACAAAGACAAGTGTGTCTTGCCTACAGTCAAGCATGATGGTGGGAGTGTCATGGTCTGGGGCTGCATGAGTGCTGCTGGCACTGGGAAGCTACAGTTCATTGAGGGACTATAAATGCCAAAATTTATTGTGACCTACTAAAGCACAGCATGATCCCCTCTCTTCAGGGACTGGGACGCAGGGCAGTATTCCAACATGATAACGACCCCAAACACACCTCCAAGATGACCACTACCTTGCTAAAGAAGCTGAGGGTAAAGATGATGGACTGGCCAAGCATGTCTCCAGACCTAAACCCTATTGAGCATCTGTGAGGCATCCTCAAACATGTCATCATGGAGGAGTGGAAGAGGACTCCAGTGGCAACCTGTGAAGCTCTGGGGAACTCCATGCCTAAGAGGGTTAAGGCAGTGCTGGAAAATAATTGTGGCCACACAAAATATTGACACTTTGAGCCCAATTTGGACATTTTCACTTTGGTTGTGTGTTGAGTTATTTTGAGGGGACAGCAAATTTACACTGTTATACAAGCTGTACACTCACTACTTTACAGTGTAGCAAAGTGTAATTTCTTCAGGCTCCGTTCGCATGTGGGAGTTTTTCTGCTCTAGGATCAGCTCTCAAAACGCCCAACAAGACAAATCCTATTCATTTCAATGGCCCCTGTTCACATCTGAGCGTTTTGACGCTGTAAGCAAAACGCCTAACGCTCAAAAAAGTACATGAGCTTCTTTTTGGGCAGATTACAGGCGTTTTCCATATGTTTCTATTCAATATAAAAACTCCTGCACAAAAAACGCCTGTAAATCGCGGTAAAAATCGCGGTAAAAAACGCTACGCTCAGGTGTGAATGTAGCCTTAGTGTTGTCACATAAAAAGATATAATAAAATATTTACAAAAATGTGAGGGATGTACTTTTTTTTGTGAGATACTGTATATACAAAAAAAGAAACAATATTTATATAAAAAAAAAAGTCCATAAATATAAACATCAGTCCATGAAAAAAAAAAACACCCAGTGCTGCTGTCCCTGTTAGTGCTGGTTCACACTTATGCGATGCGGGAAGGCTGCAAATTCGCAGCCTGTTCCCGCATCGCAAACGCACCCCTGGCAGTTCACACTGCCATATGCGATACGCTGGGGGTGTCAATGTAATCTTAACGACACCCCCAGTTTGATCGCATATCGCAGTGCGATCTTGCAGTTCGCACAGGATCGGATCGCACAAGTGTGAACCGCTGTGCGATCCGATCCTGATGCGGCTGCAAAAAAGGGTCCTGTGCGTCTTTGCTGCGGGTGCGGTGCGAATTTAGCCATACAAAGTGTATGGCTAAACTCGCACCGCACAGCCGATCGCATGTAATGAAGGAGCAGTGCCCTCCGACATTAAATGCGATCGCCGCAGCCGCATCAGTGTGAACCGGCACTTAAGGATTGGTGAAAGTTCTATATATTTGGGATTTCGTGAATCTCTTCCTTATTCCAAATACTACATTTAAACCACCATTTCGGGTGCAATAAGTGATCCCACTCCCAGTGGATGACAAACTCACCAGCTGTTGTTGCCTTTCATTCTCATGGTTGGCGCACTCGCTTGTTTGTTAAACAATTCCAAGACATATATCAGAGCACTTACTCTCCACAATATGGTGAATCAATTATCATGTGGAAACAAAAAAGAAAATTTCCAATGGCATAGTAACCAACCAATCCTAACTTTATTTAAAAAAATGTATAAAAGAGCTGCTCACATTGTTTTAAAACAAAGTAGGCATTACACAATATGGATCACATATGTTATTGTTGAAACCGAATCCTTAGCTCACCACCGTTTTATGCCAGCTGCACATCCCGGCGTCTGGGTCGCCAAGTAACCATGGTCTGACGTGTTTCGTCACTTCCGACTTCATCACAGGTGCCCCCTATGTTGGTGATTAGTGGAGAAATTCCTTATGTTGTAGGTGACCAGTGGAGAAATTCTTCATGACATTGCTGATCAGAGGAGACATGCCTCTTTACATTGCTGATCAAAGATGAAAATGCCCCCTTACATTGGTGGTCAGTGGGGAAATACCTTCTTACATTGGTGGTCAGTGGGGAAATACCTTCTTACATTGGTGGTCAGTGGGGAAATACCTTCTTACATTGGTGGTCAGTGGGGAAATACCTTCTTACATTGGTGGTCAGTGGGGAAATACCCCCTTACATTGGTGGTCAGTAGAAAAATGCCCTCCTAGTCTGGTGATCAGTAGAGAAATCCCTCCTTACATAGGTGTTCAGTGGAGAAATGCCCCTTACACTGGTGATTAGAGGAGAAATGCCCCCTTGCATTGGTGATCAGTGAAGAAATTCCCCTTACATTGGCGGTTAGTGGAGAATTGCATCATTACATTGTTCATTAATGGAGAAATGCCCTCTTACATTGGTGATCAGTGGAGAAATGCCCCCTTACATTGGTGATCACTGGAGTGATACCCCCTTACATTGGTAATCAGTGGAGAAATTACCCCTTACATTGGTGTCCAGTGGAGAAATGCCCCTTACACTGATGATAGGTGGAGAAATGACCCCTTGCATTTGTGATCAGTGAAGAAATTCCCCCTTACATTGGCGGTTAGTGGAAAATTGCCTCATTACATTGTTGGTCAGTGGATAAGTGCCTGATTATATTGGTGATCAGTGGAGAAATTCCCTCCTTACTTTGGTGGTCACTAGAGTAAAACCCCCTTACATTGGTATTCATTAGAGAAATTACCACTTACATTAGTGGTCAGTGAAGAAATGCCCCCTTACATTGGTGGTCAGTGAAGAAATGCCCCCTTACATTGGTGGTCAGTGAAGAAATGCCCCCTTACATTAGTGGAGAAATGCCCCCTTACATTGGTAATTACTGTAGTAGTGACTGCTTACAATAAATGTCAGTGGGAAATTGCCCCCTCACATTGGTAGTCATTGTATGTGGGAGATCTGTTATTGTTAATTTCTCAGGGAACCCCGAGCAACGTCCGGAGGAACCCTGTTTGAGAAAGCCTGCTCTGCCGTAATGTAATGGCTTCTCTTATAAAGCTTAGATGTTTTTACAGCTCGAGATTTTGTTTGATAATAATAATGGTGGTTTTTGGTAAGGACACACGACAAAATAAAAACCATACTCACAATATATTTTTAAAAACCTATTTCATAAATAGCGTGTGCATTATTTCTAAATATTAAAATGTAAACGTTTAATGTTCTGGATAAATTTTTTCAATATTCACAAACATTTTTTAGCTTTATTTATAACAAGGCAGATTCTATATATGTGCTTCTCAGGTGGGTAAAACGAGAGCTTGTTCTTCCAGCCTTGTCGCATGTTGGGGAGTCAGTAAAGCGGCAGAGTGTGATGCACCCCTGACCCAGTTTTTGCTCATGGTTTTAATTTTCATTTTAACAGTATACAAAACATATGTTGTTTTTTTTATGTTGAATTAATTTTAATTTCTTTTAATTTTGGTTTGCCATCACCTCACCAACCTTGCAGCTAATTTTATTCCCTGTCCTCTAGTCCCTGGCTATGAATGAGGGGTATTCCAGAGATTAAAATCCATGCTTTCTTACTAGCTGTTGTCCTAAGTGTGGCCATTTTGTCAGTGGATTCCATGTTCTCAAAAGTTCAACCTTCATTAGTTAGTAAGCCTTCACTATTTGGGAACTTTATGAAAGGCCATCACAGATGTTCAGCTGTCTTACCAGTAGCTAATTGTGGTAAAATCATTCTTCATGGCATAAATAACCATGCCAAAAAAAAAAAACATTTGTCTTAGTTTTTTTTTTAAAACTCCATTCACCCTTGTGCGACTTGTCATGCGACTTTGGGCTTATAAATTAAGTGCACACATTTGCCAGCACACCACGGATCATCGAATAGCATCCAAAATCTTTATTGAAGAATGATCACATCACAAGGGACATAGTCAGGGCTGCCGTTAGAAATCACTGGGCCCCGTACAGCCTACTTGACTGGGCTCCCTGATTTACAAAATTAAATTTTTTTGAAATTATTAAAAAATATATATATATATATTTTTACAATTTTTATTTTTTTTTATATTTTTTGGGTTGGTACACCTTTAGCCTAGGTTCACATCTGAGGGGGTGGTGCCGATGCAGCACAAATACCGCAACCACCCACACAGAGAAATGCGGGACCTGCGGGCCGGTGCCAGTAATCCTAATGGCACGCTGCCTGCACTGGCAATCCTACTGGGAACCTTGATTCCTGTGCAGGCTGCGATTTCAAAAATAGTGCAAGGACTCCTTTCCCACGTGTCCCAGGGCACGGCAGCCCATTTAAATGAATGGGCTCTCGTGCCAACGCAAATGGCGGCCCACACAGGTGTGGACCTAACCCTTTAACAAAATGTACAGTGCATTCAAGGGGCCCCAGTATTTTACAAATCATGGTGCAGTGTAGACATACTGAGCTATGATTACATTTCATACCTGTAGATCTGCATCATCCTGCATTTAAGCTAGAATTTATGGTGCACACCCATCATTACAGGAACAAGAATAGAGTAAGTGCAAGCATATCACTAAGCATCCGCACATAACCCCCCCTCTCTCTACACAGCAATGCTTAATTTTTTATTTTTTTTTGACCAGGCTACAGTGCATCCGAAAAGTATTCACAGCACTTCACTTTTACCACATTTTGTTATGTTACAGCCTTATTCCAAAATGGATTAAATGCATTATTGTCCTCAAAATTCTATAAACAATCCCCCATAATGACAACGTCAAAAAAGTTGGAAATCTTTGCAAATGTATTAAAATTAAAAAATGCAGAAAATCCCATGTACATAAATATCACAGCCTTTGCCCAATACTTTGTTGAAGCACCTTTGGCACCAATTACAGCCTCAAGTCTTTTTGAGTATGAACCTACAAGCTTGGCACACCTATTTTTTTGGACAGTTTCTCCCATTCCTCTTTGCAGGACCTCTCAAGCTCCATCAGGTTGGATCGGTGCACAGCCATTTTCAGATCTATCCAGAGATGTTCAATGTGGTTCAAGTCTGGGCTCTGGCTGGGCCACTCAAGGACATTCACAGAGTTGTCCCATATCCACTCTTTTGTTATCTTGGCTGTGTGCTTAGGGTCATTGTCCTGTTGAAAGATGAACCTTTGCCCCAGTCTGAGGTCCAGAGCGCTGTGGAGCAGGTTTTCATCAAGGATGTCTCTGTACATTGCGCTGTACATTGCTACATTCATCTTTCCCTCGATCCTGACTTGTCTCCCAGTTCCTGCTGCTGAAAAACATCTCCACAGCATGATGTTGCCACCACCATGACCGCCAGGTGATGAGCGGTGCCTGGTTTCCTCCAGACATGATGCTTGCCATTCAGGCCAAAGAGTTCAATCTTCGTTTCATCAGTCCAGGGAATTTTGTTTCTCATGGTCTGAGAGTTATTCAGTTTAACTTTTGGCAAACTTTAGGCGGGCTGTCATGTGCCTTTTACTGAGGAGTGGCTTCAGTCTGGCCACTCTACCATACAGGCCTGATTGGTGGAGTGCTGCAGACATGGTTGTTCTTCTGGAAGGTTCTCCTCTCTCCACAGAGAAATGCTGGAGCTCTGTCAAAGTGACCATCAGGTTCTTGGTCACCTCCCTGACTAAGGCCCTTCTCCCCCGATCGCTCAGTTTGGCCGGGCGGCCCACTCTAGGAAGAGTCCTGGTGGTTCCAAACTTCTTCCATTTACAGATGATGGAGGCCACTGTGCTCATTGGGACCTTCAATGCTGCAGAAATGTTTCTTTACCCTTCCCAGATCTGTGCCTCCATACAATCCTGTCTCAGGCCTGCAGACAATTCCTTGGACTTCATGGCTTTGTGCTCTGACATGCACTACTAACTGTGGGACCTTATATAAACAGGTGTTTGCCTTTCCAAATCAAGTCCAATCAACTGAATTTACCACAGGTGGACTCCAATCAAGTTGTGGAAACATCTCAAGGATGATTAGTGGAAACAGAATGCACCTGAGCTAAATTTTGAGTGTCATGGCAAAGGGTGTGAATACTTATGTACATGTGATTTTTTTCGTTTTTCATTTTCAATAAATTTGCAAAGATATCAAACAAACTTCTTTCATGTTGTCATTATGGAGTATTGTTTTTAGAGTTTTGAGGAGAATAATGAATTTAATCTATTTTGGAATAAGACTGTAACATAACAAAATGTGGAATAAGTGAAACGCTGTGAATACTTTCCGGATGCACTCAATATTTTTGGCCAAGCTTTGTGGAAATTACTCTTCTACAGAAATACAATTTAAACAAAGCTAACTTTGTCAACACTGCACCATCATTTGGAAACCAATTTTTAGTTTACAAAGGGGAACTGAGAGTTTAGCCCTGGTGCATCGGAATCCCGTGTTTAGGTGCGCCTGGAAGGCACAGAGGCACCATCAAGCTGCGCTGCCAGCAGCCTGTAAAACTCTGTGAGGGGCTGTCAGCAGACATGGGAGTAAGTCACACATGTGCAAATCACAAGCAAGTCTTAACCTTCAAGTCTCAAGCAAGTCCCAAGTTACTGTGGCGAAAAGCAAGCAAGTCAAGTCGAGTCCCTGCTAGAAGTCAAGTCAAGTCATTTATTTTGGTCAAGTCACAAATCAAGTCAAAATACTGATCTACCCCAAATTTCACCTTTTAAACCAGCTAAAAGTCAGTGGTCAGGAAAGGTTTTGTTTTATTTTCAACATTAACAAAACTGCTTAGTGATTTTTTTCTTGGCATATTAAAGAAACACTTTGAATGCCCAAACAGCTCAAAATCCTTCATCCGGTCATGTTTCAACACCACAGTCACTAAAAACATGTTAAGTATTTCCATTGCTAAAAAGCCAGTGTCCTAGAAATCAGAACACACTGAGGTTTTTTAAGTTACTGTGGTGTCAGAAACATAACAGGCGCATTCATTTTGCTTTAACACATCTTGAGAAAATGCAAATATTTAATAACTTAAAAAAGTAAAGTCATTTCGAGTGATATGTCTCAAGTCAAAGTCAAGTCGAGTGTTTTATTAATTTTAGTCAAGCAAGTCTCAAGTCCTCAAACTGGTGACTTAAGTCAAGTCATGTGACTCAAGTCCCCCACCTCTGCTGACAGCTGCTGCGGATGCAAGAAACCTGCGTTCAAGCATTCGTCCCTTGGCACATATTGCCCTAAATGTTAGTACCACTCTGTGCCCTGTCCAGCCATAGCAGCTGTAAGGCCCCTTTCACTCGGGCTTTCCGATCCGCCTGTCAGTTTTTCAGACAGACCGGATCGGATGCTCCATGCAGCCCTATGGAGCGGCGGATGTCAGTGAAGACATCTCCTCTGACACCCGCTGCTATCCGATCCTGTACGTGAAATCCAGACAGATGGAAACCCTATTTTCCATCAGTTTAGAGGCTCAGATCAGATAGGATCAGATGAGAACGGACAGGCGGTCCATTCTCATCCGATCTCCCCATAGAGGTGAGCGGGGATCTGACAGCTCCGTCTCTGCACACAGAGCGGAGACGGAGTTGTCATCCGCCTGCTCAGCGGGGATCGGCGGATCGATCACCTGCTGAGCAGAACGGACTCCGTGTGGCGCACCACCCCGTGTGAAAGGAGCCTAATGGGCCATACACACTATAAGATTTTCTGAAGATTTTTTCCTTTAGATTTACCAAAACCATATAATATGAGGTCAAACCTAAACACTTTCAATTTGTATGCAATCTGGCAGGCCCTTGCACTACATAGAAAAGGTAAATCTGAAGGAAATCTAACCACAAAAGTTGGATAGTGTTTATCCAGCTTAAGTGTTTTACAGGCTGCTGTATATGAATGCCGAGGCCGATACACAGGGACACCCAGTGTGCATGAGGTCTAAAAGTGATTGTAAACAATCACCTTGTAAAAAACAAACCATTCAGTTTAAAATAGAAATGAAAGGCAAAACATTTTTGTATAGATATTGAAAATACCCTTTTCACTTTTTTATAATTAATCACATTCCCTCTGTTCTCAGCTGCATAAGAGCTATGGGGAGAAGAAGAAGCAGCGGTACACTGATCTTCCCAGTGACTGGTTGTGCAATGGGGGCGTATCAGGACAAGTCTGATCAATGAAAGAGAGCACACTGATTTCCCAGTATACCTAGAGAACTGGTCACGGTGTGCTCTCCTGCATAGTGGGGTTAGATTTTATTAGAAAAGCAAGGGAACTAGCAGGAACACCAGGGATATCACATACAGAAAGCAATACAAAGAGAACAGGAAACTTTCTCATATAAGTACATGGTACAGCAGGCACATATCAGGAATATTAAAGAGGTTGTAAACCTCAGGAAAAAAAAAACCTGAAAGACAAAGGCATAATGAGCTAGTGTGCATCGCATACTAGCTCATTATGAAATACCTTAGAATGAAGCCCCCGCAGTGCCGCCAGCTCACCGGGGAAATGGGCAACATGTTCGGCCGTCCTGCTTCCTGGTTCACGTCCTCCGGCCATCTAAATGGCCGGAGGCGCGATGACATCACTCCCGCGCATGCGCGTGGGAGCTTATTATTGGCAAAGCCGATATATCGAGGGCCAATATGCACTTTGCCCGATATATCAGAATCGGTCTTTTGATTTACTGATATTGCCGATATTTCGGGAAAGTGCTTGTAGCGGAGTGATGTCTGCAGCTAGAGGCATCATCCCGGTACCAATGTCCATAGCCGACGGTCGGCTGTCTTGTAATGACAACCAATGCGGCTGCGAAGCCGCTTGGCTGTCATTCCAAGGAGCGGGAGGGGACCGGGTCTCCTGTACCACCGGGAGACCCGGGGCATCCTACCTTCACCGATGCCGTCTGACCGGGTCTCCATTTCTTTGAACTCTGTGCAGCCGAGTACCCGGAAGTGATGTCATGACATGACATCACTTCCGGGTGCTTGCAGCGCCAAATTCCATAAACGTACAGCATTCAAAACAGACAAACTTGGCGTTTCAAATGCTTTTAAGTGCAGAGGAGGGGCTTGGGGTCTTTTAGACCCCCAGATCCCTCCACCACAGTACCTGTAGACATTAAAAAAATTTTAATAATTTTTAATGTCCGAAAATATCGGCCGATACCGATATCCGATGACCAAAATATCGGTATCGGCGGTAAAAAAAACTATATAGGTCGATCAATACTATAAAGGTTCAAGGGTAAAAACATGCTGAAATATTTAACAGCATTGAAGTCCATAAAAGTCTATATAGTTTCCATAAGAAATAGTGACAGCTCCTCAATGAGAATGAAACAGCCTCTGTGGGAAATACTAAAAGAAACAGCAGAGGGCGCCAATTAAGGTCAGCATATCCATATAGTTTAGTAAAAACACACAAATGGCAGCCCACATGATAAAAGGAAATAGAAGCGCTATTACTGTTTATCATGTAGGTTGCCATTTGTATGATTTTAATAAATTATATGGATATACTGCACTTAGTTGGCACCCTCTTCTGTTTCTTTTAGTATTTCCTGTGATCAGACTTGTTTAACATCAGCTCTTACAATGCCAGGTGACAAAATATGTTCCCTGTTTTATTTTCATATTATGCACTAGAAATATAGGATGGGTGCCTTGGCCAACAAGAACAGTTTTAGCCACAAAGCCCGGGATTTCTGGACACCCCTTATTCCAATAAGCATCTGACATGAGGCTGGGAACCCAGTAGTGTTGTAATCTTTGGTTCTCATCTCTTTTTGTTTTGTTTTTTAGCAGTTTATTAATCATTTTGTATTCCTTTTCATGTTTGTAATGCTGCTATATGGCTTATTAATCCTTATTTTATGCATTTTGTTGAGTTTTCCGTTTCATTTGTTACCTATTTTTAGCTAGCTGGTTTGTGCTTTCTATTTATTTTGTTACCTCTAACCCCTGAAAGCTGAATAGATGTGTTTGGGGCGGTCATGTGATCAGGATGTTTTATTAATGGCATCACATTTGTATTACATAAGATACATTGTTGTCTATAAATACCACACCACATATAACATCTTTGTGAATAGACGCATGGATATTCACTGGGTCTTATTTATCAAAGCATCTGAAAGAAGAACTGGTGGTGAAATCTGTCCAAGCCCCCCCCCCCCTCTTTTTTTTTTTTATTATTTCGGAATGTATGTATGGGGTGAGGATAGGACATATGTTCAGCTTCTGCGACAACGGACATATGTTCAGCTTCTGCGACAACGGACATATGTTCAGCTTCTGCGACAACATAACCGGTTCTTCTTCTCCCAGCTATTGATAAATGAGATCTAAAAGAGTTGATGAGATCAGTAGATTATCTGGGGACATCCGCTCTTTTTTCCTTTCCTATGTGACAGCAAATCCTTTTGGTCTCTTTTTCAGAGCATTTGTTTATCTCAGTAACCTGCTCTTCCCGGTTCCTTTGGTCCACCGGGTGGCCATAGTGAGTGAGAAGGGGGATGTACGCGGTTTCTTGCGTGTTGCAGTACAAGCAATTGCAGGTTAGTGATATTTTCTTTCTTTTCTGTCTCTAAGCAAAAAAGTTTTATGAGGACAGAATAGATGTCCTGCCAGGTTGTTGTAATTGCTGTAATTGGGCCACGTTGTTTCTCCTCTATAGGTGACGAGGAAGCTCCAGATTACGGTTCTGGAATACGACAGTCAGGGACCGCTAAGATCTCCTTTGACAATGATTACTTCAATAAGGTAAGAATCACAGTAGGTTTTCTTATTTATTCTATTATTTATTGCAAGTACGTATATAGTGTTCAAACACACCCTTCAACCTCTCACTTCTTTACTTTATGGAAGTATGTAAATTAGCTTTTTCAGTATCTGTAGAGAAAAGCAGGTGAGGATCTGCAATGTGTTACAGGTCTGCCATTTGCTAGTCATACCTGGATGGAGAGCTGTAATTTACCTAGCTCTGATTTCCATTGGTCATGCTAGAGGCTCTGAGTATTTAAGCAGTGGTGAGTTTCTTCCCATTCATAAACTTGATATAGTTATATAGATTGTCGCCAAGAACATGTTGTGATTACTGGCTTTTTAGATGTCCTCCCACTTCTGGACACACAGTTCCTGAAATCCTGAGCTACCAATATGCAATTACCCTATAGGCCTCATTCACACTGGGCGTCTAGCCCCTGTGCATGAGATCCCAGCATTTTTGTGTGTGCAGAAGGCATGGATGTGCTGTCCAGCCCCTCTCCTGAGGCTGAAAGTTGCTGCCGAGGCTGAAAGCTGCTGCCACTGGACGGTGCACTGAGTGGTACTAACGCTTAGGGTAGCATGTGCCCAGGGACACATTTTTTGCAGGCACTGGGGGGGGGGGGGGGCTAGGGGGTGTTTTCTAACTGAATGGGGGTGGGGCTTGTGAAATGACCACAGAGAACTGTGTTCCTATATAGAAGGATCACAGGAGCTCTGTGATCATTTCAGAGAGAATAACGGTCAGCTGTGTTTACAACAGCTGACCGCCCTTCTCTCTGAGCGGGGAGCGATCGCGGGTGGCCGGCAGCAATCGTGGCCCCATGGATCGGCATCTCCGCTTCCTAGTAGGGGCGGGAGCGCGCCGCCGGCAGCACGCACGCAACTGATGTAGGGCTACGTCGGTTCATGCAGGAGTAAATGTGCGGCGAGCGGTCAGGAAGCTGTTAAGATATGAAAAGGTTATTTTCCAGCACCGTGGATGCCACTAAATTTGAAAGGGGTTTGGGGAGGTTGGCTTGCTGCACCAGGCTTGTCCCCAGTGGACCTGATTATAGATCTGTAGATGGAGTAGACTGCTGTTGATTGCTCTATTGGCACTAATTTCTGTTTTCAGCCACTAGGTGGGGTTGTATACTCTCTTTAGTGAGCTCTATGGAGTTGGAAGCGCTGTCATTGCTTATTTGTTTTCTTTCTTCTCTTTCTTTTTTTTTTTTTTGCACGTTACAACTTTGCATTCTTTTGTGAGTGTTAATGGAACATGTATGCTTGAATGTGCTCAAATAAAACTTTCTTCTGAAAAAAACAAAAACAAATGTGTGTGTTGGGGTTATTTATATTCTCGAAAAGAGAAAAAGTGGGAGAAGAAGGGGTTTGGTACAAAAGATGATTTATGATCCCACGTTATCTTTGTTATTTGGCTCCAATAAACCATCGAACAGATGTATACCTCCAATCTAACACCATGTTTATGATGAGCTTGATGAAAAATACTACTTAAAGTAGTATACTAAGTTAAAAAAATAATCTCCTGATGTATATAAGTGAGTTAAAGAGTATTGTTTTTTCTTCACAAAAGGGAATCATCATTTTAACTGAATTACATTATTAACCACTTCCATACCGGGTGAATTCCAGCACTTCTCTCTTACATGTAAAAATCATAATTTTTTGCTAGAAAATTACTCAGAACCCCTAAACATTATATATATATATATATATATATATATATATAAATTATAATATATATATAATTTTTTTTGCAGAAACCCTAGGGAATAAAATGGCGGTTATGGACATTTTTTATGTCACACAGTATTTGATCAGCAACTTTCAAACTGATTAAAAAAAAAACAAAACATTTTCATGAATTAAAAAAAAATAAATAAAAACCGTAAAGTTAGCCCAACTTTTTTCTATAATGTGAAAGATGATGTTACCCCGAGTAATCGTCATGCTTTAAAATCACATACACTCGTGAAATGGTGCCTAACTTCGGTACTTAAAAATCCTCATAGGCGATGCTTTAAAATTTTTTTACAGGTTACCAGTTTAGAGTTACAGAGGAATTATTGCTCTCACTCTAACATTCATGACAATACCTCACGTGTGGTTTGAACGTCGTTTACAAATGCGGATGCATCCTATGTATGCGTGCAGAGGCGGGGACGCTTTTAAAAAAAAAAAAAACGATCTCAGGCTTTCTGGCTGAACACATGGCAGTGTTTACACATGACGTCACGCCTGGCCTCCGAGAGTCATAGAGATGACCGTGGGACCATCTGATCCTCAGTCAGCTCTATGGTAAATTTCTGCAACTGCCAGATTCCTTCTCCAGCTTGCTGATGGCATAGGTGAGCTGGTAGAAACACCACACCAGAGAGGGGGGGAGAATGGGTTTAACTTAATCTCCTGCCACCTGAAAAAACAATCAAGCGGCTGAACTGCCTCGATGATTGTTTTTATGGTGCAGGGAATTGCCGGCAGAAAAAAAAGATATCTGAATAATGCCTGTAGCTGCACCCGTCATTCAAATATCTCCATTCAAATCTAAGGACATCTATTGAGGGCCGGTGGTATGGAAGTGGTTAAGTAACCTGTATTTCCTTGAATAAATTTATATGCTCCATTTGAAAAAATCAATGGGGACATACCATTGAAGAATGGCTTTTGTTTTTCTGTTTGCAGAACGACATGACATCCACAGTCCTCACCCGCTCGGGGCTGTCACTGGAAGAACTGCGCATCGTGGAAGGGCAAGGCCAGAATTCGGAAATAAACACTCCTATGGAGGAGGTGAACCGTCTGGCCGAAATGGGTGAGTCATGTGATACATAAGCGTTGTCTAGCATAGACTACAGTAAGTCGTGTAACGTACAAACATTGTCTAGCACAGCCTGTGGTGACTTATATCAGTGGTCCTCAACTCCGGTCCTCGGGGCCCACTAACAGGCCAGATTTTAAGTATTACCTTGGAGAAATGCAGACTAGAATACTGCAATCACTGAGAAGCAAATGAGATCACCTGTGATGTAATTTAGTTATCTTGCAAACCTGGCCTGTTAGTGGGCCCCAAGGACCGGAGTTGAGGACCACTGACTTATATGACACACGCATGCTTTGCCTGACACAGTTTATAGTCATGCAACAAAGAAACATTGTCTTGTAAAACCTGCAAGTTGGCTGGTAGATCTTTTTATTGCTGTGCTTTTATGTCCAGCCTCTGTCCTGTATTTTACTCTTTTGTCTGATCACCTTCCTCTTGTCCATAGACATGAAATCAGGCAGCCTCTTAGATGGGAAAATGATTATGGAAGGGTTCTCTGAAGATGTAGGGGAACACCTGAAGATTGGCAGTGTCTTCACCTTCCGTGTCACCGTCCTGCAAGCCAGTGGCATTCCACCAGAATATGCCGATATCTTCTGTCAGTTCAAGTGAGTCATTGTGTACTGCAGATAGTCCAAGGCATGAGTGAGGCTTACGCAGAATACACTTTCTAGCCCAAGTATGTGGGCACCACATCAGCTTTATAAAGACATAGTTTGACTAGCTTGGTGTGGAGGAACTTGAGTGGCCTCCACTCAACCAAACTGAACTGCTTTGGGATGAAATGGAATGCCAGTTGCAAGCCAGGTCTTGTTTATCAAACATCAGTACCTGACCTCACAAATGCTCTTTTGGTTGAATGGGTACACATTTCCACAGGTATACTCCAAAATATTGTGGAAAGCTTTCCCAGTTGTGGAGGTTGTTAAACGACCGATATCGTTTTTTTAAAGCCGATACCGATATTTTGGCCATTGAATATCGGTATTGGCCGATATTTTTCTTTCTTGACAGGTACTGTTGTGGAGGGATCTGGGAGTCTAAAAGACCCCAAACCCCTCCTCTGCACTTAAAAGCATTCACAATGCCAAGTTTGGCTCTTTTGAATGCTGTAATTTTTTTGAATTTTGTGCCGAGTACTCAGAAAGGATGTCATGACATCAGTTTCGGGTTTTTACATGGAGACCCGATCAGAGCCGAATGCGGCTTTGATCCGGTCTTCGGGCGGCCGTGTAGGCTGGTTGCCCAGGTCTCCCAGTGGGACAAGAGACCCGGACGAGCCGTGGGAGGGGGGGACGTCCCCTCCCACTCCTTGTAATGACAGCCAAGCTGCTTCTCAGCCGCATCGGTTGTCATTACAAGACAGCCGACCGTCGGCTATGGACGCCGGTACCGGGGTGATGCCTCTAGCTGCAGGCATCACTCCGTTACAAGCACTTTCCCGAAATATCAGTAACCTCCACGCCGATTCCAATATACCGGGGAAAATGCATATTGGCCCCTGATATATCGGCATTGCCTACTCCATATTAATGCCCATGGTTTTGGAATGGGATGTCCAACAAGCTCATATAAGCTAATCATGTGCCTACAAACATTTTGTTATATAGTCTACCTGCTGCACATATATGGCTGACATAGCCATACTATTGATGTTAAGCCTGGCAGTTAAAGTGGTTCCAAAGGCAGAAGTTTTTTTATCTTAATGCATTCTATGCTTAAAATAAAAACCTTCAGTGCGCAGCAGCCCCTCTAATTACCTGAGCCCCATCTCGATCCAGCGATGTTGCACGAGAATCTCAGCTGCCCGGGACTCTCCCTCCTGATTGGCTGAGACAGCAGCAGGCGCCAGTGGCTCCCACTGCTGTCAATCAAAGTCAGTTAGCCAATGAGTGAGAGGGGGCGGGCCCGAGCCGCTACTCCGTGTCTGAATGGACACACACAGCAGCGGCTCACTTCCGGATCAGCAACAAGAAAGGGGGTGTGGAAGCATTCAGGTGGCAGCCCAGGCGCCAGGACGCAATTTCTTGTCACCATGGCAACCTGGCGCCTGGGATTTGTCGAGCCCTGCTTATAGGCGTATATTTTCTATTTTGATATCTCGCTGTTAGTGAGTACACATCACTCTTGGTGTATTGTTTAGAAGGGAGCAGACTATTTGCTAATGAATTGTCCTCCCAACTTCAAACCTGAGAACTTTTTTTTTTTACTTTTGTTTTCAATAAAATTTTGCCTACAAGTCATCACCACAATATGCCTGATGTTACTTTCTTCTGTGCCCCTCTCTGGTTTAGTTTTACTTTATTATTGGGGCCTGACTTGCTCTACCTTCATGACTAAGCCTTGATGGTTGCCATTTCAGCGCACAATGACAGTACCCCAGTGACTAGGCTTTCTGTGCATCCTTCAAATCTGGTTCCAGTTTGTTACAAGGGCCTGTCATTTCCTGTTTCAATTGCTGCACCAAATGCCTTCCCCCTTACCAGTGAGATTGCCTTTAGGTTACATTCACACCGGCGATTTAGGCCAGTGCAAATTGTAGTGGCATAAATCTTCTGATTTCTGCTGTGGCTGTGGGCGGCTAGGCGGAAGCACATCTCCCATCAGCGCTCTCGGCCATTGGCTGAGAGCACTGAACAGGAGCCAGTCAGCTGCTGGTTTTCCAACATGCTCGTCCATCAGAAGTTTTTATTGAACCAGCCGATGTCACCCGACACGTGTACTAGGCTTGAAAACAATTTAGAAGGGTGCACAGAAAAGTCTTTTTTAGCTGATAAGGTAATAGTTGGCATCTTGTGATGTCTCCTATGTGGCAAGATACTTAAAGTGGTTGTAAACCTCAGACATTAAATATGAACAAAGCATATCCCTCTATAGTGTGTACTTGTCTCAATCCAGAGCTCTAGGTGTCATTTCTGTCTGCTGCTTCCTTCCTCTGCTATCAGCATGAATCACTTCTGGCACCAAGTTTTCCTGGCAGGAGAAAAATGGTGACAAGGGAGGGAGCTCCAGCAGATTGACAGCCTCAGCTCTGTTCCTGTGAGCTGTGTGAATGGGGGGGTGCGTCCCTTCCCTCCAATCAGCTCTCAGAGTGCTTCTCACTGAGCTCTGCAGAGTGTAACTTTAGCTCTCCGTCCCCTTTTTTCTGAACTCTCAGACCAGCTTTAAAACTCAACACTCTGTGTATCACCTTAAGGCAGTCACTGCACTGGCTATATGGAAGTTTTACAACAAATATAAGTTGAAAATGGAGTAAGGTTCTCTTTTAAATCCCAGAATTGGGTCCCTGTGAAAATAATGATGTGCATTGCACTCACCCCATGCCCGGATCTAAAAATCTTGCAGGACTAATATCTCTGGATAGGGGGGGGGGGGTTCTAGGTGTACCTACCTTATCATTACACTAACATTTACTTTAGAAAGATTTTAAATTATTTGGAACTTTTGGAATAGAACTAATCAGTCATATGTCCTGCCCAGATAAGGTGATGATGAAGGTGGAGGATTGCAGTTATTGTGTGGGAATGTTTATTTCTCAGTATAGTGGAGTTTTAATCTCTAAAACATTGCATTTCAGTTTCCTCCATCGGCACGATGAGGCCTTTTCTACAGAACCCCTGAAAAATAACGGGCGTGGGAATCCGCTAGGTTTCTACCATGTACAAAATGTAAGTGTCACAGTGTTAGCTACTATGTGTGACAGTAGTGTCCTTAGCTACTATGATGTGACAGTAGTGTCCTTAGCTACTATGTGTGACAGTAGTGTCCTTAGCTACTATGATGTGACTGATGAAGCTGACACGTCTTCTTTTTCTGATTAGATTGCTGTAGAAGTGACTGAATCCTTCGCAGAATACATCAAGACCAAACCAATTGTGTTTGAAGTATTTGGACATTACCAGCAGCATCCATTACATCTGCAGGGTCAGGATCTCAGGTAACGGCAAAACAGAGACTGGAAATTCTAACGTTCTCATTGTCTGAATTATCTGACAGAAGAATAGTTATTTTTTTTTTTTTGCCCAATTACCAATTAGGATTTTCATGTTTTCTGTGATTTGTTGGAGGATAAATGTGGAACTCTGGTTGCCTTTTTGCCTGACAAAGGCCTAGTTTACACTTGCATTTGTGGGGCGTTTTTACTGCCCCCCCCCCCCATCTGCTTACCCCTACGCTGACAGGGATGTAAACATTATCCCCTCGTCGCGTTTGGTGGGCACTACCACCTGCCGGATGCGACCCATTCAACTGAATACTGTAAACACCCTGCAACCTTATGCAATGCAGGTGCAGGTTTCTAGGGGATAAAATAGATAGACAGTCGGGAGGTGACGTACTGCCTCCTGACTGCCTGTCTAGCACCCTCCAAAAAGCAGACAACCATGGATCACTTTTCAGAGGGCACTGCAAGTATAAACAAGGGCTGATAGTATGGTGTGAGAGCAATTAGGCCAAATATAGTCCTTTGCTTGCAACCTTCAAATGGTTTTCACTGGAAAAACTCATCATCAATTACAGAGATTTCTGGAAAATCTGTTTGTGAACTGGGGGTCGATTGTTGCCTTTACTGTGTTGAAAATGGAATGGCAATTTGGTGATAGCAGTCCGCCACATGTTTCTTTAAGCCTAGTACATACCACTAGTTTTTTTTTTCATTCAACCCAGTGGGTTGAACGAAAAACAACTGACAGCTCAGGTCAGAGCCGCTGTACTAACAATCTGATGTTAGTACAGCGATCTCCGCTACTGAGCTATTGTGTTCTGACAGGGGGATGCCCCCATCCCCTCCCCCGCCAGAACACTCTGTTCAGCGCTAATCGGCTGATGGTTTTCAAGCATGCATGTCCAAATGGCCAGCTTCTGTCGGAGCAGCTGCCATACACACATTATAATATAATATTAAACCAGCCGATGTTGCCCTGTAAATGTTTCGCGAACCTCAATCAGGTTCAAAATAGATTTCTGCTACTGGATCTAATTTAATAGGTAATTAGAGTGCATGCACGAGGATATCACAGACTGACACATTGTTCAGGTAAATGATACTTCCTTTTTATTTCTAATGGACAGCCTATTATATAGTTAGTAGGCGGTGTCATATGTTAGTACGTCATAAGCATAATATTAGCATAATACTGATTATTTGCAGCTTTCTGATTAGTCATGTCCATTATAAGGTGGTCCCCTTCGAGTTTATGCATGTTATCTTCTCTTGAAGGCACTGTGCCAAGGCTCCATCTTTCTTCTAACATTCCATTGTCGGTGGTGCGGGGGTATCTAGTAACGGCCATTTTGAGTAAGGACGACAGGGAAAAGATATGTACATGTATAGAAAAATACACATAGAAAAATAGACATTTTGCTTAATTCACAAGTGTTCATCAGATTCCTTGACAGCCCAACATTTGGCCAATGTGCACCCGGCTTTAGCCATTGTTCTTAGTGGGACATCTTTGGGTCTGTGGGCAGTCGCACGTTCATGTTGTATGACTTTTAATCTGTTTTGTTTTGCAGTCCAGCACAGCCATCCCGGCGTCACTTCCCCACACCGATGCCCCTCTCTAAGCCAGGTATGTGAATGTTTTGTGGAAAAGTTTTATTTGAAATGTTGCAGTCTTGTCATGGATGAACCAGAGTAGAAGTTTTATCAATGGGAGCAAACACATAGAGCTGTGGTTTGTTTCATCTCCTTGTACACACAAGAGTTCAGTGCTTTGATAAACCACCAGCTTCTTTACTCAGGCAGAGTGCAAAGTTCAGAAACCTTAATCAGCCCATAGGAACTCACTGTTCAATGCTTAAACTATTCTACAGTAAGAAATGATGAAATCTGGCTGACCATTATGAGTTTCTGCCCTCTATAACATGACATTAACCACTTAACCTCTGGAAGATTTACCACTTTCCATGACCAGGACATTTTTTTGCGATTCGGCACTGCGTTACTTTAACTGACAATTGCACATGCATTGATTGTGCAAAGCTGAACCTAAAATATAATTTATATTTCTCACAAATAGAGCTTTCTTTTGGTGGTATTTGGTCACCTCTGCGTTTTTAATTTTTTTACGCTATAATCAAAAAAAGACAGACAATTTTGAAAAAAAAAAACTATATATTTTACTTTTTGCTATAAAACATACCCAATAAAAAAAAATTAAATTTCTTTATCAATTTAGGCCAATATGTATTCTGCTACATATTTTTGGTAAAAAAAAAAGTCAGAAGTCACAGCATCTAAAAAATATGGTATATTTTTATTTTATTTTATTTTTTTTACTAGTAATTGCGGTGATCAGCGACTTATAGCGGGACTGCAATATTGCGGTGAACACTAACTGACACTTTTTGGGGCCAGTGACACTAATACAGTGATCAGTACTAAAAAAAAAAATGCACTGTCACTGTACTAATGACTTTGGCTGATAAGGGGTTAACATCAGGGGCGATCAAAGGGTTAACTGTGTGCCTAGCCTGTGTAGAGATACACAAGAGGCTTGTGGGTGGTTAACCATTGTCCACACAGATATCTATTTTCTGTGAACTGACCCTTTAAATAACATCTATCCTTGCCAGGAGTTTTTATTTTTCACGTATGTTTTGTTGCTTTGCATGCTGCATCACTCAGTAATTTTATATTTATTTATGTTTCCTTTGCTGCATGATGACTGTGATGACGTCATGATTTTTTTTTTTTTTTTTTTTTTTTTACCTGATTTTATTAATTCCCCTCCCCTCTGCCTTCACCAACTCACTTTGTGCCTCCCCCACCTTCCTGCCCGTTCTGTGTATAACCTGTCTTGGTGGCAGGAGAGAGAAAGATCAATCTGGTCCGGTACCTGATGTCTGGCTACATAAGTGATCCCGTACTGGACACTTTTTCAGAACACGCTCACGCTCTCTCTGCCAGCCTCCAAGACAGTGCAGATCAGTTTCCATCTTTTCTGTCTCTGCCCATCCCTTCCTGCCTACCAGAGAGGGCTCCCAAGAGACCAGGTTAGTATTCCAGCTGACTAGTGGTGTTTAGTAAAGATTTAGGCCCCGTAGGTCCATCCAGTAGTTTGGTTTTGTGTTTTAACAGCAGAATATTTAATACTGACTTGCTTTTCTCCGACAGTTCCAGCCACCAAACTCAATCCTCTGAACAAGACAAGTCTCGGGCAGAGCGTCAGCAAATATGACCTTTTGGTGTGGTTTGAGATCAGCGAACTTGAGCCAACGGGAGAGTAAGTACAAACACAGCACAGTTATTAAAGGGGCTTACCTATATAGGCAGGTGTTGACCTATCTTTGGTGCTTTGTGACAGGTACATCCCGGCCGTGGTAGATCATTCTGGAGGACTGTCCTGTCAAGGAACTTTCCTGCTACACCAGGTATAGTACATGAAGCAATAAAAAAAAAAAAATCAAGCAGTAAAGTACCTCCATGGCTATCCTAAGAGTGGAGTTATCCCTTAACATTCTAAAAGATAAGAGGATCTCCCCAAAAAAAAATAAAGTCCGCATCTACAAATACTGTAGCTGCTGACTTTTAATATAAGGACACTTACCTGTCCAGGGATCCAGCAATGTCGGTACCTGAGCCAATTCTTCAATCGGCTTTGAGTGCAGGAGCCGGCATCTTCACTAAGGCTACGTTCACATGTTAGCGTAGTGGACCGTGGCAGAATCACCGCGATCCGGAAATCATTGCAAATCGCGGAACGCCTGTGCGTTGCCATTGATTTGCAATGGCACCCCAAACGCTGTGCAATGTTGCCGCGATTTTCCGCCTGACGAATCGCGGTAACATCGCGCAAACAAAATTGCGGGTCGCATGACGCCCAAAAAAGGGTTTGCAATGATTTCCGAATCGCGGGCAGAATCGCGGTGATTCTGCCACGGTCCGCTACGCTAACGTGAACGTAGCCTAAGGGAAACCAGCAGTGAAGCCTTCAGGCTTCACAGCTAGTTTTCTACTGCGCATGTTAAGGTCATGCTGTGCTTTCTGAATGGTCCAGTCGTTTTCTGGGACCTGTGTGTCCCAGAAGGCAGCGGGGGGGGAAGGAGGAGGGGCCAAACATACGTGTAGCTTGCCGCAGCGTTCTTACCCGGGTATCTGTCAAAACCAAGTGCCTGCTCCCCCCCCCCAAAATGTGCCAGTTGTAGCAGTGGAGGAGGGGAGAGGGTACGAACAAGTGGAGCTTCCCCTTTTGGGTGGAGCTCCACTTTAAGGATAATGTATAGTTTTGGTATTCTGTAGACTATTTAAAATCTTTCTCTGTACATTTCTGCTATTTCATAATAAACAGGAAGTGCTGTATCTTTTATAATTAAAAAACAGTCTTTGATGTCAAGACACTTTGCCTAGGCTAAGATGATGTCACCAGCCTGCTGCAGGCAGGAAGAAACATTTTCTCAGTCTCCTCTCCCTCAGTACTCAAGCAGACTATACATAGTAACTAACTTTCTAGCAAATCACATGGTGGAGAATCAGGGGCCTGATTTGTGTGAAGGCAGCTAAAAACTGCACAGCCATGAAATTACATGATTGTGTAATTGCTGAGCTTGCATCTTGCACCATCCGGAAGTAGATGGTAACTCTGGATGATGCCTAAATAAAGATGGTTCTGTCAAAGGTAGATTAAAGGATAAGTGCACTTTTAAAAAAAAATAAATAAATGCGCATTTTTTTTGCAGGTAAAAAAAAATGTACATTTAATTATTTTTTTTCTCTTAGGAGCCTGTAAGCAGCAGATCGCATGTGCAATGTTCAGTTCCTGCAGCTTGTCAGTGTAGCTGTCTGCCCGTACCACAGATACAAACAGGCAGTTACTGAATGACAGGAAGCTTAATGGACGATGAGAGCACTCACCAGCGCCCTCGCTGCTTATTGAGAACTTGTGGGCATTTCTTTAATGGAACTCTGTGAATGAATGACATTGCAGTGTGGGCGGAGCCATCAAGGTTCTTTCCTTCCAACTTGCGCCTGTCCCCGGACAGTTTACAGGGCTGTTTGGGGCGGTACAAGACCTGTTACATCAAGGGGTGATTGCCCCGTTTTAGGGTTTTTACTCAAACCTGTTTACAGTTCCCAGGAAGGAAGGCAAATGCTGGACCTCAAGGTCATCCCTTCAGACTTGCATGCGAGGGCTGGGCCTGATGGTGTCTCCCTTCGAGGCGGTTCCATTTGCACAGTTCCATATGAGGCCCCTGCAAAGAGAGATTCTAGCCAAATGGGAAAAGACTCCACAGTCTCTGGACAATCCGATCCGGCTGAGCTGGGAAACAAAAGAGTCCCTGATATGGTGGCTTCGTTCTCTGGTGCTTCAGCTGGGCAAATCCTTCCTCCCCTTGTATTGGACAGTGGTCACCATGGATGCCATCATCAGTCGGCAGGCGTTGGACCAAAGGGAGTGGTGTCTTCATCCGGAGGTGTTTTATCGGTTGTGTCTCTGGTGGGGCACCCCCCAGGTGGATCTTTTGGCATCTCGGTTCAACAGAAAGATGCAGAGGTTCATGGCTCGGTCAAAGGATCCTCTGGCAGACACCACAGATGCGCTGGTGGCCCCGTGCGGTCAGTATCGTCTGATTTACGCCTTACCTCCTCTCAAGCTTCTGCCAAGACTTCTATGCAGGATCGAGGCAGAAGGGATTCCGGTCATCTTAGTGTCCTCACCGGGCTTGGTACGCCAAACTGGTGCGGCTGGTCGCTGACGTTCCTTGGAAGCTTCCTCTCAGGGAGGATCTGCTGTCCCAAGGACTGATCTTTCATCCTGCTTTACAGTTGCTGGCTTTGATGGCTTGGCTGTTAAGCGCCAGGTGCTGAAGGATAGAGGTTTATCTGAGTCGGTGATTCCTACACTATTAAAAGCTAGGAAATTTACTTCTAGGGGGATCTAGCATCGTACATGGAAGACGTACATTGCGTGGTGTGAGTCTCTTGGGGTTCATCCTCGCTCCTTCTCGGTGGCTCGGATCTTGACCTTCCTTCAACAGAGGGTTGAACAGAAATTGGCCTGGAGTACCATCAAGGGTCAGGTGTAGGCTTTGGCGGTCTTCTTCCAACGACCTTTGGCCACTCATTCCCCGGTGCGTACTATTCTTCAGGGTGTCTGACATTTGGTTCCTCCAGTGCAGGCTCCGTTGCCGCCTTGGACCTCAATTTGGTGCTTTCGGTCCTCCAGAAGCCTCCCTTTGAGAACGTTCAGGAGATTCCTCTGCTTACACTGTCCCAGAAGGTGGCCTTTTTGGTGGCTATCAGCCCTGCGCGCCGAGTGTCGGAACTGGCGGCGTTATCCTGTCATTCATCTTACCTAGTGACACAGAGATCAGGTGGTTCTTCGCCCCTGTCCGTCATTCCTTCCAAAGGCTGTCTCTGATTTTCATTTGAATGAAGACATTGTGTTGTCTTCTCTGTGTCCCAGCCTAAACATCTGAAGGAAATAGCCTGGCATGCCTTAGATGTGGTCCGGGCAATTAGGGTGTACCTGGCAGCTACGGAGTCTTTCAGGAAGTCAGACTCTCTTATATGTGCTCATGGATGGGACTCGTAAAGGGTTGTCCACTTCCTCTGCGACCATTTCCAGATGGATCAGACAGACCGTGATTCAGACCTATTCCATCAAGGATCAGGGTCCTCCTTTCCCTGTTAAGGTGCCCTCTACTCTGGAGCTTAGTGCCTCCTGGGCTTTCCGTCATCGGGCATCAGTGACGCAGGTTTGCAAGGCTGCCACTTAGTTGTCGGGGGAAAATTTTCACAAAGTTTTATAAAGTGGATGTGTTGGTATCTGCGGATGCTTATTTTGGCCGCAAGGTTTTGCAGGCTGCTGTTGGGAGGACCTTATCCTCTTCGAATGTGTATTGTTTTTTTTAGGTGGGCTCCAGTTGTTGAGCTCCTGTTACCTGGTTGGCTACTTTTTAGCCTTGGGATTTTTTTTGCTGTTCCCACCCTCATGTTTAACACTGCTTTGGGACATCCCAATGGTCAAGAATGACAGGAGCTGTGTCCGTCAATGAACGAAAGAGAGAATGGGATTTTTGACTTACATAAAATCCATTTCTCTGATGTTCATTGACGGACACAGCACCCACCCCTCTGTGGAATTGTAATTCTTATGACACTGCTTGTAAGTAAACTGAGTGCCTACAGCAAGAGAGAGGGAGTATACCCCCTGGGACTGCCCATGGGCTTAGACTTTTTTTCTGCCAAGTGTCCTACTCCTGTAGGGGGCAGTATAACCCAATGGTTATGAAGATCTGAAGCTGTGTCCTTCATGAACATCAGAGAAATGGTAAGTCAAAAATCCAATTTTTCTTTCACTTTTAATGGTAATGGTAAACAAGACAAATAGAGAGGGTGAATCTCCTCAACAGGGACACAGACAGCAATAAAAACTGACAGATGTTCTAATCCTTCTCCACTCTATCCAAAACTAAAAAAAAAGTTTGCCCTTTAGCTATACTTTTAATATGTAAAAAGCATTAAGTTCTCATTTGTTGTTCTTTCTGCTGCCTTGAAGCCGTCCTTCACTCCAACCACTCCTCCCAACGCCACCACCACCTCCTCCACTTTCCCCAACTTCCAAAGCTACAAAAAAGCATACTAATAGATGTATTTATTGATAAAACCTACAGATAGAATCACCTTTATCATTGAATTATTCATTGGCTGTTATAGGGGGCAGCACAGTGGCTTAGTGGTTAGCACCTCTGCCTTGCAGCACTGGGGTCCTTGGGTACTGCATTGAGTTTGCATGTTGTCCCTGTGCTTGCATGAGTTTTCTCCGGGTACCCTGGTCTCCTCCCACACTCTAAAGACATGCTGATAGATTAATTGATTGACTGCTCTCTACGTTGTCCCTAGCATGTGTATGTATGTATGTAGGAAGGAATTGGGGACCTTATATTGGAAGCTTCTTAGGGGCAGGGACTGATGTGAATGTTCAATATGTAAAGCGCTGCGTAGATTATTGGCACTATATAATGCCTGTTATAACAAGTGAAGCTCCAATGTGGAAGAACTATTGCATGCTATAAAATAAATATTGCGAAAATCAAAGAAAAGATGGTGGTAGTTTTGTCTTTTCTGCATCAGAAGCCATTGTTTTACCTATTTATATGTCATTTGTTGTTACAGGGCATCCAGCGTAGAATCACCGTGACTATAATCCATGAGAAAGGAAATGAATTACACTGGAAGGATGTAAGAGAACTGGTGGTAGGTGAGTGTCACAACATGCCCCTGTAACTGTACATGCCCACCCTCCATGCAACTCCGTATTGACAATCTGCCCTCTATTTGTCCTTCCAGGGAGAGTACGGAACAAAGCCGAGGTGGACGAGTCTGCAGCAGATGCTGTTCTTTCTCTTAACATCATATCCGCCAAATACCTCAAATCTCACAGTTCCAGCAGGTAATCTAATATGACCGTTTAGGCAAGACACTCTGGGTAAATTTCTTATGAAGCTAGTTAAAGGTTATACCCACAAGAAGTAAAATTACCTTCAGTTCAGTTAGATCTATTAGAAAATAAGTTTTACTAGCTAGTTCTTGGTGTCCGAAGAACAATACTTTTACAATTATTTTTGGGTTCTCAAATGTTTTACCTACGTGTGTTTAAAGTGCGCATGGGAGGAGCCTAGATGGAGTTTCACACGGGAGGTACCAGATGGAGGTTTGGGTCACAGTCTACAGGGCCCGGACTAAGTGGGAATGGTTTGACTGGAACAGCCAGGCAGGACCAGGACAAGTTTGTTAATCACCCAGAGCAAGGATGCGGAATTGCGCCCCCTTAAAGAGGTTGTAAACCCTCTTTTATAACTTGTACCTATAGGTAAGCCTATAATGAGACTTACCTATAGGTACTGTAAATATCGCCTAAACTTGCACTGTTTCGGAGATATTTACCTTTAATGCAGCCGATGATGTCATCGGCGCATGCGCTCTGAAGGACCGGCCACCAGTACCGTTCCTTCAGAGCCCTGTGCCGTGAAACGGCGGCTCCCGCCCGCATGCACGGGAGTGATGTTATCGATCCTCTGGCCAATCAGATGGCCGGAGGAAGCAGGATGGCCAAACATGTCGGCCATGTGACCGGCGAGCGGGCGGCACAGCGGGGGCTTCGTTCTAAGGTAAGTATTTAATAATGAGCTATGCGGTGCATGCTAGCTCATTATGCCTTTGTCTTACAGGGTTTTTTTTTTTTTTTTTTGGGTTTACAACCTCTTTAAGCGCTCCTATTACATGCAGTAGAATGTGTGTACCATCCTATGCCCATTCTAAGCCCCCTTTGCACTAGCTGTCCAAGGTTGCGATGGAGTTTTCTCTACACGTTTGGCCAGTTGCTTGCTTTCTAGCAAATAGAAGGTAGTTGCATATGCCTGGTGTGTTTTTTGTGTCAGCTGTGGGCAGATGTGGTTGTGAATGGGGGATTGGAGCATGTGTGCCATCAGTAGCTGTCACAGTAGACATGAATCTTCATCCTGCTGGTTGCTAGCCACTGATCTAGAGATTGTGTGCGGTGAAGGGATGCCCTTCCTACCCCTGAGTCCTTAGCAGCTGCTCCTTCTGCCCACCCCTTGTCCTGGCCCTGCAGCCAGGATTACCTGGATAGTGGAGAATTGAGAGGACAGATCAGTGAATAGTGTCTAGAGCAGGGATCTCCAGACTAGGGCCCTCCAGCTGTTGCAGAACTACATGTCCCATGAGGCATTGTCATACTCTTACATTCACAGACATGACTAGGCATGATGAGAATTGTTGTTCCTGAACAACTGGAGGGCCAAAGTTTGGAGACCCCTGGTCTAGAGGCTTGGAGTCAACACACAAAGGTAGAACCGGTAGTACTTCAGAAGGGCACCAGCTGATTATATTCTGAAAATGTTTCTACATCGGAAATAATTTACCCAAGGAATAAATGAGATCCTAAAAAATGTTTTTCTTGTATAAGACATGAAGGTTCCCATGTTTAGATTTTTCTGTAGTTGCCTTAGGTACACCTCTACCTTCACCAGTCATTAGAGAATACAGTGATGTTCTAGAATTGTATTAACCCATCAACTCAGTATTATAAATGGTGCCTTCTAACACCTCCCATACTACATCTTCAGGGTTAAGTTTTTCCTTAACGTGATCCGAGGCTTAATTTCCAAGTGATTATCATCTTGCTTGTCTTTTTATTTGCCACATTTATGTTGGATTTAATTTGCGTGGCTCCTTTTTATTGATTTTATTTTGCTCCCCTTTTCTTTTCCGCTGAAGTCTTGTCTACGCTCTGGGCGTCCTCCATTTTGTCTCCCTGAATGTCTCTGTCACTAATAGCAGCTTCTTCTTCTTCTGTGTCTTACAGGCTGTTTCTTGATAAGGACATGCCTAGGTATTTTATGTTTTGCTTCTCCCACCCCCCCCCCCCCCCACTACCACCAACCCTGCACATAAAGATTCTTCAGTCTCTCACAGAATACTTTATGTCCCCCCTGCACTGGCTTGCTCCACCCCTTCCCGCCCCCCAATAGCGCTTCTGTACTAAATAGCTAGGTGGTAGCATTTAAATGGCAGCATCAAAGACACTATCATCAAACTTTTTTATATTTTACAATGCAGATTCTAATGGAATGTCATGCAATTAGTGAATTTTAAAAAAAGAATGTTTAGTTTTCTTAAATTTAGGAGAAAATATAAACATTTTGTCAAAATTTTAGCATTTGGTAAAGTAGTTGGGAAGGCGAAATTTAAATGGTTTTTAGGGGTCCTAATCTAAGGCCCCTTTCACATGGGTTTAGTGCAAGGTTTTGCGTCCTGGCTCAACAAAAATAAATAGGGTATGTCACATTCGGCAGGTGATACCGCCTGACAGCTCATGTCTATTGGGCTTAGTAAAAGCAGCTGCTTGTGATTTTTAAATGCACTCGGTTGACAGTAAAAACCCAGCAATGGCCGCCTAACACCCCTGTACACATCATCAAGGCCGCAAGGTTTTGCATCCTGGATCAACAAAAATAAATAGGGTATGTCACATTCGGCAGATGATACCGCCTGACAGCTCAGCCAATAGGAGTGACTGCTGCTGCACCACAACTGCACTGCAGCTATGTCTATTGGGCTTAGTAAAAGCAGGTGCTTGTGGTGATTTTTAAATGCACTCGGCTGACAGTAAAAACCCAGCAATGGCCGCCTAACACCCCTGTACACATCATCAAGGCCACAAGGTTTTGTGTCCCGGATCAACAAAAATAAATAAGGTATGTCGCATTCGGCAGGTGATACCACCTGACAGCTCAGCCAATAGGAGTGACTGGTGCTGCACCACAACTGCACTGCAGTCATGTCTTTTGGAAATGGCTGCAGTGTGGTGAAGAGGAATTTCGGAGTGATATTCCCTCTCCAAACAATCAAGCAGGTTGTGGCATATCGTCTACTGATTGCCTGCCAGCCGCTGCTGACAAAGCAGTCCACCGCAGATCCGGTAGTCAGTAGTATTGCCCAAAGTCATGTGATTAGCATATCAAAATGGACTAGTGGTCATTTGGCTTTGTAAGAAAGCAAAGACGTGATTTTATTCCCAAGCTTATTTCATCTAAAAAGCCATGTGATCATCATATTAGCATGGCATGAACAAGTGGTCATTTTGCTTTGTTAGAAAACAAAGCCATGTAATTTATTATTTTATTTGCCAGCTTATTTCACCTAAGTCCCCATTCACACATGTCCGTTTTTTTCGATGGACCCGATCGGACCATCTGCTGCCCTCTATGGAGCGGTGGGTATCAATGAACATATGTCTGTTGACACCCGCCGACATCTGATCCGATCCACTAAAACAGACGGTTGAGGGATCAAATCAGATGACAGACAGATGTAAACAGACAGGTGGTTTGTTTACATCCGACCACCCATAGAAGAGAGCGGGCTGTGCCTGTACCTGCTCTGCATAAGCAGAGCAGACACGGACCTGCTATCCGCCTGCTCAGCGGAGATCAGCGGACAGATTCCCTGCTGAGCAGGCAGATCCGCTGCTGGAGTCTGGCCGTTTGAAAGGGCCCTAAGTAGTTCGCATTGTAAAATTGGAAACTAATTTAAAATATTTTTTTTCAAAGATGGAATCATAATTTGCACTTTGGCTCTATGCACACGTGTTTTTTTTTAAGCTCCTAGTAGCTGTTATTAGCATTTTTTTCTTGCTCATAGATGCTAAATAGTGTTATCCTTTGTGTCCATGCACACTACTTTATGCTATTAGCGTTTTTTGAACTTGGGCGTCTAGGTGCAGAAAAAAAAACGTTTTTGTAGCGTTTTTGGGAGCGTTTTAACAGCAGGAAAAAAAAACGCTTAGGCTGGGTTCACACTATTGCGATTGGATTCAGGTCTCTCCACATCCAATTCCTATGTCAAGAGATTGTGACTGTCTCTCTATGGAGCCGGTTCACATATCTCTGGAAGAGTTTCAGAGCGAATTGCACAGAAGTCCTGTCTGTCTTCTAGTCTGTTTCAGGTTCGAATTCAGCCAAACATTCGGACTGAAATCAGATCTAAAACATTGAACCCCTGCTGTAAGCTGCTCCGTGCGGCAGTGTGAACCCAGTCTCAAAGCTACTAAAGCACTCCGAACAGCTTTTTTTAAAGCAGTTTTTCTATCTTCATCTACTGTTAAAACGTTAAATGTTAATGTTCCTAAAAGTTTCTAAACCGCTGCTAGAAGCTGGCACACAAATGCAATCATCAGCGTTTTTCATCCAGCGTTTATTTGATCTTAGAAAAAAAACCGCTAGTGTGCATGGAGCCTTAATTAACTGTTTTGAAGAAAACATTCCACTCACCCCTAAAGGCCGGTGCGATGCCAGACATTGCATGTGATTCGCACTGCATTGATGTGCAGATCACATGCGATGTCTGTGCGATGCAAATTCAGCCACACAGATTGCATGGCTGAATTTGCATCGCATTCGGACCAAACTCGTGCAGGACACTTTTTTTTGTGTTCACACCCATGCGTTCCGAATCCTGTCCGAGTTCACAGTTCGCAGTCTGCGAACCTATCTGGGGGTGTCATTAACTTTGTATTGACACCCGCATTGGTTCGCAGAGGGCAGTGTGAACTGCCAGGGATTCAGGTGCGATGCGGGAACCTGCACTGGATTTGCAGGGTTTCCCACATCACACCAGTGTGAACCGGCCTTAAGACTGGCTTGTTATTTTTTTTTAAAAAGATGACTTCTGTAAAATCAGATTTGGTGAAATCACTCCACTCATCCCTAACTCCCTCGTTAATTCAGGAAAAAAAAAAGATGGCAGCTTCGTCTGTAAAAAGGAACATACCTTTGGGGTGTCACCATGCCCATTCTCCAGCTGATCGGTACATATATTTTTAAAACGTTTAGCCCCACTTAAAGGCTACTCCTCCTTTGCAAGATGTCATTGCTGAGCTGGTTTAATCACAGGTTTGCATAAAAAGAAAAACAAAATCAGAAATATAAACTCAGCAATGCAGTAGGGATGTTCTGATGCAGATTTTTTATAAGGTCAGTTAGTAATTGAGAAGCTTGGTATAGCTTATAAAGGTTTTAGATATTGATTTGCAAATTAGTTGCTGCCATGTTGCAGGGAAAGTGGGCAAAATTAACACTGCTTTGGTGATAGTGTCATTTATCCTGCTTTTGTAGCAGTAGATACATAAACATATTAGATGTAGTGTAATTGTATAATAACATGTATTTGAACAATTTTTCTCTGGGTTGACAACTTCTGCCATTTCTTCTTCTGCCATTCGTTGCAATAAATAAGTAGATTACAACCCCTGGGATGAATTTAGAGTTTGTACAGTACAGGATCACTGCATCACTTTCATAGTGCTTGGTACGCACCTTTCCAACTTTACAATTGGTATTGTCCATCTAGTCAGGCCAACAGCTCCCTGTGACCCATGTGCTCTCATACTGTGTATATAGATAACAGCAGGAATATCTAAACCCAGGAACACAAGACTTAATATATGCAGCCTGACAGTCCGCATATGTGGAGGCTGCATTCCTTTTCCTTTTGCTGTCATTCTTTCCTTTATTTTCTTCTGAGGATCCTGCCAGGAACACACTTTCTGTCCTATGGTGACAAGGCTCAACCAGCACACTATCCTAGGAAGTGCAAAGTTGTCACAAGAACTGTGTTAGGTCTGCAGAACACCTCCCCTCATCTTAGTTCCATGATTTGCAGGAGGTGTTCTGTAGTCCGCTGGGATGAACAGAGCAGAGATGATAGCTGCTTGAGATTTCAGTGGAGAGTAGGCAGAAAGCACAAAAAGTTATCAGCTGACATGATTTCTGGCAGGATCAACAGATAGTTTTTTGAATTTTTCGAACAAATATAGCAAGAAAATACTTGACGTGTTATATAAAACTGACCAGGGTGGAGCAAATAAGGTGTGTTCATTATTAGGGGTCACATACACTAAATAGATATGAAAATATTACTTTCAGTTTAGTGTTTTAGACATTCTCCAGATATGATGAAAGACCAGCTTTGTGTAAAATGATTGTTGTGTTTGGTAAAATGAGAATCAGTTTGGTCTTGCAGGTATTCCTTGCTGTCTGAGAGCCAAGTAGGCTGATGTATGGTAGTGACATGCAGTGAGGTCTGATGACAACCCTAGCTGCTTATGATCACCATCCTGGGCCTTCGCTATATATCTCTCAGGAGCAATCACTAGAGTCCATGCCCCACAGGTGCTCCTTTCAGGTTCAGCCAAGCCAAAACAGATATATTAAATATGGCAGTGCTCCTTCTTTCACAGGAGGATCCATGCTTTTTCTAGGGAGTTAATATATTAGATTAGTGTTCCTGTAATGTCACATTTGTGTGTCTTTTGTCACTGTGGTGTGTGTTGGGAGTGGGTATGTTCTGTGTTGTACAAGGACAGCCCAGATTTAGAGTTTAACCAATATTACCACCCTGATTCTCTAGGACCTTTTATCGGTTCGAGGCTGTATGGGATAGCTCCTTGCATAACTCCCTACTGCTCAACAGAGTCACTCCCTATGGAGAGAAAATCTATATGACCCTGTCTGCTTACTTGGAGGTACGTAGTCTGTCACCTGTCTTCTACCTGCCTGTCTATTAGTTCTTCTGTTACTGCTGTTTTTGAGTGCTTTCTGTTACTGTGACATATTCTATCACTTGTTTTGGCTTTATCTCTGTGAAGTGTGTTTAAACTCTGCACCAGTGTGATTATTGTAGTTCTTACTCCATTGCTGTTTCCATCCCTTCATTACATTATTCCATGTTTCCTTTTTCTACTCATTCGTTGTCCATCCTTCTATCCTCTCTTTTTACAACATATACCTTCCTTTTTTTTCCTTTTCCTGCTTTTTTTCCTCTCTCTTCGCTTCCCTTACTCTCTCCCCTATTTCTACTATTCTTCCTTCCATCTCTCCCTATTTCGTTCTATCATTCCTCCCTCCCTCCTCCCTCCCTCCCTCCTCCCTCTCTCCTCCCTCCCTCTCTCCTCCCTCCCTCTCTCCCTCTCCGCCCTCCCTCTCTCTCCGCCCTCCCTCTCTCTCCGCCCTCCCTCTCTCTCCGCCCTCCCTCTCTCTCCTCCCTCTCTCTCCTCCCTCCCTCCTCCTTCCCTCTCCTCCCTCCCTCCCTCCCTCTCCTCCCTCCCTCTCCTCCCTCCCTCCCTCTCTCTCCCCTCCCTCCCTCTCCTCCCCTCCCCTCCCTCCCTCTCTTCCTTCCTTCATTCCTCGCTTCCTTCCTTTCTTCATTCCTCGCTTCCTTCCTTTCTTCATTCCTCCCTCCCTCCCTCTCTTCCTTCCTTCCTTCCTTCATTCCTCCCTTCCTTCCTTTCTTCATTCCTCCATCCCTCTCTTCCTTCCTTTCTTTCTTCCTCCCTCCCTCTTCTCCTATCTTCTTCCCTCTCTCTCGCTCCCTCGCTCTCCCTCTCCCCCTCCCTCCCTCTCTCTCTCTCGCTCCCTCCCTCTCTCGCTCCCTCTCTCTCGCTCTCTCCCCCTCTCTCTCGCTCTCTCCCCCTCCCTTTCTCTTTCTCACCCTCCCTCTCTCTTTCTCACCCTCCCTCTCTCTTTCTCACCCTCTCTCTATTTCTTCCTCCCTCCCTTTCTTCCTTCCATTCCTTTCTTTCTTTATTCCTTCCTCCCTTCCCCTCTACGTTGCTTCCTTCCTCCATTCCTCCCTTCTCTTCCCTTACTTCCTTCTGTTCTTCTTCGCCTTTTTTCCTCCTTTTTTCTTTCATCCTTAGGCCTCATGCACACTAGACTCTTCTTGATGCCTTTCTCCCAATAGGAGAAAAGCAACATTGAAAACGTACCTAATGCCATGTTTTAAACGCTTTTAGGCTAGTTTAGACGTGTTCAGGCTAAGAATACCCTCTTCTCTTTCTTTCATTCAAGTTTTCATCATTCCTTTCCTGTCCCCTTTTTTCCTCACCCTTCCATCCTTTTTACCTTGTGTTACTCTATCCATTCCCCCTTCTTTCCTTTCTTCCTTCCTTCCCTCCATCCGTACTTCACTCTTTTCCTATTTTCCTTTCTTCCGTTCCACTCTCCCTTCTGACTCTTGCTCTCTCCCTCTCTCACTTTATTTCTTTGGATCTTTCTGCATCTCATGCTTCCTCACCTACTGTCTATCTCGTTATGTTCTTGGTGTTCATATATTTTATATTGTCTCTTTGTGCACTCAGTTGTTACCCCCACTGCCTCTTTCCTTAAAAGTGCCTTTAGTGTTAAAATGTAGAAATTGACATTTGCTTACACCATTGCATAATCTTTCTGCTTATCTTTCAGCTTGATCATTGTATCCAGCCAGCAGTGATTACAAAAGATGTGTGTATGGTCTTTTATTCTCGCGATGCCAAAATCTCCCCACCTCGGTCCCTGCGCAGTCTATTTGGCAGCGGATATTCAAAGACTCCTGACTGGTGAGGGCTTGTATCTGTTATTTTTTTATTTTTTTTTTACATTTTTTCCCAGATGTTTATTCACAGGAAAGAGAATATTGCCAAGAATTATTAAAATAGGATACAACAATCAGGGCTGCTGTTAGAAATCATAGAACCCTATATTGCCTACCTGACAGGGCCCCGCATCCTCACATCCCCACGCCCCAGAAAATATCAAATTATATTTTCACTAAAAATACAATAAAATAATAATTATATCACATATTTAGCGATCTGTACTCGTAGCAGCTGCCGACGGGAGAGGAGGAAAGCCGGCAACCCTGCTGGGAAAAGGGAAGCATAGGGGGGGCCCAAAAAGCAGGGGGATAGGGGCGCGGATGCTAGACCTGATCCCCCTGAAGCACAGCTAGGGGGAGTGAGCGGCGAAGAAGCTGGAAGTGCTGCAGGGGGAGGCAGAAGAGCATCGGTTACTGAAGTAAGGCAGTACAGCTGGCCCCTCCTGTTCAGTAGGTGCCCAGGGCCCCCTTTTCAACTGATGGGGCCCAGTACAAGAGGGCTGGCTGTGCTGCCTTATCAGTGGCCCTGATGACAATCACTCATGCCCTAGCTGTAATATTATCAATTGTACTTATTGATATCTGTGGTGAACATAGACTGTCATGTGCTTTCATTACAGTAACAGAGTAACTGGAATCTATGAACTAAGTTTGTGCAAAATGGCCGACACAGGAAGTCCTGGTAAGAACAAAACTTTTTACTTACTGGTATAACTGAATTGCTCTGTACAGCATTTTGGTGCAGGAATATTGGTGTTTTGGTTTTGATATGGTTCCTTAATTTCATATGAAAGCCATGGTAGAAGATGCAGCATAGTGCTGTATTACCTTTGAACTATTCTTGTAGGGCTGTATACCGTATATGCTGTCTGCTACATAATACTCATTACTAAACCCCGCTGTGGGTGAAACATGTTTGGGGCATGGCTTTGGGTAGGAGTGAGCAGTTTGCTCTCATTGCAATAAACCTTGGCTAGAGTTGAACATCTTCAGTGTATGGCCCGTTATTTGGATGTGGGTTGCTACGTAGTGTTGTAAAGTTAGCCCGGACTTTTATTTTGTTTTATTGTTCTTCCTATTAGGAATGCAACGAAGGAGAAGGAAAATTTTGGACACTTCAGTGGCTTATGTCCGTGGAGAGGAGAACCTGGCTGGGTGGAGACCTCGAGGTGACAGTTTGATTCTGGAACACCAGTGGGAGCTGGAGAAAATGGAGCAGCTCCATGAGGTAGGACAGTTGGAGTTTTAGTCGTGTTTTTCCATTAAATGGTCCAAAAACAATTACCATATGAAAGAACTCCAGATATGCACAGCTTGCAGCGGCCAAGCTGCTGAAAACACTGATGAATCTCTTTTTACATATACAACTATACATGAATAATTCTTTGGTGACCTGACCATTGTAGCCTATATGACAAGGTGTCAGTATTTGCCAGTTAACTTGACTAAAACCCTGTGACTAAGTCGCCTGTGTAAATAATTTGTCAATTTTTAAGGACATATAAGGAAGGGTACACTGTTATAATCTGCTCAAATTTTTAGTTTAGGCCAGTGTTAATTTTTATCGGCAAAAATATTTTCGCCATAGTTTTCATCAGCTGCATGTTTTCAGTGATGAAAGCGAAATTAAAATAAAATTAGAATTAAGTCAATTGACAAAAGCTATGACGAAAATCAATTCCCATTTTCATTTACTCGACTAAAACCTCTGGTACAATTTAGTCGACTAAAATCGAATGAGTTTAATAAAATTTGAATGCCTTTTTGAAGCATTTGTCTAGAATTTCCAAACTCCTTATATACTCCTGGAGTAAAAATCTAATAATATGTTATTATTTATGGTATTAAGGTTTGAACATGCACTACAGACACAGGTTTAATCGTTGTGATATTTAACATCTTTATAAATAAAACCAAGTTTCATAAACAAACAAAAATATTGCTTTTTGACCATAAGAAGTGCAAATTTAAAATATATAAAAAAAAAAATAAAAAAAAAACTGTAAACTCTATTGGCTGTAATGCCAGGCTGCGAGTGGAGATGGCAAAGTAAATGGGATTGAGGGAGTGCACAGGGCAAGGTGCATTATATTTTGGGCATGGGAAGGTGACCTGCAAGTGGGGATGGGTTAGTAAATAGGATTGGGGGGATGCGCAGGGAAACAAACTGGACCATCTGGAGAGGCTGTTATTTTACACAGTGCTAAGCACTACCACCTTGCTTGGAGGGGAAACACTCACCACGTTCCATCCAGACAGACACAAATCTAATGGAGGAGTTCCTCCTTTGTAGTTACATAGTTACATAGTTAGTAAGGTTGAAAAAAGACATCAGTCCATCCAGTTCAACCTATGCATCCAGTTCAACCTATGATGTGTGTGTGTGTTTGCTTTTAATCGTACATTGTATACCCCTGTATGTTGTGGTCTTTAAGGTGTCCATCTACTAGTTTTTTGAAACTATCGATGCTCCCTGCTGATACGACTGCTTGTGGAAGAGAATTCCACATCCTTACTGCTCTTACAGTGAAGAACCCCTTACGCACTTTAAGGTTAAACCGCCTTTCCTCTAGTTTTAGTGAGTGGCCACGTGTCTTATTGTACCTCCTTTCTCTGAATAGTTTGTTCCTTATGCTCGGGTCACCAGTACAGTATTTGTACATTGATATCATATCCCCCCTCAATCGTCTTTTCTCCAGAGAGAAAAGGTTCAGTGCTTGTAGTCTTTCCTCATAGCTGATGTCCTCCATTCCCCTAATTATTTTTGTTGCCCTTCTCTGGACTTTCTCCAGTTCCAGCACATCCTTCCTGAGGACCGGTGCCCAGAACTGGACAGCATACTCCAGATGTGGCCGGACCAGAGTCTTGTAGAGTGGGAGAATAATCTCTTTATTTCTGGAGTGAATCCCCTTTTTTATACATCCCAGTATTCTGTTGGCTTTGCTTGCGGCGGCTTGGCATTGCATGCCACTGCCAAGCTTGTTGTCTACCAGTACCCCCAAGTCCTTTTCCATCCTAGACTCACCCAGAGGTTCCCCCCCTAGTGAGTAGCTTGCTTTCTGGTTTCTGGCCCCCAAGTGCATTACTTTACATTTTTCAACATTAAATCTCATCTGCCATGTAGTTGCCCACCCCGTTATTTTGTTCAGGTCTGCTTGCAAGGTTTCCACATCCTGCATAGAAGATATTGGCATGCCTAATTTAGTATCATCTGCAAATACTGAGATTGTACTAGATATCCCCTCCTCTAGATCATTTATGAATAAATTAAACAGGATTGGTCCCAGGACAGAACCCTGGGGGACCCCACTTTCCACACCCGCCCAATCCGAGTACTCCCCATTAATCACCACCCTCTGTACTCTCCCCTGGAGCCAGTTCTCTATCCAGGTACTCACCTTATGGTCCATACCTACCTTCCTTAGTTTGTACAGTAATCGTTTGTGGGGAACGGTGTCAAAGGCCTTTGCAAAGTCCAGATACACCACATCCACAGGCTTACCTTTATCTAGGTGGCAGCTCACTTCATCGTAGAAGGTTAATAGATTGGTTTGGCAAGAACGATTTTTCATGAATCCATGCTGATTACTACTTATAATACCAGTTTCATTACTAAAGTCTTGTATGTGGTCCCTTAACATCCCCTCCAAAATTTTGCAGACTACTGATGTTAGGCTGACCGGCCTATAGTTACCCGGGATATATCTCGGCCCCTTCTTAAATATTGGTACCACGTTGGCTTTTTTCCAATCAGCTGGCACCATACCCGTCTGTAAACTATCCTTAAAGATCAAGAATAATGGTCTGGCAATCACCTGGCTGAGCTCATTAAGAACCCTCGGGTGCAAGCCATCCGGTCCCGGGGATTTATTTATGTTAAGTTTCTCTAGTTTAGCTCTAAGTCTATCTTCTGTTAACCATGGCGGCACTTTCTGAGGTGTATTATTGGCCTTACAAGCTGGGTTTGTGTAGCCCCCCCGATTCTTTTGTGAAGACTGAAGAGAAGAAATTATTTAACACTTCCGCCTTTTCTCTGTCCTCAGTGGCCATATTTCCCTTATCATCTTTTACGGGGCCAATGTGTTCTGGCCTCGCTTTCTTACTGTTTATATACTTAAAGAACTTCTTAGGGTTCTTTTTACTCTCCTCCGCTATATGTCTCTCGTGTTCTATTTTAGCCGCCCTGATTTCGTCTTTACATTTCTTATTACACTCTTTGTAATGCTTAAATGCTGCCAATGACCCCTCAGTCTTGTATTTTTTGAAGGCCTTTTCTTTAGCACTAATATACATTTTTATGTTGGAGTTTAGCCATCCAGGGTTTATTTTTGCTCTTTTAAATTTATTTCCCTTTGGAATGCACTGGCCAATCCCCCTGTTTAGTATGCTCTTGAAGCACTCCCATTTTTCCTCCGTGTTCTTTGTTCCCAGGGTTCTATCCCAATTGATATTTTCTAGCAGCGAGCGCAGCTTTGGGAAATTGGCTCTTTTGAAATTCAGTGTCCTTATATTACCCCTCAGCTTCCTATTACTGTAATTAATACTGAAACTTATTGACCTATGGTCACTGTTTCCTAAGTTGTCCCGTATTTCTATATCCGTGATCAGGTCTGTATCGTTGGTAATCAGTAGGTCAAGTACCGCATTGTTTCTTGTCGGTGCATTCACCATCTGACCCATAAAATTATCCTGCAAAACATTTAGGAACTGCCTAGCCTTGGCTGAGTGCGCGGTTCCTTCTGCCCAGTCTATATCTGGATAATTAAAGTCCCCCATTATAATGACATTTCCCATCCTTGCTGCCAATCCTATCTGTAAAAGGAGGGCCGCCTCACCCTCCTCCCTCTGGTTGGGGGGTCTATAGCATACGCCCAATATTAACTTCCCCGCCGTGCCATCCCTTTGAAGCTCTACCCATAGGGATTCTGCCTCATCCATAGCTCCATTATTAATATCATCCCTCATATTTACCTGTATGCTGTTCTTAATATACAGACATACCCCTCCCCCTTTTTTACCTTCTCTATCTCTGCGATAAAGGGAATACCCCTGAATGGTCGCCATCCAGTCATGGGAGCTGTCAAACCAAGTCTCAGTTATCCCCACAAAATCTAAGTCCTCCTCAAACATCAGCAGCTCCAGCTCTCCCATCTTGTTGGCCAGGCTTCTGGCATTGGTATATAAGCCACGTAATTTTGATGTTTTTAGGCTGCTCTCTTGATTTTTCCCCGTACCCACCCTGGGTATAGGAGCTCCGAACACCCTACCACTAATGCCCCCATTTCTGCCCTCTGAAACTTTCTTTCCACTGGCTAATTCTACATCTGTACCCTCCCCCCCCATTCCCTAGTTTAAAAGCCCCTCTAACTTTTTGGCCATCCTCGCACCCAGTACGGCTGCACCCACCCCATTTAGGTGCAATCCGTCCCTACCAAAGAGCCGGTGACCGACTGAGAAGACGGCCCAGTTCTCCAGGAACCCGAAACCCTCCTTACTACACCAGCTCCTCAGCCACTCGTTAACTTCCCTAATCTCCGGCTGCCTCTCTGGTGTGGCTCGAGGTACAGGTAGTATTTCGGAAAATACTACCTTGGAGGTCCTAGTCCTCAACTTAGCGCCTAAGTCCCTGAAATAATTTAGGACTCTCCGTCTTCCTCTACCTATGTCATTGGTACCCACGTATACCATGACAGCTGGGTCTTCCCCAGCCCCACCCAATAATCTGTCCATCCGATCCGCAGTTGCAGTTGCAGGGCATTGTTCCAGAACTCCCAGGCAGCAGGCAGACAGAGGGAGCCTGCATCTCTCAGCCAATACAGCTTGCCGATAGAGTCAAGCTGGGGCTTTAACAGACAGGTGGAGCTCTGAGGAAAACGAAAGTTCAAGTGGGTACTGGAGATTTTAGTCTACTAAAATATGAAATGAACCAAAACTATTCAGATGACTAAAACTAAAATGGCATTTTAGTCAAAAGACTATGACTAAAACTAAATCAAAATTTGACGTCAAAATTAACACTGGTTTAGGCTAACAAGTGGACAAAAATGTAAAATTTTAATGAATTTATACATTTTTTTAATACTATATTTGTATCAAACTATTACAGTATTAAACAGAGTCACATTGCCATATACAGGCTAGATTGGCCTCTGCGAGTGGAAACTATAATGATCAGGAACCCCTCTGGTTCCTGTTCGTCAATGAGACAGCCAGGCTTGATCGCAACAGTCGCACAAAGTGTTGGCTGGTAGGCTAACAGAGCATGTTACATGTGGGAAGAGGTTAATAACAACATTTGTAATTGCAGAAACAATTTGATTCTCACTTTGAAAAATTTTAGCAGAATATAGGAAAGGAGGTTTTGTGGTATCTTTTTAAAATAAAAGCTGCAAGGATTTTTAAAATGGTGCTTGCTACAGTCGTTGCAATATACTGTAGATAGTAGAACTCTGTCATCCTAGGTAGGGTCTTCTTTTTATCTCAAGGTTTGGGTTCCCCTATATGAGTCCTAACTGCTGTGCTTAGTAGTTTATAAGATGGTCAACTGTAGCAGATTATAGAACAAGGTATGCAAATCTCGAGTACTTTTTATTGTAGATGGTTTTAAACTCTTTCCTCTATTGAGGAGCTTGTCCATCATGTATATTTTCTCTTTTCTTTAGAAGAAAGGTTTAGTTTGTCCATGTTACTAACACTTCTTAAGTTCTAGAGGTTTAGCACAATCATTTATAAAGTTTAGCAACTTGTAAGTTTTCAGGCTGATAAAATAGCTACAGGATCCAACTAACCTTGTCCGCTACATTTCTTCTATAGCTGGAACAGTACAGGTCAAATACTGGTGGGGGTTCTCTCTTTGCTGTTTGTATAATATTCCTGTACTTCCTCTAAGGTGGAGAAAACTCGGCACCTCCTTCTGCTCAGAGAGAAGCTTGGAGATAGCATCCCAAAATCCCTGAGCGAGTCCATCTCACCAAGCCTCAGTAGCGGGACCCTCAGCACTTCCACCAGCATCTCATCCCAGATCTCCACCACCACCTTCGAAAGTGCTATCACCCCCAGCGAGAGCAGTGGCTACGACTCTACCGATGTTGAAAGCCTGGTGGATCGCGAGAAAGAGCTGGCCAGCAAGGTGAATTTTTAGGAGTCTTTTATTTGTATTATACATTTATAATAAAATAGTGATTAATATGCAGAATAGCTAAAAAACACACACCGAGCGCTCTCACTCATGGAAAATGGTTTCCAATGCAAAAAATATCCTGACACACAGCAGCTACTATAAATAATTAATTCACATATAATACTAAGACCCGGTTCACACTACTCCGACTTGGGACGCGACTTGTGCGACCTCAATTCGCCCCAAGTCGCTTGTCATTAAAATTCAATGTAAACTAATGAGAGCCGTCTTAATATGCACTACTGAAGTCGCTCCGACTTCAGAAAAGGTTCCTGTACTACTTTAAGGCAACCTCTATCCGACTTGTGCACATAGACTTCAATGGGAGTCTCCTCTAAGTCGGATCCTTATCTATTTTCAAGCAATTGTGATCAGACTTTCCAGGAAGAATAAAAAGATTACCCAGGCATTCCCCACAGACAAAGTCGCCTATCATTTAAGTCTCTTCAAAGTAGTGCACAAGTCGCGCTTAAAAAGTCGCTCCTGCATCGGGCGACTTTCTGGTCGCGGTAGTGTGAACCGGCTCTTATGCTACTTTAACCAGTATCAATTTATGAACCTGGAAATAATAACATTGGCAGCGCTACTATGTCCTTATTATAAACAATATGTGTTTTGTATATCAGATATCTAAGAAAATGTAGTCTAAGGCAAGTTCTTTCTTTCCTCCACCGGTGGCTCCCCTTTTTTTCTTACTATATGGGAGCACCATTCGCTGAAAGAGAGCAGTACCAAATCTAGAAGTGACAACCTAAAAAGTGATCATAAATTGAAAGATTTTGTAGTCCGATTTGATGGTGCTTGGAGTAGTGGAGGCTGAGACCAGAGTTAAGCTGATGGTTTAAAGGCGTATTAAATCTGTGGTCTGGTGAGTGTCCATTGCCCTAAGGGTTGAGCACAATCGGTGTGGTGAAGGTGCATGCCATTAGGCCCTGTGACATTTTAAACACCGATGGAGGAAAGAACTTGCCTTGGACTATATTTTCTTAGATATCTGATATAAAAAAACAGATTGTTTATAATAAGGACATAGTAGCGCTGCTAATGTTATTATTGTACATTTAAAGAATATCTCCTTGAACCTCCTGGTGGTTAGGAGATAAATAATGCCACAGTATACAGCACTTTGTGTTTTTTTTTTTCCTGTTGTTGGGCAAGCAGATTATATTTCCTTATATTTCCTAACAGTGCATAAGGACATGCTGGTAGGTTAATTGGCTCCTGTCTAAATTGGCCCTAGTATGTGTATGTATGAATGTCAGTTAAGGACCTTAGATTGTAAGCTCCTTGAGGTTAGGGACTGATGTATATGTAAAGCGCTGCGTAAATTGACAGCGCTGTATAAGTACCTGAAATAAGTAAATAAGGAAGGCAGACATGTTGGGTATAGGCTTCACTCATAGATGGGAGGCCATAAAGGAAACCAAAGACCACCAACTCCACCTTTTCCACCTCCATTTAGATTTTAGCTCTCTGCTAGGAAAGAGGGTCTTTATGGGCTCCTTATCTGTCCTTTAGGCAGGAGTTAGTCTTTAAAAATGAAAATTTCTACAGAGTGATTTGCTGAGTATTGTCATAGTAATTCCGGTGTCCCTTCCTTTTATGCAGTGTCTGAGACTACTCACTCATACATTTAACCGGGAGCTGACCACAGTGTGCAACAGCATCAGTGATTGTAAGGTAAGTGGAACACTGACCTTCTACCTTATGTTTGGTGAATATTTCATGAGACACACTGTGCTAAATACAGAACACTGTTCTTTAATTTTAAGAATGTTCAAAGACATTTATTTACACTCAAGCACAACAAAATGGTTCTGTGCATTGCAGCCTATTTTCAGTATCACAGTACAAATTAATAGGACTTTTCATTTTGCACAGAATAGGAAACCCTGTCAGGTTAGTTTGTTTTTTTGTGTCCAACTGGGAGGATTTCTCTTCATTTCCTGTCCTATAGACAGAACAGGAAGTGAAAGGAAATCTATTGAAAGTGAAGGAAATCCCCTGCTAGATTATTGTTCCTGTAACAAGTGTCCCCATTGGAAGATTTCCCTTCTATTTCTGTTCTGACGAAAACTTAAAATTTGTGATCTCTCGTCACTTTCAGTCCCAGTGACAAATAGAGGGAGTAAATCTGCCCAGCAGGGTCACAGACAGCATTTAAAACCTGACAGACGTTTTAACCCCTCACCACTCAATCCAAATTAAAAATAAAAGTTTGGACTATTGCTATACTTTAATGGCTTGCTATGGATCACAGCATATTTTTTAACAGATTTCCTCAACTAGCATCTGGATTGCTCATACCAGTTACCCATTAGGGTCCCTCCAATATTATCAGTCCAGTACACACTTAGTTTAATCTACCAAGCCCTAATAAAGGGGGACCCTTTGAAATCCCTAAACTTGTTACCTTTTTATGATAGAAGAGTCTAAATAAAATGAAATCTGGACTTTATACATTCTTCTTTTGGTGCTTTCTTCCTTGCACACCCAGCCCCTACTCGAGCGTTTGGCCAGCACTCCTGGGAGTGCACACTGGATGTTTGTGCAGGTGTTTCTAGGGGCGCCAGGCATTTTTTTTCCTGCCTCTAAACTCCCTTGCATGTTCGCTTATGTGTTCATACACACATAGACTTTTGGCAGCGTTTACTGGTAGTTTTGTCAGAAAAAAAACGCTTGATGCTGCTAAACGCGTCTAAACGATAGGCGCATTTATCGCTTGAGCATTAATTCATTTCTATGGCCAGAATACATTATTATTCTGGCCAATGAAATGAATTAATGCACAAGCTATTGAGACTGCTGCCAGGAAGAAAGGCTTCTAGCAGAGTTTGCAATAGATCCAGTGTGCATGAGGCCTTAAAGCGGAACTTTACCCAAAACAACTTGATAAAAAATTATGTTCTGGAGACTGCCTTTTATCTGAAGCCTAAAGCCCCAGCAGTAAATCATAAAGTGAGACCAAACCCATCAATTACCCAGTTTAAAAAACTGTTTGATTTGATTGTGTCCTCAACCAAACTATTAAACCATCAAATGGCTGGTGTCAAAACTGATCACATGTGCAGCACCGTGGCAGTTGCAGTTCAAACAGAGGCATCTTCCTTGGCTGTAAAGGATAGGAGGGTTTAAATCCGCTTTAAGGCCGCCAGCAGATCAGCCTCTACAAACTCAGCAGTGCCTAAAAATGTTTTACATATCTATACCTGCAAAATGGGCTTTTAATTTTTTGACTTTTCCACTTTAACCACTTCCAGACCGCCCGCTGCAGTTTTACGTCGGTACTTTGATGTTAAATACCGGGGTTATGGCAGCAGATAGCTGCCATAACTTCAGTAATTTTTGAAACTGCGGGCTGTCCGCTTTAACATAAGGGTGGTCCGATCACCCTTATGGGTGGCGGGAGAGTCTTTTTGACCCCAGATCTCACATTAAAGAAGTCCTGTCATTCTTATTTCTATTACAAGGGATGTTTACATTCCTTGTAATAGGAATAAAAGTGATCCCAAAAAAAAAAAAAAAAAACTGTGTAAAAATAAAAGATAAAATAAATAGAAGAAAAAAAAATTAAAGTTCCCGTTAGCTTGCGCGCAGATGCAAATGCATACGTCACGCCCACATATGTAAACGGTGTTCAAGTATCGCCACGATCATTAGAGCGAGAGCAATAATTTGAGCCCTAGACCTCCTGTGTAACTCTAAGCTGGTAACCTGTAGAAATTTTTAAAATGTCGCCTATGGGGATTTTTAAGCACCAATGTTTGCTGCCATTCCGCGAGCGTGAGCAATTTTGAAGTATTACATGTTAGGTATCTATTTACTCAGCGTAACATTATCTTTCACTTTTTAGAAAAAAATTGGGCTAACTTTACTGTTTTTTTTTTTATTTTTTAATTCAAAAAAGTTAATTTTTTCCAAAGAAATTGTGTTTGTAAGACCGCTGCGCAAATACGGTGTGATAAAAAATATATTGCAACAATCTCCATTTTATTCTCTAGGGTCTCTGCTAAAAAATATATATATAATGTTTGGGGTTTCTAAGTAATTTTATAGCAAAAAAAATGATTTTAACTTGTAAACAACAAGTGCCAGAAAAAGGCCCGATCCAGAAGTGGTTAAAAGCGGAACTAAACCCTCCGGTCCTTTTCAGCCAAGGAGGCTGCCATCTTAGCCTCTGTTTGACCTGCAACTGCCTTGGTGCCACACATGTGATTGGTTATGATACCAGCCATTGGATGGTTTGACAGTTTGGTCGAGAGCACAACCAATATGACAGTTAGCATTCCTGGCATGCCGGGAATGTAAATGCTTTATAAAACCATTAAATCGATGGATTTATTTCTGCTGTAAAGCTCACCACATATCTTATCTTCCGATTGTACTATCTCCTTTAGATATACCAATAATTATGTAGTACAAGGGCCTGCTTGATTGGATACAAATTGTTTGGACAGATTTGGTAGTTCCCCATATTACATAGCTTTGGTAAATCTAAAGTTGTTTGCACAACCAGACTGTAACTGTAACCCTAAAGAGAATTCATCTCTCTACACTGACCTGACAAAAAACACCTGTGACTTTAAAAGATCTAGCACTCCACATCTTTTTTTTCCTAATTCCTGCAATACAAATCTGACAGATGTTCTAACCCCTCACCACTCAATCCTAATCTACAAAACAGGTTTGGACTTTAGATATATTTCAGTGGCTTGTTCAGGATTTACAGTATTTTAAAAAAATACATTTCTCTATCGTTCATTGACGGACGCAGTTCTCTCTGATTCAAATCAGTAGGGTAATACCGCCCCCTACAGGAGTAGGACACTAGGCAGAAAAAAATTCTGGCTACGCCTATGGGCTGTCCCTGGGGGTATACCCTCTCTCTTCCTGCATAGGATGTCAGTTTTAATCTGCCTAGTCAGGAGTGAGGACCTAGTTCCTTGCTGGGATCTTTGGTCCTGGCATGGGAGTACTTTCTCTTTGTTCTGGTTCCCACCCCTCATTTTGGTACTGCTTTGGGACGTCCCTACTGATATGCATCAGAGGACTGCGTCCGTGAATGAACAATAGAGAAAAATGGATTTTTGACTTACCATAAAATCCTTTTCTCTTAGGTTCATCGACAGATGCAGTACCCGCCCCTCTAATTTTTTGAGTGGGTTGGTGTGTTTTTCTCTGACACTGCTTTGATACAAACTGACATCCTATGCAGGAAGAGAGAGGGTATACCCCCAGGGACTGCCCATAGGCGTAGCCAGAATTTTTTTCTGCCTAGTGTCCTACTCCTGTAGGGGGCGGTATTACCATACTGATATACATCAGAAGACTACGTCCGTCAATAAACCTAAGAGAAAAGGATTTTATGGTAAGTCAAAAATCCACTTTTTTAACCAATGGCAGTTATTAATATTAATCCTCTTTCATTAGTCCCAATGTCCTGAGATGGGTAACTACACATAATTTCTTTTGCTACTGTGAAAAATTTACAAAAGGTTGGACAGCACGATTTAAATTGTTTCACAGCTTTTTTTTTTTTCACTTATTTCTTAGAATTGCACACTGTACATTAGTACTTTTTGTATGTCTAGTTAATGTGTGGCCCTATGCTCTGTGTTGTTTTCAGCCTTGTCTGCTGCAGGCACTCGGTACGTTTGCATTGTGCTGCATGCAGACGGTTTGCATAGATACTTTGTGTATATAAATCAAGCACTCTTTGTTCTCCAGCTGTCTGATATCTCCCCGATTGGACGTGACCCGTCTGTCTCAAGCTTCAGCAGCGCCACCCTGACACCTTCCTCCACCTGCCCATCCCTGGCAGAATCCAGATGCAGCTCTGTGGACCAGAAGTGAGTATTACTTGCTATTTCACTAATTCAATGAGCTTTATTGATCATAATGTCTGTGGGATAAGCTGTTCTTGCTGCTTGCATCAGCCAATCAGCCTTTATTTCCACAAGACCTGTTTTTTCTTTCTCAGCTCAGTACAGGTTAAAAAAAAGGGATACTCTGATTGGTTTCAGCGAGCATCAAGACCAGTTTTTTACACATTTTTATAAGTTAAGCCTTTCTTTTATGTTATTGTCGTCATCTTATTTGAAGCCTCCTTTTATTTCAGGACGCCAGAAGCCAACTCCCGTGCCTCCAGCCCTTGCACAGATTTTGAACAATTCCAGTTGGTGCCCACAGTGGAGACCTCATACCTGGCACGTGCTGGGAAGAATGAATTTCTCAATCTTGTGCCCGACATTGAAGAGCTCAGACCTGGGTATGAAGTCTTGTATGATTACAAACATTAGCTAATTCCACAGCTTATAGTTCCTCCACAGGTGGGATGTTTTGGGTTAAACTGCTAAAGGTATCCACAGCTATTATATGATAGACGCTCACATTTATTTATTATTATTATTTTATTATAGACATTTATATAATGCTGATAATTTATACAGTACTCTGTGTATTGTACATTCACACTAGTCTCTGCCATCAAGGAGCTTGCAATCTAAGGCCCCTATCTCACATGTATACATACACACACATAATATGGCCAGCTTAGACAGGAGCAAATTAAAACTAATATAATCTGTTTGGAGTGAAAAAACCCAGAGAAAACCCACGCAAGCACAGAGAAAAATCCAGTATTTTTTTAGTTTTTTTGATTATGGCTTACAGCTAGAGAAAAGCCAAAATTCAGTATCTCAGAAAATTAGAATATTACATAAGACCATTAAAAAAAATTATTTTTTAATACAGAAATGTTGGCTTACCTGAAAAGTATGTCCATGTAGAGTATAGTATGCACTCAATACTTGGTCAGAGCTCCTTTTGCATTAATAACTGCATCAATGCGGCGTGGCATGGAGGCGATCAGCCTGTGGCACTGCTGAAGTGTTTTGGAAGCCCAGGTTGCTTTGATGGTGGCTTTCATCTCATCTGCATTATTTGGTCTGGTGTCTCTCCTCTTCCTCTTATCAAATCCACCACATATTCTATATGGAGTTTAGGTCAGGTGAGTTTAATGGCCAATCAAGCACAGTGATGCCATGATCATGTGACCAGGTTTTTGTACTTTTGGATTTGATAAAACGTAGTGGGCCAACACCAGCAGATTACATGGCTCCCCAAATCATCACTGGCTGGAAAATGTTGCATTTCATTTGGAAATCAAGGTCTCAGAGTCTGGAGGAAGAGTGGAGAGGCACAGAATCCAAGTTGCTTGAGGTCCAGTGTGAAGTTTCCACAGTCAGATGCAGATTTCATTTTCCAGCAAGGCTTGGCACCTGCCCACACTGCCAAAACTTCCAATACCTGTTTTTTTTTAATGATATTCTAGTTTTATGAAATGCACCTGTATATGTATATATAAAGTATATATAATAACATATATATAACTACATATAAAATATATATATATATATATAACAAAGCAGAAGTATTTCAATGCCCCCCTTTTTCCTCCACAGCTCGGTGGTCTCCAAAAAGGGTTACCTGAACTTCAAGGAACCTCATTCCCATTCATGGGCCAAACACTATGTAGTCGTACGCCGCCCATATGTCTTCATCTACAACAGCGATAAGGATCCTGTGGAGAGAGGCCTTATTAACCTGTCCACCGCCCAGGTTGAGTACAGTGAGGACCAGCAGGCGATGGTTAAGGTCGGTCTAGATGTTAGTATGGTCATCTTATGTCTATGTGTTTTACTTCTCTTTGATAAATGTATATTCACCTGTGTTAATTGTATATATTTTGTCTTATTTAACAGAGTCCGAACATATTTGCTGTTGTCACTAAGCACCGTGGGATCCTTCTGCAAGCTATCAACGATAAAGATATGAACGACTGGCTTTATGCCTTCAACCCTCTGCTCGCTGGTACAATACGGTGAGTCTAGATCAAATACTTAGTCATTAATATTTCAGCAGCTGTGTAATAGCATGAGGCAGAATGGAACTTAATTGGTAGGAGGAATGTCACGCACAGCTTTTGTCTTTCACTAATTCATCATTTGTTCTTTAGTCAGTGACAGCTGGACATTTTCTAGTGGTAGTCGGTTAAAGGAGCGCCCAAAATCAGCAATAAGAATCCCACTTAGATCAAAGATTGTCTTTTTATTGGTAGCAGAACATGTTAAAGCCAACACATTTTGGAGGAACAAAGACTCCTCCCCTTCTTCAGGGCGTAAATGTTGTAATTCGGATCTGCAACCAACAGTTTAACCTGGGCAGATCCGAATGGCAACAATTACGCCCTGAAGAAGGGGGAGTCTCTGTTCCCCCAAATGTATAGGCTTTAACATGTTCTGCTACCAATAAAACAACGATCTTTTGATCTAAGTGGGATTCTCATTGCTGATTTTGGGCGCTCCTTTAACCGACTACCACTAGAAACTTTGGAAACGACCACTAGGCCGTATCTTAAGGTAGCAGCCCAGACCTCTTAACAAGGGTCCACTGCTTTTTTTTATCCAGTCGAGCCAGATTGCTTGGGAGTTAATTTCCCCAAGTGGCCCTCTCTCACCTACCACCCACCCACAGACCCTCTATTGAGCAGGTCAGTCCAGCGCAGCTATCAACTTTTCAAAAAAAGCTGTACATTTTGACATTTTTCCTGACAGTTAAAAATATCAAATTGTGGAATTATTGTAAACCCTGTGCCTAATTAGAGTGTATCTAAATCCAAAACGTATTTTTTTAGGGTTTGATGGAGTGGAGAATGGTTAAAATCAGTGTTTTTTTTTTTTTTTGTAGACTATTTCCTTGCTGAGTAAATTCACACCCTCTGTTTGTCCTGGTGACCATTGTCAGTGAAACAGAGTATGGGAAAATTGGATTTTTGTACTTACTGTAAAATCCTTTTCTCTGACTTAATTGAAGGACGCAGCTTTATTTCTTCAGGGATAAGATTGATGCCACCACCTTTGGGGGGTAGGATGCTAGGTGCAACTTAAGAAAATGCATACCTAACAAAAAGATAAGCTTCCCTTATAATTCACTTGTTGAATGCGGCAAAGGCGTGTATCCCTTTGCGCTGGAGGCCTGTAAATCCACCTTCAAAGTCTCTTTGGTTTTAAAAAGTCCATAACCTTAGGGACATGTAGGACCTCACGGCTACCCTACATTAGAGCTGCACGATTCTGGATAAAATGAGAATATAAATTTTTTTTGCTTAAAATAAAGATCACGATTCTCGGCGTAATATCATCTTTTACATTATACAAAATAATTGTTCTAACTTTACTGTTTAGTTTTTTTTAAATTCATTAAAGTGTATTTTTTCCCCAAAAAAGAAAGACCGCTGCACAAATACAGAAAGACCGTGGCAAAAATACAATGTGACATAAAATATTGCAACGATCGCCATTTTATTCTCTAGGGTCTCTGCTAAATATATATATATATATATAATGTTTGGGGGTTCTAAGTAATTTTCCAGCAAAAAATACTGATTCTAACTTGTAAGTGTCTTTAAAGAGGAAGTAAACTCCTCAAAATGTTTTTTCTTTTTTTCTTCCCTGCAAAGTAAATGCATAATGTGCTAGTATGCATTGCATACTAGCACAATATGTGACACCTCCAACGAAGCCCACAATGTCTTCGCTGCTGGCCGCATCCATGTTCACCCGTCTTCTTCCGGGTCTGCGGACACCGGCAGTAGTACTGGGCGGAGCCGCATGATGTCACTCCCGCGTGTATGTACATACACGCGGGAGCCGCCAGTCACGGCACTGGGCTCTGAAGAAACGGCACGGGCGGCCGTTTCTTCAGAGTGCATGCGACGATGACATCTTCGGCTGCATGCACTGCAAATATCTCCTAAATCGTGCAAGTTTAGGAGATATTTACAGCACCTATAGGTAAGCCTTAATATAGGCTTACCTATAGGTAAAAGTAATTAAAGTGGGTTTACAACCACTTTAAGTGCCGGTTCACACTAGTGCGATGCCAGACATTGCATGTGATTCACACTGCATTGCTGTGCAGATCACATGCATTGTCTGTGCGATGCGATTTCAACCATACAAAAAGCTGTGTCCTTCTTTGAACACTAGAGAAATCCAAAATATTACAGTTGTCACTGGAAGAGGAGACCAGGAAAAATCTTCCACTAGGGACACCTATCCTAGGGATTTTCTCTTACTTTAGAGTGAATTCAACTCACATCCTGTGGTGTCACCAGGATGGGAAGTGAAGGGAAATCTCACAACAGGATACAGACTGCAAAAAAAAAACAAGGAAAAGGGAGTTATAGCCATTGTCTACTCTATTCAAAGCTTAAAAAAGTTTCGGCTGTATATGCAACTTGATACGAATTTCACCCAAAGAAAGAGTAGTAGTACACATAGGTGTGCTTTAGGTATGTAATGTGCTTTTTTTTTTTTTTTTTTTTAAAGGGGGGGGGGGGGGATAGCTCACCTTTTCAGAAAAAAAATAAAAAGATAAACTTTGTGCTCCCTAACTCCTGTTTGTCTCTCCTACAGGTCAAAATTAGCACGACGCCGCTCTCTCACCATGAAGTACTGAGCAGCTCCACCCCTCTCCTCCAGATATGAAGTGTTACCTCCCTTTTTGTGATTCTTAACTGTTTCTCTTGTCTGTAAACCTGTGGCTTTCTCCCACCTCCTCTTCTGTCTGTGCTCAAAACAAACCCAACTCGTCGCATGTGGCCGAATAAGAAGAAAAGACAGAGAGAAACGGACTCCTGACTCCCCTCTTTTCTTCTGGACATGTCCCCTTCCCCTTCTTCCAGCCCCGTTCCAGCAGTTTCTAGTGTCTGTAGTGTAGTACGTCCGTCAGAAGATGCATTATTTTTGCATTTTTTTCCTTACTTTTTTTATTTGCCATTGGTTTTGTGAGTTTTCTGGAACCTTCAGGCTCTCCTTGAGAAGTTCCTGTCCTCCTTTACCCCCCCTCAACCTGCTGCTAATGATCCTTGGGAGGGCAGGAGGTACCCCTTATACAGCTTTCTCTGTCTCTTCTACTACCACCGTGGCTCCAGCCCTGCTCTGCACCGGGATGTGACGGGTGTCATGGCTGGGCGGTGGCAAATTCCAAACATCCCATTCAAATTCTCCTTGCCCATGGACTTCATTGCCATCGCTAAGCTTAAAGGCTGGGCAGAGCAGCATGCTGCGCTGTTCTTTTTCTGCGGTACGGCCAACCTCACGTGCTGCAAAGAACAACATGGAGACTCAGACAAGAATGCCCATCGCCACTGGTGTGTTTATTTTACTGCACAAAGAAAAATTGAAGGGATTTTTTTTTGTTTGAGGTTTTAAGGATGAAGGAAAAATGCTGCTTATCTTGTTTTATCTTTTCTTTTTTAAATTTTTGTCATTAGGAAGTCACACGGATCAAAACGAGCAGGAAAACAAATCGGCAGCCATTTTTTTCCTTCGACTGTCTCAGGCATAAAAGTTCTGAAAGTTGTTTGTGTGGGCGCTCCAAAGTGCTGGGCCGACCGCTGGGCCTTTTCACCAAAATGGGCTGTTTTCAGGACAGGGAGGAGTCATGTGACCATGAAAGCTTCATCTCCAATAACCCATTGTTAGCAGGTTCTTGTAAAAAAAAAAAAAAATCTGCACACCACTTCCACAACAATAATATGGTGGATTAAACTATATTTCTACATATATTTATATATTGATTTAAAAAAAAAAGTTTACAGTCTTTGCTTTGAGTGACCCCAAGATTACCTGATCACATTAATACATCAACCTAATTAATATGTATTTTCATATTATTTTATACACATTCGGCATTGTTTGTTACTGCACCTTTTTCATGAATTGTTGGAGGGTGACATTTTATAAAAGTGTTTTTGATTTACCCATAAGGATATTTTTTTCATTAAGTACCCCCTATTACAGTAGACAGTGGTAGCATGGAAGTGCCCCCTATTCAGTTGTCAGCTCGCTGATGACATGGCTAAGGCACTCTGGGGGGAATCTACTAAAAATGGAGCATACATAATCTGGAGTAGCTGTGCATGACAACCAATCGGTTTTTTATCTTCAGCTTGTTCAGTTTAAGCTTTAAAAATGAAAGATAGAACCTGATTGGTTGTCATGCACAGCTTCTCCAGATTCGTTCTAGTAAATTCCCTTCCTTGTTCCTTAGTGGTATTACTAAGCTTTAATCACCCCTTACTTTTTTCTTAATACTTATCTACTAATACAGAAATCCAGATGGAGGAGGCATGAATATTTTGTCAGTCTGTTGGAATTTTTTTTTTTTTTTTGGTTTGGTGACCAGTAGACGTAGGAGTCAGCCAGCTCTGGAACGCCATATAACAGGGTGTGCCATGGGCCAACCAACCCAATGAGCATGCTCGACTGGTCTCCAAAGCCAAACATTTCTTTCCCAACACATTGTATGTTTTAAGATGATTGGCCTGTTTTATAGTTTCAGTTTGCCTTTTTTTTTATTTTTTTTCAAGGAAAACCCACCTAACCTGTTCATCTGTGCCCAATTAACAATTTTTCTTTAAAATCTTAGTTTTTATTTACTTAAACTTCCTAAATCATAAGTATGTGTCCTGCCCAAAAATACCAATGGGAGTCCTCCACTCTACCTAATTGTTATCCAATCTTTTATCAAACCTCTTGATAGTGATACAAAATACAGAATTTACTCACTGTAACTAAGCACGCCTTCACTACTTACATTTATTTTGCATGTGGGCAGGCAGCCCAAGAATAAGGCCTCTTGCACACTGCAGCTTGAAAAAGCTCAGTACAGCATTTTTTTATAAATTTTTTTTTTTGCAGATTTAAAATGTAGTCCATTGTTTACAAGGTGCCTGTTCACACAGGTGGGTAAACAAGCGCTGCATATTCCTGAGTAAAAAAAATCGAAAAATCTGCTTTCCCGGTCAGTATTTTGCGCCGGTACGTGCAAATACGCGCTGTACACATGAATGCACATATACGTGAATACGTGTAAAAACAAAAATTCCTGAAATTACATCCAGAAAATGCTAATACTCAAACATCAGTACTGTGTGCAAAAGGCCTAACAGCGTCACCTGTGCCTTTATTCCAAGCTGTAAGCAGAAATACCTCACGATCTTTGTTTTATTACTCAAACATCGCAGTAACGCAACAATGATCAGTGTGCATGACACCGAATATCCTCAGAGGCAGTTCATTTTAAGGCATGGATCAGGCAATTCCAAGGCCATAAAGAACAGTAACAAATAGGCCCTGGCATGTAACTCATCCTATCTCATGACAATTTCAACTGCATAACATGAAATTGATTAGAAAAAAAAAGTAGTATTGGTCCTTATGTAAGGGAAACTGCCTAATACAATCTATAAATCTCTCTTTAAGACACTTTTATCATTGTGACCCCCTTGTAACTATTTATTTTTTTTTGTTATCTTTAAACCAACATACAAGCACTGCACTTTTATTGTTACAAAATTAGGGAAAAAAAAGATTTGATTAAAATTTGGAAATCTGGCTTCATTGCAAAGCAAAGACGACTTTTACTTGTTTACTAATTGAAAGGGATGTTAACTTGTCTATAGGTGTTATTGTACTGTATATTTATGCCTGCGTTTAATTGCACACAATGTAAGGGAGAAAAGAGCTTTGAATGGGGTTTCGCACCTTACTAGGGATCAACGCTACATTGTCTTAAAGAGGTCTTTTGCTCATAGATGATTTTAATCTGTCAGCCTTTACAGGCCCTGTTGCAGAAATGTTTTTTTAATGCATTGTAGTTATGTTGTAACTCATGCTACTGTTGCAGATGAAACCTATGCCACTGTTGCAGATGAAACTTATCTTTCATTGCATATTACAATACCACTTGCCCTATAGGTTTATGGTACAATGAGGGCTCCAAAACCTTTACAGTTTTATTGGAAATCATCATATACGTCCAATAAGTTTTAGGCTGAGTAGGGATAGGACTCCTGTTAAGCTGGCCATAGACCGTTCGAATTTCGGCAGGTTCAGCAGGAACCAGTTAAGCCAGCCATAGACAGTTCAAATCTTAGCTGGTTCAACAGGAACCAGTTAAGACAGCCATAGACAGTTTGAATCTCAGCTGGTTCAACAGGAACCAGTTAAAACAACCATAGACAGTTCGAATCTCAGCTGGTTCAGCAGGAATCAGTTAAGCCAGCCATAGACTGTTCGAATCTCAGCTGGTTCAACAGGCACTAGTTAAGCCGGCCATAGACGGTTTGAATCTGAACCGTTCCTGCTGAACCGGCTGAGTATCTTAACTTTTTACGGGCAGGCTGAATGTACCCAGGCTGATTGATCGATCCACTTGGGTACAACCAGCCTGTCGGATTTTACATGTGATTCTTGTAAGCAGCTGTTATAACCGCTAGCAATGATTACTGTTTTTTCCCGGTGCGGAAGACTCCTTTGCTCTGGGAGAACACAATGGCTCCGCGGGAGGGGTTCCTCCATTAACACTGAGTGTGACACATAGTTGCAGGAAAGAATACCGCTCCATCTATGGCCAGCCTTAGTCTGGAAGAAGACTTCTGTTAGTCTGGCCACCTATACTTGCAGCTCTCAGGCTCCAGTACCTGCATATGCATATCATAACATGGTAATTTTACACCAGCTTTTACAATAGGGGTCAGGTTTCTATTGTCCCAGTAGTGCATCATTGTGTCAAGCAAATCAAACACCAAAAAAGTCAAACTAAATATATTTAGTAAATTCTGTAGAGGTTTACATCCATTTGACAGATGAATATCATCAGATGTAGAATACCCCTTTAACTATATAGACCACTAAGGCCAGTGCATTTACTTAATGAAGGTTTTAAGCATCCAGTGCATTCCTCATTCACCGCTGGTCAGAAAGTTTCTTGAATGTATATAAAACTGGAATTGTTACTACTCAGCTTTCGATATATGTATTTATGCCATGTTATTCACAATCTAAACCGTCTTAACTGGAATGTATTCATTCATGTTTTTTCTCCTCATTCTGATGGTGAATAATCCAATGTTTTATTTTTAAAGTGATGTTGCTAACGCACAAGTCTTAGAAGGAAATCGGGGAGCTGTCCTGCAAATTTACTCGGCACATGTGGAAACGTATTTGTTGATGAATGACACAATATTATCACTAATAAAGACCAAAACCGTATCATTAGCTCAAAGCCTTATACAAAATATTGTTGCTGCCACTTGGCATCCATCAGATTCTAGATGGGCTTAGTTAATATTTAGATGGACAATTTTGGCAGAGTGACTGTGAAATAGATAAGCTGTACATTAAGTTTCTGCTTGTGTCTTTGGTATATTACATTACCCAAACCATATGGGGCTGCTTGTCAGAAGTAACTATTGGACTGCCAAAAATTGATTGATAATGGTGTAAACACGTGTGCCAGACTGCTCCTTTGCATGTTTCATTTAGTGATATAGCTAAAGAGTGGCTCAGTGGACAAAATGGCTGCTTCTAACAGCTATGGGCACGTTAACTTCATTATAAGTCTCTGCAGATCTTGTAGCTCCCATTTACATTAACCATTTGTAGTAGATTTAGATTTAGTATTAGGATCATATTTTCTTTAAAGTTGATTGATATATAATAATAACACCCCTCCTCAGCCCTAGTAAGCCAAGAGATGGTTAAAGGTGTCCTTAGATATAATTCCTGATTAAGCTGCTTACCAGTGCACATTGCATATTCAGATACCAAGGCATTGGTCATGTGATAACATCAGGTTTGGGTCACTGATGTCTAGGTAGAGCCACCCAGTCAGCTGCTTCATCTTCCCACCAACTATCCTGAACCAGCTGAGCCCATGTTTCCTCTGCCTTGCCAATTGGTCAAATAACTTGAACCAGAAATAGGTCAACATAGTCTTCAAAATAGGTATGTTTTTAAGCACATCTTTTACTGTCTATGGTGGAGGGTTATTGCACTTTGCAATTTAAACTTTATCTACGTCGTTTATATGCAAGTTTCATTTTGAAGTCCCTTTTAGCTGACAATATTTGACAGAGCCCATGTTTGCGAAACAATTTCATCAGCACCGTAGATGCTGATAAATTTTAATTTATCTTTCTTCAAGAGCATTTCATGTCTGTTTGCAATCCCGAAATGAATGACAGGTCAATAAAATCTGTGCATGCACAAGTGGCAAACTTTATCAGAAGTGTGTAATTCTGCCTTTGCAGTCATATAGACCAGCCTGAGGCACTTTTTTTTTGCCCCCGGATAGGTAAGACATTTGAGATCTGTCTGCTGTGAGCCGAACACCCATAATTTGTAAGGAGAAAATGCTGAACCTCCTATGGGTGATTCAGTTTAATAGCCCAGTTCCAGCCATTGATATTGTTTTAGCTTGCATCTGTCATACATATCATGCAATGCCTGAGTGGAAAAGAATTTATATTAAACTTGCTAGACTCAATGCATTTCATTGGACCAAAGTTGTCATTGTTGAAATAAATAAAGCACCTTTTTACATTACTAATGTTACCTGAAAAGTACTAAGTCTGAGTCATTTCAGCAGGATAGACAAGTGTATGAACCAGCAGACATTTTCAGATGCAATCCAAAGTTTGTGAGATGATTTTCTTACAAAAATTGGATTTCTTCACAGAATGACTGACAGGTACTCCAAGTCCTTACATTTACCAGTACAACACATGGTTGCATTCAATTAGGCAAAGGAATCAATTAGGACCAAGCTATTGCTTCTAGGACTTAGCAGAGGTGCACAGACCGCTCTTCAACAGGAAAACACTCAGCGCAGGGTCATCATAGCGAAATACAAAAATGAAACTCCCGTCATGGTTTTTAATTTTTCTGTGTTTTATTTTGTAAATATAATCGGATGTGTGGGCTTGAGTATACAAAATGTAAATATATTTCATGTATTTGTACTAATTCTGATCCATTTTGCTGTATAGCCTAGATGTGCAATGCAGATAAATCTATATATAACTGTGTATGGTAACCTTGCACCACTGAAAATGTTAGTGAACGGGATCTAACAATAAAAGTTCAAGCTGTGCATTAACAGACTGCTGACTCCTGTCTTTATGGCTTTGTGGAGGAACGCCGGGAAACAGGTAAACTCAGTCTGGGATTTGCTAGTGTCATTCTGGCTGCTTAGATTTAGGCTGGATTCACACTTAAGGCCCGTACACACGATAAGAAAATCTGAAGGGAAATTTCGTCCGATGACCCATCTGCCGATTTTCGGATTGTTAGTATGGTGCTTTCGACAGCCGACTCCGACTTTTCGGCTGACAAAATCCTGATGTGCAGGCTATAAAATTTTTGTTGTCCATAATACAACGTCCGATTTTCATCTCATTAGTACAGATTTCGACGGAAAAAAATCTTAAGAGCAAGACTGGGCATGCTCAGAGACGAAAGAACACATACAAAGCAATCCAACACATGACATCACTTCTGAAGTAGAATTCTGTCGTACGGGAAAATTTGTATGAAAAAAACCTCTTCACTTTCCACATCAGACTAGCATGCCACAAAAAACGGATGACAGATCTTTCGATAATCTGATTGTGTGTACGGGGCTTTAGGCCCCATGCACACAGGGCGCCAGAAAAATCGAGCTGCAGAGCCACTTCTAATGCCAGGAAAAAGCAGCTGTACGAAAGCGTTTTCCATATAGCTTTTTCCATTGCTTTTTCCATTTCCATTGCTTTTTCCATTCCATTCCATTTTTCCATAAGCGTTTTCCATGTAGCTTTTTCCATTGGCGTTATTGCATGTTTGGCCACGTTGGCTTTTAGCAGCGTTTTTCTGCCTCCATTCAAAATCAATGGTTTTTCGGCGTGGGGCTCCCCTCAAAATCCATGGCAGACACGAAGGGCCTGGTTTGGAACCTGGGGGGGGGGGCCCCCACGCCGTTTTTTTCCCATTTTGGCGTGGAGTTCCCCCTCAAGATCCTCAGAGCCCAAGTCACACCACAAGTCGGATCATCAATAGGCTCCCATAGGAAACCATTGATTGTCACATAAAAAAAAAAAGTACAACGTGGCTTAACGCTGTATAAGCAACGTTAATCAGCCTTTAGCAGCGTCAGACATTTTTACAGCTTAAAAACGCCTATGCCACATGGAGCTCCTAAGCCTGTGTGTGCATGAGGCCATAGAATAATATAGAGGGGCGTTTTTAAGCTGCAAAAAAAAACTTCTGACGCTTCTAAAAGCAGCAGCAAAAACTCCCTGTGTGCATGGGGCCTTACGTAAATTGGATGCTGGTTTCCCTACATCCAATTCGCATTGCAGGAGAGTGTGACCAGCTCTCAATAGAGCCAGTTCACACACCTCCAGGGGTGGCCGCGGTCCGCACTGGAAAAGGGTCCTGTGCATCTTTGGCTCCATTTCAGGTCTAAATTCAGGCAAAAATTCAGACCTGATTTGCACCTGAAATGGAGAACATGGACGAACCAGACCCCTGCTGCGAGCCGCAGCTGCAGCTTACTAGCCCTAACCCTCTGATTATACCTTCTGTTTATGTTTCTGCCACCCCATGTGCATGCTACAATAAAGAAAGTCCTGTGTAAGTTAAAAGTCAATGAGGCCAAAGCTTATGCTGGCCATACACGTATAGTTTTTCGTTTGGAAATTTTCGTTTTAAAAATTCTTTTGGTTTTCTGATCGTTAATGGGGTCAAATTGATGTCCTTTTTCGACTGCAGTGACGGGAAAATTTGAAGGGGCAGGAAGGAAAACTGTTCTTGATCTAACAAATTTTAAGGCAGTGTATAAGGTAATCTTTTAGAAATGACATTTTAAAATTAAAATTTAAAAGCAAAAGGCAATTTTCAAACTACATTTGTCCATTCATAGAATGTTCAAAAATGAATGTTCATACTAACATTCTCATCCAAAAATCTATACGTGTATGCCCAGCATTACTTATATGACGGAGGCCTGGGAAAGTGACACTTAGGTACCCAGAAATGCATCATGAGAAGAAGGGTATGCAGTAACCTGCGTGACCATTCCCAGAATTAGTCATTTTACTTGGTTCTGTCAGGAAAAAAAATGTGGTAGGGTAGCCTATGTATGTATTGTCAAAGGAAGCCCATGTGACAAGGTGACAAGGGACAGAGCGTTGTCACACTAAAACACTATGGGGTTTATTTACTAAAACTGGAGCGTGCAAAATCTGGTGAAGCTGTGCATGGTAGCCAATCAGCTTCCATTTTTTTTTGTCAAAGCTTAACCACTTAAGGACCGCCCGCCGCAGTTATACTGCGCATTGTCCTGTCGCATTGTCCTGTCTCAGTAAAAACTTAAGTCCAGAAGCTGTCTGACATTCTTTTATGCGTAAGAGTCTTAGGGATGGTGGTAGCCTCCTTGGCAACCCCCTTTGCCCAATTTCACTACAGACTTCTGCAAAGCAACACGTCAGTTCTGGCTCTGGACAGGTCAATTTTGGTTGAGGCCAAAAGCAGGTTATCTCTAGCTTGGTGGCTCAGGAATGTGGCTCTGTAGTTGAGAAGTTCCCATGACATCCTGACACTTCAGGTGATTTGGCTGTCCCTATAGCATTGGATCACCCTGTTGAAGGGACATCAGATCTGGATTCAGTCAAAAATGACGGCAATGGTATTTATCAACCATCAAGGAAGAAACTGAAGTCTCATTGAGGGAACGAATCCTGTTCTTGGCTAAACAGTTGATGTTCTGACCTTGTCAGCTGTGTACGTTCCAGGCAAAAAAAAGTTGGCAGGCAGATTTCCTTAGTTGGCACTGAGTCAGAGAGTGGTCCCTGCACCTGGAGGTGTTCCAAGACCTGTGTCAAAGGTGGGGAATACCAGATGTGGACCTCCTGGCCTCCAGGTTCAACAGCAACATAGACAGGTTTGTATTCAGGTATAGGGATCCCCAAGTGGAAGTATTGGGGGCTGTGGTGGCTCCATGGGATTAGTACACCCTGATTTATGCATTTCCTTCTCTGAAACCTCTTCCTTGTCTGCTCCACAGGATCGAGATGGAGAGAACTCCAATGATCCTCATTGTTCCGCACTAGCTCAGGCAAATGTGGTATGCCAACCTAGTAAGACTTTTGGCAGATGCTCTGTGTGCCAGATCAAATCATCGGGATCTTCTTTCCTAAGGGCCAATTTTCCATTTTGCTTTGTGGTCGCTGGATTTAACAGCTTGCTGTTAGAGCCCAGTTTTTCTGTTTCAATTATTTTTTATTGAATTTACAAGTAGAAATGCAAAGCGTATTTAAAGTTTTAGTAACTTTAGATGTATGTAATCCCCTTTAAAACTACTTTTACCAATGGAAACTTTTTTTTTTTTGCTAGGAAATATCTTTTTTTTTCTTCTTTATTCATGCTCACTTCCGGGTCCGGTCGCCGATCGGCGATTACGTCATTCGGCGATTCCTGTCCACCTGATTGTTGCAGCAGGTCAATTAAACATCAGTGGTAACAATACAACACGGGGGAAGCAGTATTTACCCATACACAGAGCAAAGACAATCAGGGATAGCAAAGATGTGTCCAGCACCACATTCGCGATGTGGGACCTTATCCCTCCTCTCCATCCGTCATAAAACGAATTGAAAAAACATATCATTATTATATAGGATTGATATAGCGCCGACATTTTACGCAGCGCTTTATAACTTGAATATAATATCAACTTTACAACTTGAACATATAATATCCTTTTACCCTTTTGGGAAACAGAAACATCATATGGACATCTGATGCCAGTATTCTCCAGGAAAAGCCCATATTTAAATTGACAGGGTCATCTCTGAGTCTATGGTTCCTACAATTTCTTAAAGTGGAGTTCCACCCTATTTTTATACTTACCTCCATCTTCTCGCTCCGGGTCACCTGAAAAAGAAATGGATAATCGCATATTTTTTTTTTTTTACTTACCTCGTAGCGAAGAAAATATACTTACCTTACTTCCTTCTTCCTCCTTCCTCGGCCGCGGCCCGTCGTCACTTCCTGGCTCTGCAATGATTCCTGGGAGCTGGACGTCATAGCTCCCAGGAATCATTGCGCCTGCACCGGCCCCGACGTCAGTTCCGGGTCGCGCGCGTCATCCCCTTCTAAACAGCTTCTGGGCATGCCCAGAAGCTGTGGAGGGATGACGCGCGACCCGGAAGTGACGTCGGGGCCGGCGCAGAGCATCGTGGGACCAAAGAAGGCGGAAGAAGACGCCGAAGAGGACGCGCTGGCTTCAAGCTGCCCACATCTGAGATGGCAGCGCTGGGCAAGACGTTTGCAAGGTAAGTATTTGTCCTAACAGGTAAGTGCAACCTGGGACAGATCAGAGGCTAGCCATTGTGGAATGCACTAGCCCTGACTGTCCAGGGTGGAACTCCGCTTTAAGCTAGGAAACCTAATTCCTGGAAGGGCTATCATTGGATGTGGAAGCTATACTTCACTTGGTGTGAGTCTTGGCCTTCCACCCCAGGGGCTTCTCCATGGGATGGATGAATCCTCTCATTCCTACAGCTAGGTTTGGAGCAGCATTTAGCTCTCTTACCCACAAGGTGGTTTGTCCTGGAAGCTTTATCCTGTAAAGAACCCTTTTTGGCCTTGCCTAGAGACAAGGTGGTATTGAGGCCCAGGAATCCCTTGTTCTAGTTCTCCTGTCCTTCTGCCTGATTTGGGTCAGACAAAAGAAAATTTCCCTCCACTGTCTGTATGTGGTTCAAGCTTTTCGATACTACCTTTCAGCCACTACTTCTTTTAGACTGAATACATTTTTGCCATAGCAGATAAGACTCTGGAAGGTTTCCCTGGCTTCTTGTTCCATAAAAAAATTACAACTTCAAAAAACTCTCTATGCCTCTTACTAAATACCTTGAACTGTCTACTTTCCAAAAAGGGGTCATTTGGGGGATATTTGTACTGTCCTGCCATTTTTTGGGCCTCAAGATAGGGTGTCAGTACATCAGGATTGATCAATATTTTTATATATATATATACCATAGTTTGTGGACTCTTTCCTACAGACTAAATAAAAAAACACTGATTTGCTTTATTTTCACCAAAGAAATATGGCATCATACATTTTGGCCTAATTTTATGAAGAAAGATTATTTCTATGCAAAATTTTATAACAAATAAAGGATAACTTTTTTTTTTTTTGGTTTATTTAGAAAAAAAAAACGGATTAAATACCACCAAAAGAAAGCTCTGTTTATGTAAAAAAAAAATGATAAAAATGTCATATAGGTATAGTGTTGCCAGTCAAAGGGGTTGTAAAGTCAGAAAGTTTTATATCTTAATGCATTCTTTGCATTAAAATAAAAAGCCTTCTGTGTGCAGCAGCCCGCTAATACTTACCTGACCCCCCCTCTCTATCCAGCGATGTCCACGAGTGCCTCAGCCGTCCAGGACTCTGTCTCCTGATTGGCTGAGACACAGCAGTGGCGCCATTGGCTCCCACTGCTGTCAATCATACTCAGCCAATCAGGAAAGAGAGGAGGTGGGACCGAATGGCAGCTCCGTGTTTAAATGGATACACAGAGCTGCAGCTCAGCTCGGTGCCCCCAAAGCAAGCTGCTTGCGGTGGGAGCACTCAACAGGAGGGAGGGGCCAGGAGAGCCAAAAAGGGACCGAAAGGAGGAGGATCTGGGCTGCTCTGTGCAAAACCAACTGCACAGAGTAGGGAAGTAGAACATGTTAGTTATTTTAATAGAAAACAAAAAAACTAGACTTTACAGTCACTTTAACCACTTGCCGACTGCCGCACGACTATATACGGCAGCGGTCAGCCCCTCCTGGGCAAAGTGATATATGGATACGTCACTCGCCCAGGAGCCTGTAAGGGGCGAGCACGCGCCGCCGGTGGCGGGCTTCTGCCCCCGCTCGTTCACTAACATCCCCGTGCGTGTGACCGCGGTTCCGATGTCCGCCGGTCACTCGCGATCTCGCTCAGGAGTGGGAGAAAGGCAGACGGCTGATGTAAACACAGCCGTCTGTCATTCTCCCTTAGATCATGACAGAGGCTATGCGATCCTGCTATGTAGGATCGATCGTATGTCTCTGTTATGATCTAACAAGCCATGCCCCTTGACAGTTAGAATCACGCCCCTAGGGACACATTTAACCACTTGATCACCAATAAAGTTAACCCCTTCCCTGCCAGTGTCATTTTTTACAGTAACAGTGCATATTTATAGCACTGATTACTGTAGTAATGTCACTGGTACTCCCAAAAATGTCAGTCAGGGGTCCGATCTGTCCGCCACAATGTCGCAGTCCCGCAAAAAAAAAATCGCAGATCGCCGCCATTACTAGTTAAAAAAAAAACAATAAAAATGACATAAATCTTTCCCGTAATTAGTAAACGCAATAACTTTTGCGCAATTCAATCAAAATACGCTTATTGCGATTTTTTATTTCACCAAAAATATATAGCAGAAAACAAATTGGCCTAAAATGTTAAAAAAATTTAGATTTTAACTTTTTTTTTTTTTTGAGAATTTCATATAACAAAATGTGAAAAATATTATTTTTTTTAAATTGTCGCTATTTTTTTTGTTTATAGCGCAAAAGTAAAAATTGCACAGGTGATCAAAGACCACCAAAAGAAAGCTCTGTTTGTGGGGAAAAAAGGACGCAAATTTCGTTTGGGTACGGCTAAATTCGCACAGTGCCGAATCGCAAAAAGTGGCCCAGACTTAAGACAGCAAAATCCTCCGGTGGTAAAGTGGTTAAAGTAGCGCAGTGCCAAAAGCAAAAAATGGTCCAGGCATTAAGGGGGTAAAAACCTTCCAGAGCTAAATTGGTTAATGCCAATGCTTCGGAAAGCCTATTAGTCAGGCAGCTAGCATTTTCTGAATGCATTTCCTATATTTTTTTTCTCCATACAGGCTTTCTTTATATACTGTATCTCTTATAACCTTGCTGCTCAGGTCTAATGACCTGTATAGAGATATTTTCCATGGTGGGGTGTCACATAGAGGGTTAATAGATGGCTTTGGGAGTCAGGCGCGGTGTACATGTTCCCATACAATGTGGAGATTTGCTGCTTATAATGGAATGTGTCCAGCTCATTTAATAAGTCATTTTGACTCAGCAGATTTGCAGATCCCCGCCCTGCCACTGGGAACACAGTGAGATGCATGGAGGGATCACGTACAGCAATGAGCACATGGGGGGTGATAGGTTCACGGTTTGGCCCTTGCTAAATTTTTCCTTCTCTATGTATACAAACCAGCTGATCACACAACAATCACAAATGTGTTTGTCCAATTAGGCCTCAAGCTGAAGCACTATGTACCAGCAGACTCTGACCTTGAGTCCCTGAGGGACACTATTGCCAGATTTGGTTGCGAGTAAATGACTGTTGCAGGTGCTGTTTAGGGCCCGTTGCACATGGGGCCGTTCAGCTGCAGTTAGTCCCTTTAAGCATTTAGTGCACCCAGGAGGGACAGGCGCATTGTCCAGCCCCCTGCTGCTTGCAGCCTGTCAAAGTCTATGGCAGGCTGCAGCTGGATGTGACTGAACGCTGCATTGAGTGGTCCCGACATTTAGGGCCCTATGCATTCAGGGCCAAAGGTCCCCCCTCAGGTGCACTAAAATGCCAGGAGGGACATGTTGCAGCTGGACAGCCCCGTGTGCAGGGAGCCCTAGGGTGGGTTTGCATGCAGTGTCGAGACAAGGTCATCTGGAGCCCAGGGCCAACATGCCAAATTGTGCCCCCCCACAAGATGTAGGATTATGTGTCAGCAAAAATTGCCCCCCCCCCCCTAAAAAAAAAAAAAAATCGAGCACTAATTTACATGCTCCCCCCTTCCTCCCAGTACAAATCCACCCCCCTTCTGAAATCCCCCTCCTGGCACAAATGTTTGCTCCCCCCAGTTCAAATCCTCTCTCTCCCCATATGCCTCCAGCACAGATCCAATCCCCCACCCCCTCAAACTCCCCCCCCTCTACCTCTCAAATTTCCCCTCTGAGCACAAATCCCCCACTCCAACTCCCCAGCACAAATACCCCCAATCATCACTACTAGCATAACCCCCCCCCCAAAAAAAAATAATAATAATAATACATTTAGATCATAGCACAAATCCCCCCTTACTATCTAAGCTTTTCTAGCTCAAACACTCCAAATAAGTCCTCCCAGCACAAATCCCCATTCCTACTCCAAACACAAATCCCCCCAAATCACCACTCCTTGCACCCCCCACCCACATTTCCCCTGCTAGAACAATTCTCAACCCCTGCCATCTCCCCAAACTCCCCCTCCCAACACAAATTTCCTCCACTCAATCTCCTTGTGGTGTCCCCCCCCCCCCCCCCCGCACAACACAGCCTAATTTTTTTGTGTTTCATATATATATATATATACACACACACACACACTATATTACCAAAAGTATTGGGACGCCTGCCTTTCCACACACATGAACTTTAATGGCATCCCAGTCTTAGTCCGTAGGGTTCAATATTGAGTTGGCCCATCCTTTACAGCTATAACAGCTTCAACTCTACTGGGAAGGCTGTCCACAAGGTTTAGGAGTGTGTCTATGGGAATGTTTGACCATTCTTCCAGAAGCGCATTTGTGAGGTCCGGCACTGATGTTGGAAGAGAAGACCTGGCTCCGCGCTAATTCATCCCAAAAGTGTTCAATCTGGTTGAGGTCAGAACTCCGTGTAGGCCAGTCAAGTTCCTCCACCCCAAACTCGCTCATCCATGTCTTTATGGACCTTGCTTTGTGCACTGGTGTGCAGTCATGTTAGAACAGGAAGGGGCCGTCCCCAAACTGTTCACACAAAGTTGGGAGCATGAAATTGTCCAACATGTCTTGGTATGCTGACACCTTAAGAGTTCCCTTCCCTGGAACTAAAGGGCCAAGCCAACATCCCCACACCATAATCCCCCCTCCACCAAATGATTTAGACCAGTGGACAAAGCAAGGTCCATAAAGACATGAATGAATGAGTTTGGGGGGGAAGCGCTTGACTGGCCTGCACAGAGTCCTGACCTCAACCCGATAGAACACCTTTGGGATGAATTTGAGTGGAGACTGCGAGCCGGGCCTTCCCATCCAAAATCAGTGCCTGAACTCACAAATGTGCTTCTGCAAGAATGATCAAACATTCCTATAGACACACTCCTAAACCTTGTGGACAGCCTTCCCAGAAGAGTTGAAGCTGGTATAGCTGCAAAGGGTGGGCCAACTCAGTATTGAACCCTACGGACTAAAGCCTCGTACACACGCAACGATTATCGGCCGACCGATCGGCCGACTTTTGTCCAGTGTTGTTTTGTTGGTTGAAATGTGCTCTAGACTGCACATGAATTTTCTCGGCCAACAAAAATCTACTTCAGAAGTGATGTCATGTGCTGGTTTACTTTCCGTGTGTTTTTTCATCTCTGAGCATGCCCAGGCTTGCTCATCTGATTTTTGTCTGCCAAAATCTGTACTGACTGACGGAAAATCGGCCGTTGTGTTGACAGCCAACAAAAATTTTATAGCCTGCACACCAGATTTTTTTCGGCCGAAAAGTCGGAGTCGGTTGTCGGAAGCATCATACTAACAAGCCAAAAATCGGCCGATCGGACGTTGGCCGAAAATTCACGGCCAACTATCGACGCGTGTGTACGAGGCATAAGACTGGGGTGCCATTAAAGTTCATGTGTGTAAAGGCAGGTGTCCCAATACTTTTGGTAATACAGTGTGTGTATGTATATACACACACTGTATTACCAAATATGCAAAAAAAGAAAAAAAATTAAGAAGGGGCAAATAAATTTTTACAGCAATATATTTAAAAATTTATTTGCCCCTTCTTAATTTTTTTCTTTTTTTGCATATTTGTCACACTTAACCACTTAAGCCCCAGAGGATTTGGCTGCTAAAAGACCAGGGGTTTTTTTGCGATTTTTTACTGCGTGACTTTACTTTTTACTGCGTGACTTTTTTTGACTGCGTGGTCGTGCGACGCTGTACCTAAACGAATTTGACGTCCTTTTCTTCCCACAAACAGAGCTTTCTTTTGGTGGTATTTGATCACCTGTGCGATTTTTTGATCATGCGCTATAAACAAAAAAAGAGCGTCAATTTTGCAAAAATAACAATATTTTTCACATTTTTTTTATATGAAATTCCCCAAAAAAAATGTAAAAATCAAAATTTTTTAATATTTTCGGCCAATTTGTTTTATGCTACATATGTTTGGTAAAAAAAAATCACAAAAAGCGTATTTTGAATGGTTTGCGCAAAAGTTATCGCGTTTACTAACAAAGGGAAAGATTTTTGTCATTTTTGGTGTTTTTTTTTAACGCGTAATGGCGGCGATCTGCGATTTTTTTTTTGCGGTACTGCGACAATGCGGCGGACAAATCGGACCCTTGACTGACATTTTTGACACTTTTGGGGTTACCAGTGACATTACTACAGTAATCAGTGCTATACATATGCACTGTTACTGCAAAAATGACACTGGCAGGGAAGGGGTTAACTGTATTGGGGGCGTGATTCTAACTGTAGTGGGACATGGCTATTGGTGTAAAAACAGAGATCAACGGTCCTACATAGTAGAACCGTCTGATCTTCATTTTTACACCAGGGAGAATGGCAGGCGGCTTGTTTACATAAGCCGCTCCGCCTTTCTCCCTTCACCGGAGCGATCGTGAGTGACCTGCGGACGTGCCTCGGCCTCGGCGGGCACGCGCCTCGGCGGGCGCGCGCCCGCCCGCAATTGGCGCACAAGTCAGTGACAGGCGAGTGACGTACCCCTACGTCACTCTGCCTGGCCGGGGCTGACCGCCGCAGTATATAGTCGTGCGGCGGTCGGCAACCGGTTAAATGAGTCAGATCGTTAAATTTAATATTACACAAAGTCAACCCAAGTAAATACAAAATGCAGTTTTTAAATGATTTCATTTAATAAGGAAAAAAGCTGTCCAAACCTGCTTGGCCCGATAAGAATGTAATTGCCCACCCCCCCCCCCCCCACACTAAATCATGAAAGAACTGTGATTAACCACATTTTTTGGAAAGCTGAGTTCAATTTTACTTGCCACACCCAGGCCCGATGACTGCCAGACCTGTTGAATCAAGAAATCACTTAAATAGAAGTTGTCTGACAAAGTGAAGCATGCTAAAAGATCCCAAAAAGCAACACCACATGACACAATCAAAAGAAATTCAAGAACAGATGAGAAGTAACTGACATGTATCAGTTTGGAAAGGGTTGCAGAGCCATATCTTTGGTTTTGGGACTCCGGCGAAGCATGGTGAGAGCCATTATCCACAAATGGCAAAAACTTGGAATGGTGGTGAACCTTCCCAGGAGTGGGCGGCCGGCCAACATTACTCCAAGAGCACAACGCCGACTCATCCAGGAGGTCATAAAAGAACCCAGAACAACATCTAAAGAACTGCCGGCCTCACTTGCCTCAGGTAAGGTCAGTGTTTTACAACCACTTTATATATTTTTTTTAGCAAAATTAGGATGTAGGCACCTTCACACCAGCCACTGCATTGCAGTACTTTTTTTAGTGTACACCAATGCAAGGCAGAGGTTTGAACTGGACAGATCGGGAGACCAGCCTTGTCATGCTGTGGGACTGTGCTGGAATAGCCACCCAATGCAATCCCACCACATGTGGTCAGCCTTTAACCACTTCCCGCCCAACAAAGCCATACGACATTGTGGATGTAGATGACGCAGTCATCTCTATGACCTTCGGAGGCTTGGCACGACGTTATGACGTCATGTCCGGCCTCGGCAGTTGTAAACACTGCCGTTGCCTCAGCTGGGAAGCCGAGATCGTTTTTTTTTTTTTTTAAGGCTTTCCAGCCTAGAGATTTACAGACCCCCAGATCTTCTCTGTAAATCTCACCTGCCATGCCCTATTCCTATTACAAGAGATTTACATTCCTTGTATTAGGAATAAAAGTGATAAAAAAAAAAATGTAAAGGGAAAGTGTCAAAATATAAAAGTAAATGAAACAATAACAAAAAAAAATTTAAAGCGCCCCTGTCCCCTTGTGCTCGCACGCAGAAGCAAACGCATACATACATCGCGCCCGCATATGTAAGCAGCGTTCAAACCACACATGTGAGGTATCGCCACAAACGTTCGAGCGAACATCATCATCTTTCACATTATGCAAAAAGATCCGCCTACTTTTAGCGTTTTTTTTTTTATTCAAGAAACTGTTTTGTTTTTTTTCCCCAAAAAAACGCGTCTGAAAAATTGATGCGCAAATACCGTGCGACATAAAAAGTTTCAACGATCACCATTTTATTCCCTAAGGTCTCTGCTAAAAAAACATATATAAGGAACACTAATCTAAGATATTAACTCCCTAGAAAAAGCATGGGTCCTCCTGTGAAAGAAGGAGTGCTGCCATATTTAATATACAGTCAGGTCCATAAATATTGGGACATTGACACAATTCTAATCTTTTTGGCTCTATACACCACCACAATGGATTTGAAATGAAACAAACAAGATGTGCTTTAACTGCAGACTTTCAGCTTTAATTTGAGGGTATTTATATCCAAATCAGGTGAACGGTGGAGGAATTACAACAGTTTGTATATGTGCCTCCCTCTTTTTAAGGGACCAAAAGTAATGGGACAGATTAACAATCATAAATCAAACTTTCACTTTTTAATACTTGGTAGCAAATCCTTTGCAGTCAATTACAGCCTGAAGTCTGGAACGCATAGACATCACCAGACGCTGGGTTTCATCCCTGGTGATGCTCTGCCAGGCCTCTACTGCAACTGTCTTCAGTTCCTGCTTGTTCTTGGGGCATTTTCCCTTCAGTTTTGTCTTCAGCAAGGGAAATGCATGCTCAATCGGATTCAGGTCAGGTGATTGACTTGGCCATTGCATAACATTCCACTTCTTTCCCTAAAAAACTCTTTGGTTGCTTTTGCAGTATGCTTCGGGTCATTGTCCATCTGCACTGTGAATCGCCGTCCAATGAGTTCTGAAGCATTTGGCTGAATATGAGCAGATAATATTGTCCAAAACACTTCAGAATTCATCCTGCTGCTTTTGTCAGCAGTCACATCATCAATAAATACAAGAGAACCAGTTTCATTGGCAGCCATACATGCCCACACCATGACACTTCCACCACCATGCTTCACTGATGAGGTGGTATGCTTTGGATCATGAGCAGTTCCTTTCCTTCTCCATACTCTTCTCTTCCCGTCACTCTGGTACAAGTTGATTTTGATCTCATATGTCCATAGGATGTTGTTCCAGAACTGTGAAGACTTTTTTAGATGTTGTTTGGCAAACTCTAATCTGGCCTTCCTGTTTTTGAGGCTCACCAATGGTTTACATCTTGTGGTGAACCCTCTGTATTCACTCTGGTGAAGTCTTCTCCTGATTGTTGACTTTGACACACATACACCTACATCCTGGAGAGGATTCTTGATCTGGCCAACTGTTGTGAAGGGTGTTTTCTTCACCAGGGAAAGAATTCTTCAGTCATCCACCACAGTTGTTTTCCGTTGTCTTCCGGGTCTTTTGGTGATGCTGAGCTCACCGATGCGTTCTTTCTTTTTAAGGATGTTCCAAACAGTTGATTTGGCCACACCTAATGTTTTTGCTATCTCTCTGATGGGTTTGTTTTGTGGCTTGCTTCACTGATAGTGACAGCTCTTTGGATCTTATATTGAGAGTTGACAGCAACAGAATCCAAATGCAAATAGCACACTTGAAATGAACTCTGGACCTTTTATCTGCTCCTTGTAAATGGGATAATGAGGGAATAACACACACCTGGCCATGGAACAGCTGAGCAGCCAATTGTCCCATTACTTTTGGACCCTTAAAAAGTGGGAGGCACATATACAAACTGTTGTAATTCCTACACCTTTCACCTGATTTGGATGTAAATACCCTCAAATTAAAGCTGAAAGTCTGCAGTTAAAGCACATCTTGTTTGTTTCATTTCAAATCCATTATAGAGCCAAAAAGATTAGAATTGTGTTCATGTCCCAATATTTATGGACCTGGCTGTATATGTGAACCAGCATGCATACAGTCAGAGAGGCAAAACATTGTATAACAGAGTCATTACACATTGGAGGTGTCTAAAAAATTGAGTAATTTACACACAGAGTAAATAACCATAAGTAAAATACGCCAATACATGTAGATAAGGTACAAAATAACAACAAGTAAAGGCTATGACAAAAAAACTCCAAATGTAAAAGACCAGTTCTAATCTGATGGTAGAGGCCCACTCCTGCTCTACTGCTTGATTTTCCATTAATTCCAAAAGGGAAATATGATTCGGCTACACTGTTGCATTTTAATGCTCATGTTCTGATGTGCTAAAACGCATGTGTCATGGTTCACCATAAGGAAGATAGTGTCTGTTCCCATGTCATAGCTGCAGTATAGCGCAGGAGTTCCCAAACTGTGGGTGGCGACCCACTGGTGGGTCAAAAGCTGCGTTTGAGTGAGTCATGCTGAGCCAGAAATCACTGAGAGCGGGCCGCCTAAATTGTGCTGTGCGGGCCCGCGCAAATTACAGAGAGCCAGAGCTGTCAAATCGCGATGGATTCAGGACCCCACCGATGCAGTTCATGGAGGCTGGCCTGCATTTCCCACGAGGAGGATACTTGCATCAGTGAGTAGGTATGTGGGCTGTTATGTAGGATATGTTCATGGGGTGCAGAGCCAGCTCCTCGGTCCTACTGACGGCAGCGATGGTGGCTAGACTGGCGGCGGGATTCTCTCAGCTATAGCGGGCAGAGACGGCAGCCTCTGTGTCATAGGAGGACCTGGTGGCCCGGGGGTGTCAGGAGTTCATGCCAGCTTCTGTGACCCCAGTAGAGGATCTGAAGTAGAAGAGCCAGGACACCAAGACCAGCATAGAGCTCCCCATCATGGAGACTCTGGGTGAGGTGTGCTGGGCCCTGGAGAGGGCAAACAGGGGCTTCACCTTCACTGCGAACCGCTGGGAGATGAAGGTGGGTGAGTGCCTTATAGCCTTATATTTATTTATATATTAATTAAGTGTATTCAATAATAAATTGAAAAGTAGTAAATTGATATTTTTAATTTAACATCCCCCTCCCTTTAAAATATGCATTGTTATTATTTGCATTTATATAGCGCCAACAAATTCTGAAGCACTTTACAACAGGGCTCGACAAACCCCGGGCGCCAGGTCGCACAGGCGACTAGAATTAGCGACCTGGCGCCTGGGGTGCACTGCAGGAGGTGTTCTGTCCCTTTGCTCCCCCCCCCTTGCGAGTGCATGAACTACCACGCCATCCGATAATTGAGGCCGCAGCTTTTCGGCCTTCTTCAGTGAGACACTTCCAACGGGGAACTGGTGCCCTCTTGTGGTGGCTGGGAGTATGACAAGCAGTCACTAACGGCTCTGTTTCCCCTGCCTGTTCCCAATGGCCGCCCATCTCCTTCCCAGGAGGAGAAGAGACAGAAGTTTTTGCAGGCTTCATCTGGTGCTCTTTGCGTAAAAAGTAAGTGGAAAGGGAGTGTGGTTATTTTTTTTTTTTACATTATTTTAAAAAAATGTATTTATTATTTTTCATCATCTCCCTGCCATGCCACATCCACACAGCTGAAGGCCCCTTTCACACAGGCTGTCTGATCAGGTCCGCCTGTCAGTTTTTCAGGCGGACCTGATCGGACCCTTCAGTCTCCTCTATGGAGTGGCAACCCGCCACCATCCAATCCTGTTCGCTAAAAAAAGACGGATGGTGGTTCTATTTTCCATCAGTCCGGTGAATCGGATTGGATGGAAATGGACAGACAGTCCATTTCCATCTGATTGCCCCATAGAGAAGAATGGGCTGTATCTGTGTCTGCATAGAGTGGACAGGACCTGTCATCTGCCTGCTCAGTGGGGATCAGCAGAGAGATCCCTGCTGAGAAAGCGGATTCTGCTGAGTGGAGGTGGCTGTGTTACTCTTGGTCATTGGATCTCCTATCGCCCCCACCTTGCTGCGCCCCCACCTTGCTGCACTGTCCATCCCTAGAGAGCCGCTGCCCATCACTCGCAAAAGTACAAGTCATATTCATGGCCACAAAAAGCCAAGTGAAAAAAAAATGACATTGCATTAAACACCTGGTGTGTCACATCAGAATATATTCATTATCTACACAAGTAAAATGCCTATGATGTTTGGTTCTAGTCGTCTTTATGTGTAAATTTAAGATCGGTAATTTTTGTCATTGAAAATAAAGCTGTTGTAGAAAAAAAAAAAAAAGCTGGCTCCTAACTTTTTTAGCTGGCTCCTAGATTTCAAGCAAATTTGTCAAGCCCTGCTTTACAATATTCAATTACAAGCAAGTGGGTCCCAAAAAATAACTTTATTCAGAAGTGGGTCTCGCCCCATAGAAGTTTGGGAAGCCCTGTTATAGTGTGTTTTGAAAAATACATAACTGTTTTTTTTTCTGTATTTTATTGTGTTGGGAGGCCCATAGGAGTCAATTGCAACGCATGAAAAATGCATGCAATGTGCGGTTTATTGCGTAGGCAACAGGTATTAGAGAAGCCTTGGTCAATATCTGTTAACTCTATAAACTCCAAATTCTAAAGTGAATTACGGATTAAAAGCATGCAAAAACGCAGATCCATGTATATGCATATGTAGCGGGGTTAAACATGCCTAAAGACACTGTTTGATATGTGGGAAGGAACTAGGCTCCCTCTAGTGGTAGCTGCATGGAATTTCCTGGGCTGTGACTTCATTTTCACAAGATGAAGAAACTACATTTCCCAGGCTGCTTTGCAAGATCCAGGAACTAGGCTCCCTCTAGTGGTAGCTGCATGGAATTTCCCGGGCTGTGACTTCCTTTTCACAAGATGAAGAAACTACATCTCCCAGGCTGCTTTGCAAGATCCAGGGTGCACGGCTGCACCGCACGGCACTATGGGGGAGGTTATTTAAAGGAAGAGAGAAGCGCGCGAAGGGGGGCCTTTCTGCGCTGGACTCTGAGGAACCAGCGAGCGAGAGTGAAGGACTGACACTGGATATTGGGCCAGAGCCTTTTAGCCTGGAGGGACGACGTGGAACCGTCCCATCTCAAGCACGAGGCACATTCCTGGAGGTCATACTGCTGTTTGCCGAGACCGGAAGTCATCCGCCAGAAGGACCCCGCGCGGCTGGCATATAGCCAAAGGACTGAGACCGCAGTGGAATCGCGCGAAGGAGAAACTTCTGTTGGTGAGAGGGCACATGCCCAATAACTGACTTTATCTGCTGAAGAGACAGTTTTATCTACAGATAGCGGTAGCGCAGCAGGAGGTGATAAAACCCCGGGGTTTATCACCATACTCTCTCAGGAGACTCATAGACAAACAATAAGGTCTGTAAAGGAGTCGCCAGAGGCTTATCTCTCTCGCAGAAGTTATTGCTCAGTTACGCAGACACCCTGCGGTGACAACTAACAGCTCGTTGTTTTCTCTCTCTTGATCTTTATTCCTAATCTGGATTACAAATGAGCTCTATTCAATAACCTTGCTAGCGAAGATCAACAAGAAAGAAGAGAACTCTGGGGGAGGGACTCAGATAGGCCCACCTACCTGGTACTGTGTCTAGCCTTAATGCAGGAGGAGTGTGGGGGTATTCTTTTACCTTTTTAAAGCTGTTTTAAATAACCTTTTATGGACTTGTATTGTATTGTATTGTATCTCCCCTATTCAATTTGATATATAGTAAACTAAGTTTGGTTAATTACAATCTTGTGCGTTGTTCCATTGTGTCACCCAGAAGGACTACTATTCAAGAAGGTAACAAGGTATTGTTGCATAGTGAAGTATTGTATTCCAACCTGTGTATCTATTTGATAGTCCAGTCCTATTCTGGGTCAGTTGTGCCTGAGGAGGGATCGAGCTAATTTGATTGGGTTGTTAGGCAGGGTGTAGACCCAATAATATAATCAGCAGCTCCTGCGGGGGTGGTGCTACACGTGGGGGCTCGTCCGGGATTTCTACAGTCCTGCAACACAACCCTCTCAGCCCCAGAATCCCCTCCCATGCAGAAATGGATCCTGTCGCTGCTGCTGAGTGGTGCAAGGAAGAGAATGTCATAGTGGAAAATGGCCTGGTGGTTGAAATCAAGGGAGAAGCCTGGACTGAAGAAAAGCTCCTCCCTGTTTTAAGGGCACTATCCACAGACAGGAAATTCTGGGTGATTGACATAAAAACTGACACCACTGCCCCACACACGTATGCACTGTGTGAGTGGAGGAAAGGGGTCCCTGATTATTTCAATGGAAACAGTGTAAAAACTATTGACCAAACAGAACTTTTCCTGATACATCCAGGAGTTCCTACTGCGGGTCCCTCATCCACCACCCCTGGGGTATCCAGCCAAGAAAAAGGTGTCCAAGAAGGGCATCCTGAGTCATCACCTTTGTCGACTTTTAGCTCAGAACTGTGTGCTGTTCTTGGGGAGATTGTGGCAAAATGTAGCAGGGACTCCTCGAGCTATCTGATGACTGGATATAGGAAGCTCCGGACATTCTCTGGGAAACAGCCTGTGCCTTCAGCAGAAGATGGGTTCGAAGAGTGGCTAGATACCGCCACTCAGGCTTTGGAGGAATGGGAGGTACCAGAACAGCACAAGAAGCAGAGGATCACAGAGAGTTTAAGGGGACCTGCATTAGAGGCTGTACGTAATCTAAAGCTTAGCAAGAAGAACTGCACTGCACAGGATTATTTGGACATTCTGCAAGATGTGTTTGGTCGGACGGAGAACGCGGCTGAACTTCTCTACCAGTTGGACCACTGTTATCAAGAAGAGGGGGAGAAGTTGTCCGAATTCATTAAACGTCTGGATAGGATTATCCACCAGATTCTGTTAAAGAAAGGAATAGACCCCCGGAAAATAGATGAGACTCGTGCACGACAGGTTCTGAAAGGGGCTCAACCTTTAGATCCCATTGCCATACTGTTACGAACTCGTCGAGATGGCGGCATTCTAGAATACCCCGATCTGATTCGAATGGTCAGAGAGGAAGAGGTCATGTTGGACAACAAGAAGAAAAGTCGGCAGTTTGACTCAACTGCCCGGGTTGGAGTGATAAGTGTGGAAGAGGGTGACTCTCAAGTTGAACTCCTAAAGACCCAAGTGTCTCAGTTGATAGAAATGGTGTCCATCCTGACTGGTCAGGTATCCACTCTACCCAAGGGGAGTATATCGGAGAGGCCAGATGAACCTGTTAGTCTCAGCACAGATCCAGAGCCACGGCCTGCAAGATTGTTAACTTGTTTCAACTGCGGGGGAGTTGGGCATGTTAGAAGGGTATGTCCCAGCTCAGGAAATGCTGCCGCGAAACCTCGCGAGCCAGCGGGAAACTTCAGAGGACACCGGTGAAGGAGTCAACCGGGTGTCCGCCAGTCTTAAGGGACTCCAGAAGTGGTGCAGGATCAGGGAAACTGAGTCAGGGGGTCAGACCCAAATATAACACCCCCAGTTCTAGACTCCGGGTTACTGAGGGAAAGAAAGTCAATGCACACCGGATTCGGCGGGGGCCTAGATCAAGGAAGAAAAAGGAGAAGAGGGCCAGGGTACAGAGAACTGAATCAGATAACAAGGCTACATCAAGAGAATTCCCAACTAACTTGGTCGGGCCCTCCCCAGTGGTCTCGGTTCAGGTGGAAGGAATTTACACAAGAGCCCTCCTTGACACAGGGGCCCAGGTGACTCTTTTGTATAGAGACTTCTATGATAAATATCTTACCCATCTACCTTTGCAGAAGTTGGAAGATCTGGAGATATGGGGTATTGGGACCCAAAGTTTTCCCTATGACGGGTATCTGCCAATCAAGTTGACCTTTGATCCATCAGTGGCTGGTGAAGCGGAAACCTTCGACACCTTAGCGGTGGTCTGTCCTCGTCCACCAGGGGCCAACAAAAGCTCTCTCATCGTAGGAACAAACACTGACCTGGTAAGGCGCCTTCTGATACAACTGGTCCAGGGACAAGATGCTCAGGCGCCAAGGATCCATCCCATGCTACGGCAGGCCTACCAACGATTAGTGTTGGAGCAAGAGACCCCCGCAGAAGGAGTTGGACGACTCTGGAAGCTGGATAGAGCAGAAAAGGTCTTACAGCCAGGAGAGGTGGCCTGTTTTAAGGCTTCTGTTAAACTCACATGGCAACAGCCGGGTCCCTTCATTATCTTTGAATCAGGTCAAAGGGAGAGACAGAGAGGGATAGAAGTGATCCCTGAGGTGATCCCTTTGAAGGTGTTACAGGAAAACCGTGGAAGGGTTTTAGTGAGTGTCAGAAACACCTCTATTACACCAGTGAAGGTACCGGCCAGAGTGCTCCTGGGCCAAGTCAACCCGGCTACCCCAGTTGCCCCCATTGATTTCAAAGAAAAGGAACAGGGTGAAGCGGTTATAGAGGAGCTTTGCTCTGGAAACGCTGCCCTCCCGCCGGAATGGGTGAAGAGGGCCAAGGCACAACTTGCTCGATGTAGGGAAATATTCTCTAAGGACGAGTTTGACGTGGGATGTGCCAGGAGCGCCACTCATAAGATCCGCCTGAGTGAGGACAAGCCTTTCAGGGAGAGAGTCCGGCGAGTCCCCTTAGGTGACTTAGAAGATCTACGTCAACAGCTGGCAGAGCTCAAAAAGATCGGGATTATCCGAGAATCCAGGAGCCCGTATGCTTCCCCGATAGTGGTAGTCCGGAAGAAAAATGGATCTTTGAGGCTTTGTATCGACTACCGAACGCTGAACAGAAGAACCATCCCAGACCAGTATACCACTCCTCGAATCGAAGATGCCCTACAGAGTCTGTCAGGGGCGAAGTGGTTCAGTGTGATGGACTTAAAGAGTGGGTATTATCAGATCCCCATGCACCCTGAAGATCGGGAGAAAACAGCCTTCATCACCCCTGTGGGGTTCTTTGAGTTCAATCGCATGCCTCAGGGGTTGTCCGGGGCCCCTGCTACCTTCCAAAGGCTGATGGAGAGGACCGTTGGAGATATGAATTTGATAGAGGTACTGGTATACTTGGATGATGTTATCGTGTTTGGCAGAACTTTAGAAGAACATGAGGAGAGGTTGGAAAAGGTCTTGAAGAGGCTACATGAAGAAGGTCTGAAACTTTCTCCTGAGAAGTGCCAATTCTATCAGTCCTCGGTCCATTACCTGGGCCATATCGTGTCTGAAGAAGGGGTGGCCACTGACCCGGACAAGCTGGATGCTGTTGCTTCCTGGCCGAGACCCACAAATGTGACCGAACTCCGGTCATTCTTGGGCTTTTGCTCCTATTACAGGAGGTTTGTGGAGGGGTTCGCCCAGATTGCCCGACCCCTAAATGAGCTCCTGAAGAATGAAGAAGATGATGTCCCTGAGTTGGTAAAGCCGGCGAAGTCCACCATAGGCCCCCGGAAGGCTAAGGAATCCATCCAGGATCAGTGGACCCCGGAATGCGAAGGGGCCTTTGTCCAGCTGAAGGAAACCCTAACCACTGCCCCTGTGTTGGCCTATGCGGACCCCACAAAACCATATGAACTGCATGTTGATGCCAGCCGAGATGGGCTGGGGGGGGTACTTTATCAGGAGCATGAGGGTCATCTGCGACCTGTTGCCTATGTGAGCAGAAGCCTACTGCCTGCTGAAAGGAATTATCCTACTCACAAACTTGAATTCTTGGCCTTGAAGTGGGCAGTGGTTGACAAATTGAAAGACTACCTGTACGGAGCTGAATTCATTGTCAAGACAGATAATAATCCCCTCACCTATCTGTTGACTACGGCCAAGCTGGATGCAACAGGACATCGATGGTTGGCTGCCCTCTCTAGCTTCAATTTTAGCCTGAAGTATCGGCCAGGAATCGGAAATAGGGATGCAGATGCCCTATCCAGAAGGTTGCATGTTCCACAGGAACCTGCGGAAGAATGGACTCATTTGGCTCCAGAAGGGGTGCGTGCCCTATATCAGGGAACTGAATTTCGATCCCGAGGAGGGTCAAGAGCAGAAGAGATTGGGGTTTCGGCTATCGGAGTACCCAAATGCTACTGCCAGGTGACCCAAGTTGAAGGGGAGGGTTTGCCCCGGCTGTCCAAAAGGGACTTGCGGAAGGAGCAGTTGGAAGACCCTTTGGGAAAACTTCTCTTGGAAGCCCTGGAGATCCAGAGCCCTGAGTTGCTTCTAACTGACTCCCCTCAGGGGGCCCGTCTGTTGCATAGAGAGTGGACCCGGTTACAGATCAGAGAAGGAGTGGCCTACCGGAGAGGTCCATCTGAAGATCTGGAGGAGAAGTGGCAACTGTTCTTACCAGCTAAATACAGAGAGGGAGTTCTGGCCGCTCTTCATGATAATCATGGCCATCTGGGGCCCGAAAGAACCTTTCAGCTTGTCAGGGACAGGTTCTACTGGCCTTGTATGAGGGCCGAAGTTGAAGGATACTGTCATTCTTGTGTCCGGTGTATACAGAGGAAGACTCTGCCACGTCAAGCAGCCCCAATGGGCCATCTACAAAGTCAGGGACCCATGGAGCTGGTGTGCATTGATTTCCTTTGCTTAGAGCCTGATCTGAGTGGCCAGGGGAATGTCCTTGTGGTAACAGACCATTTTACCAGATATGCTCAAGCATTCCCAACAAGGGATCAGAAGGCCTCAACGGTAGCCAAAGTTCTTGTAGAGAAGTTCTTTGTACATTATGGGTTACCACAGCGCCTCCATTCTGATCAGGGAAGGGACTTTGAAAGCAGACTGATCAAGAGACTGTTAGATATGTTAGGCATTCAAAAGACTAGAACCACTCCCTACCATCCACAGGGGGATGCCCAGCCTGAACGATTTAACAGGACTCTTTTGGATATGTTGGGGACTTTGAGCTCAGAGAAGAAACAGCATTGGGGCAGGCACGTAGCTGCCATTGTGCATGCCTACAACAGCACTGTCAGTGATGCTACTGGATATTCCCCTTATCGGCTGATGTTTGGAAGGGAGGCTCGGTTGCCAGTGGATTTGGCCTTTGGCATTTCGCCTGATCATACCTCTTCAGCATCGCATAGAGGATATGTGGACCGACTGCGGAAGAGTCTGAAAGCGGCCTATGACAAGGCTCAGGCCACATCTGATCAACGTGGACTGCGGAATAAAAAAAATTTCGACCTAAAAGTTCGGATCCATGACCTGCAACCAGGGGACAGGGTTTTGTTGAAAAACTTGGGTGTCCCGGGAAAACACAAGTTGGCAGACCGCTGGAAGTCCCAACCTTATGTTATCTGTAAGCAACTGCCAAACCTTCCTGTGTACCAAATTCGGCCTGAGGGAAGTGTGGGTCCATTGAAGGCTTGGCATCGGAACCATTTGCTGCCTCTCTCTGAAGCGGTTCGTATGCCCCCTGTGGAAGACTTGTCAGCGGCCCCTTCGACTTCTCGCCGGTCCAGACCAGTTACCAGATCTCAGACGATGCTCCCAGATGAGGGAGAGGGAAGTTCTCCATCTGAAGATTTGGAAGATGAAGAGGAGGTACCTGACTGGTTGTGGTCATCTCAGTTGCCAGAACCCACACCTGCCTCCCTGTCTTCGTCTGACTTGGCTGATAGAGGAGCCCTTCGGGCAGAAGCCCCTGAATTCATACCCTTTCATATGCTTCCAGAAGAAGCAGCTGAGGATGAAGATCCTGAGGAGGAGGTTGCACCCTTCTCTGAAGAAGAACTGACCTCTCTTGAACCATCAGGTGCCTCTGTGTTGGAACATGAGGAGGGGGACATGGAAGAATCCTCAGAAGTGCCTGATCCTAGTACCTCTGAGAGCATGCCTCCACGGGAACAGAGGGAAAGGAGAGTCATTCACCCACCTAAGAGACTGACCTATGATCAATTGGGTGAATGTTCGGAAGAAGCTGTTTTTATCTCCAAAAGGTCTCCTGACCAGCCTAGTTCCTCCACTGTAGATTTGGTGGGGGACAACCCTAGCTCACCACCAGGCACAACTGTACAAGCCACCCAAGTTTTGGGGGGTCTGTGAGAGATCATGAGAACAAAGTATTGAAGTAGAAAACGTTTGCATTTAAGTTTGTACATAAGGATATTGGGTTTGGCCATTATAATAAGCACAGTTTTTGATGTTCACAATTTGGTTTACTTTGTGAGTTAATGTTTGCGCACATTTTGTTGCTCTGACCTCACTATATGTTTTTTTCTCTTTCTCACCTTTTGATGTTTTTTTTTTCAACACAAACTTTAAGATGTAAGTGTTTAAGAAATTGCAAAGGCACAAGTGCTTTTTAAAGGAGCACTATATTAACACTGTAGAAATCACTTATTTGCTTATTAATTGCACTTTATCGTTTTACTGTTGCACTGCTATTAGAATACAAAATTGGATATATTCAGATTGACTTATTTCAGCAAAATGTTAATGTTTTTGTTGTATAATGCCAACCTATGCACTAGGGTACATACTGTTGACCTCTTTGGGGACCAAAGTTTCTCAAGTGGGGGGAGTGTGTAGCGGGGTTAAACATGCCTAAAGACACTGTTTGATATGTGGGAAGGAACTAGGCTCCCTCTAGTGGTAGCTGCATGGAATTTCCTGGGCTGTGACTTCATTTTCACAAGATGAAGAAACTACATTTCCCAGGCTGCTTTGCAAGATCCAGGAACTAGGCTCCCTCTAGTGGTAGCTGCATGGAATTTCCCGGGCTGTGACTTCCTTTTCACAAGATGAAGAAACTACATCTCCCAGGCTGCTTTGCAAGATCCAGGGTGCACGGCTGCACCGCACGGCACTATGGGGGAGGTTATTTAAAGGAAGAGAGAAGCGCGCGAAGGGGGGCCTTTCTGCGCTGGACTCTGAGGAACCAGCGAGCGAGAGTGAAGGACTGACACTGGATATTGGGCCAGAGCCTTTTAGCCTGGAGGGACGACGTGGAACCGTCCCATCTCAAGCACGAGGCACATTCCTGGAGGTCATACTGCTGTTTGCCGAGACCGGAAGTCATCCGCCAGAAGGACCCCGCGCGGCTGGCATATAGCCAAAGGACTGAGACCGCAGTGGAATCGCGCAAAGGAGAAACTTCTGTTGGTGAGAGGGCACATGCCCAATAACTGACTTTATCTGCTGAAGAGACAGTTTTATCTACAGATAGCGGTAGCGCAGCAGGAGGTGATAAAACCCCGGGGTTTATCACCATACTCTCTCAGGAGACTCATAGACAAACAATAAGGTCTGTAAAGGAGTCGCCAGAGGCTTATCTCTCTCGCAGAAGTTATTGCTCAGTTACGCAGACACCCTGCGGTGACAACTAACAGCTCGTTGTTTTCTCTCTCTTGATCTTTATTCCTAATCTGGATTACAAATGAGCTCTATTCAATAACCTTGCTAGCGAAGATCAACAAGAAAGAAGAGAACTCTGGGGGAGGGACTCAGATAGGCCCACCTACCTGGTACTGTGTCTAGCCTTAATGCAGGAGGAGTGTGGGGGTATTCTTTTACCTTTTTAAAGCTGTTTTAAATAACCTTTTATGGACTTGTATTGTATTGTATTGTATCTCCCCTATTCAATTTGATATATAGTAAACTAAGTTTGGTTAATTACAATCTTGTGCGTTGTTCCATTGTGTCACCCAGAAGGACTACTATTCAAGAAGGTAACAAGGTATTGTTGCATAGTGAAGTATTGTATTCCAACCTGTGTATCTATTTGATAGTCCAGTCCTATTCTGGGTCAGTTGTGCCTGAGGAGGGATCGAGCTAATTTGATTGGGTTGTTAGGCAGGGTGTAGACCCAATAATATAATCAGCAGCTCCTGCGGGGGTGGTGCTACACATAGATGAGCCCTAAATAATTGGAAGTCATTTCCCAGCTATACTGTATGAGAGGGTCGTCTGTGATTGTTCTGCGCTTGCTGCAAATAACATCTCTGTCCCCCGAGTATACTCCCCCCCCCCATGAAATTATTTTATCATGTCGATTGCTAAAACATATATGAAATTTGTAATTACAACACGACTACTTCCACCCAAGAGTTACAATTGATTTCCTTCCCTCTATAGAGTATTGGCACACGCAGGTCGATGTGAAATGTCATTGCAAAATACTGGAAACATTGCCTTGTCCACCCTCTACAATTCAGATGAGAAGTGAGAATGCATTTTAGATTTGGCCAAAAAATAAAAAAAAATAAAAAAAAATACAGTGTAAACTATGACTAGCATTTTATTTTCAGATTCATAGTGCCAAGACTAGAATTGGCAATGGAAACGGATTTTGTGATTTTTATTATCGCAGAACAATACAGGGAGTGTGACACTCGACAGTGCAAATAATTATTCAGTATGGTCATAAACTGCATTTGCTGTTAACTAGCAATAACTAATCTCCAGGCTAACAGCAAACTACATACTGTAGTTATTGGTAATTCTCTTAACCACTTAAGCCCCCAAAGATTTCTGACCAGGGGGTATTTTGCGATTCGGCACTGCGTGACTTTAACGGACAATTGCGCAGTCGTGCAACGCTGTACCCAAATAAAACTGATGTCCTTTTTTTCCCACAAATAGAGCTTTCTTTTGGTGGTATTCGATCACCTGTGCGATTTTTATTTCATGCACTATAAACAAAAAAAGAGTATCAATTTTGCAAAAATAACAATATTTTTCACATCATTTTATATGAAATTCCCAAAAAAAAAAAAAGTAAAAATCAAAATTTTTTAACATTTTAGGCCAATTTGTTTTATGCTACATAGTTTTGGTAAAAAAAAATCGCAATAAGCATATTTTGATTGGTTTGCGCAAAAGTTATTGCGTTTACTAACTAAGGGAAAGATTTTTGTCATTTTTGTTGTTTTTTTTTAACGCGTAATGGCGGCGATCTGCGATTTTTTTTGCGGGACTGCGACATTGCGGCGGACAGATCGGACCCTTGACTGACATTTTTGACACTTTTGGGTTTACCAGTGACATTACTACAGTAATCAGTGCTATGCATATGCACTGTTACTGTAAAATTACACTGGCAGTGAAGGGGTTAACTTTATGTGAGAGGGAGGGGTTATGTGTGTCCCTAGGGGCGTGATTCTAACTGTGATTGGCTGTGGCTTGAGGTGTAGGAACAGTGATCAACGGTCCTACATAGTAGAACCGTATGATCACCATTCTTACACAGGGGAGAATGACAGGCGGCTGTGTTTACATCAGCCGCCTGCCTTTCTCCCGCTCTAACGGACGATCGTGAGTGCCCCGCGGACATCGGGTCCGCTGGGCACACGCGCGGGGGGGTCCGTGAGCGAGCGGGAGCGCGCCTCCGGTGGCGCGCGCTCGTTCCCCAGAGCCTCACAGGCTAGTGACGTACCCATACGTCACTTTGCCTGTGAGGGGCTGACCGCCGCAGTATATGGACTTGCAGCGGTCGGCAAGTGGTTAAGTCAATCATATTATTCCGGTACCCTGCCACACTACTCCCTGTAAGGGGTACATTGCAATTAAGGCTAAATTCCAAATCATATTATCAATTGGGGGCTTTCCCAGGTAAGCACACCCTCCGGCATCCCTGAGCTAAGGGCAAATAGATTCCAGAAAGTAAATGCTACATGAATCATCTGCCCTTACTCAAGATGGCCACTGAACACCCAAGCACTAAGGGGATGATTTTCCAACAAAATAAGGCATAGAGATAGTGAATTTGCTTTGAATATTACAAAGTAATTAAATAGCATTTTCAGTTCAGGTAAAGTTTAGTTCCACTTTAAGGATGTGTAGCAACCACTGAAAATAGAAGGGGCAGGGATTTAATATGGTGGACATGGATCATCTCATGTATAGCTGGTGTAATAATGAATACATAAGTATGATGATTGATCCAGGGATCAATCCCTCTATGCTGATCAGAGCCACCTTTACACTCCGTTCACATACTGGCATATTGGATCACGAGCAGAATCGCCACCATTCTGCCCCCGATCCCGAATCATTGCAAATTTCAGGATGCCCGTGCGATTCCAGTAGCTTGCAATGGCACCCAAAACGTGGCGCGATTTTACCGCTTGAAGAATGACGGTAAAATCACGCAAACCAAATTGCAGTAAGCCTGTCGCCCCAAAAAAGTACAAGAACTTCTTTTGGGCGACAGGCGTCCCGTGATTATGTTTGCTTGATTTTACCACAATTCTTCAGGCGTCAATTGCAGCAAAATTGCACCGCGTTTGGGGGTGCCATTGCAAGTCACAGGAATCGGGCATCCCATGATTTGTAATGATTCGGAAATCGAGATCATTCTGCCCACGATTTGATACGTCAGTATGTGAACAGAGCCTAAGCCATGGGAGAGTAGCGGCATACACAGGAATGAAAACACGTGACAAATCACCAAATTCCATTTATTGCTCATCATGACAACTAATAAGTTGGATATTACTGTACATAAAAAAAGATTATATATACAGCATCTGCACTGAATCTATACTACAGTATCTCACAAAAGTGAGTACACCCCTCACATTTTTGTAAACATTTTATTCTATCTTTTCATGTGACAACACTGAAGAAATGACACTTTGCTACAATGTAAAGTAGTGAGTGTACAGCTTGTATAACAGTGTAAATTTGCTGTTCCCTCAAAATAACTCAACACACAGCCATTAATGTCTAAACTGCTGGCAACAAAAGTGAGTACACCCCTGAGTGAAAATGTCCAAATTGGGCCCAATTAGCCACCCCCCCCCCTGTTGTCATGTGACTCGTTAGTGTTACAAGGTCTCAGGTGTGAATAGGGAGCAGATGTGTTAAAATTTGGTGTTATCGCTCTCACTCTCTCATACTGGTCACTGGAAGTTCAGCATGGCACCTCATGGCAAAGAACTCTCTGAGGATCTGAAAAAAAAAAGATTGTTGCTCTACATAAAGATGACCTAGGCTATAAGAAGATTGCCAAGACTCTAAAACTGAGCTGCAGCACGGTGGCCAAGACCATACAGAGGTTTTTCCCCCTCCCTTTCCCAATTGAGAATCTGTGGCAAGACTTGAAAATTGCTGTTCACAGACGTTCTTCATCCAATCTGACAGAGCTTGAGATATTTTGCAAAGAAGAATGGGAAAAAATGTCCCTCTCTAGATGTGCAAAGCTGGTAGAGACATCCCCAAAAAGACTTGCAGCTGTAATTGTAGGGAAAGGCGGTTCTACAAAGTATTGATTCAGGGGGTGAATACAAATGCAGCCACACTTTTCCCATATTTATTTGTAAAAAATGTTGGAAACCATTTATCATTTTCCTTTCACTTCACAATTATGTGCCACTTTGTGTTGGTCTATCACATAAAATACATTCACGTTTTTTGGTTGTAACATGACAAAATGTGGAAAATTTCAAGGGGTATGAAAACTTTTTCAAGGCACTGTATGCCAGCAAAATTCCAGGTAAATTTTTAGGGAAAACAGATTCCAGTACCTATGCGTCTGTGTACTCTTTCTATAGATAACAAAGGCTTACTCAACAATTTACACAACAACATTAAACTCCTAGGCTCCATTCACACCTGAGCGTTTCGGGTTTAGGCGTTTTTATGGGTGTTTTCAGGCATTTTTTGCAGGTGTTTGGAGACGGGCATTGACATCTGATCAAAAACACTTGCAATCTGCCAAAAAAGAAGCTCATGTACTTTTTTGAGCTTCAGGCAACAAAACGCTCATATGTGAACAGGGGCCATTGAAATTAATGGGATTTTGCTTTTTTTGTGTTTTGATGAGCGTTTTATGAGCTGAAAAATGCTCAGATGTAAGAGTTAGGGTCTGTTCACATCTAGGCGTTTTTGGATGATTTTCTGCTCTAAGCCTCAGCTCTAAAAACGCCCAACAAGACAAATCCCATTCATTTCAATGGCCCCTGTTCACATCTGAGCGTTCTGTCGCATTAACCACTTAGCAGCCGCCCACCGCAGTTTTACTGCGGCAGGCAGCCGCCTCATGGGCAAAGCGACGTTGTACTACGTCGCTCGCTCAGGAGACTATAGGGGGCCAGCGCACGTCACCGCCGGCACGCTACCGCCCCCGCACGTCAGCTGGGGAGTCAGTGCGTGTGACCGGCGGCTCCGATGGCCGCCGGCCACTCGCAATCTCCCACCGCTGACAGATGAGGACGGACGGCTGATGTAAACACAGCCGTCTGTCATTCTCCCTGAAGTGATCACAGAGACATGCGATCCTGCTATATAGGATCGCATGTCTCTGTGATTACTTCACAAGCCACGCCCCCTGACAGTTAGAATCACGCCCCTAGGGACACATTTAACCCCTTGATCACCAGTAATGTTAACCCCTTCCCTGCTAGTGCCATTTTTACAGTAACAGTGCATATTTTTAGCACTGATTACTGTAGTAATGTCACTGGTACCCCCAAAAGTGTCAAAAATGTCAGAGGTCCAATCTGCCCCCCACAATGTCGCAGTCCCGCAAAAAATCGCAGATCGCCGCCATTACTAGTAAAAAAAAAAAAAAAAAAAAAATTACATAAATCTTTCCCATAGTTAGTAAACGCAATAACTTTTGCGCAAACCAATCTAAATACGCTTATTGCGATTTTTTTTTTACCAAAAATATGTAGCAGAATACAAATTGGCCTAAAATGTTAAAAAAAATAGATTTTTGAATTTTGAGATTTTCATATAAAAGAATGTGAAAAATATTGTTATTTTTTCAAAGTTGTTGCTCTTTTTTGTTTATAGCGCAAAAAATAAAAATTGCACAGGTGATCAAATACCACCAAAAGAAAGCTCTGTTTGTGGGGGAAAAAAGAACATCAATTTAGTTTGGGTACAGTGTCGCATGACCGCGCAATTGTACGTTAAAATAACACAGTGCCGAATCGCAAAATAGGGCCTGGTCATTGAGCAGCCAAATCCTCCAGTCTGAAAGTGGTTAAGCAAAACACCTGTCGCTCAAAAAAGTACATGAGTTTTATTTTTTGGCAGATTACAGGCGCTTTTATTATTTTTCATTGGTCATTTGTCAACCTAAAAATGCCTGCACAAAAAAGCTGCAAAAACACCCGAAAAAACCCCTGTAAAATATCGCAACACCAAGATGTGAACGGAGCCCAAACAATGAAAGTTATATCTAAGATTTACTAACATACAGTTGCATCACACTACAATATCTACAAAAATTTTTTTTTCTACACTTGGTATGTGAAAAATACTTGATGGACTCCTTAACCACTTGCCGACCGCCCCCCCCCCCCCCACGCAGGGCTGCAGGCAGGGCAGCGCGGCTGCGCATAATCACGTAGATCTGATTAGACACAGCGGGAGGCAGACCTTGGGTGGAGCGGGCGTGACCCGCCGCCTCTCTCCTCCTCTCACCCTCCCCTCCTCCTCCCCTCTCAACTGACATCAGTGAGGAATCCTCGGCCCTGCCTGCTGCAGGCAGCTGTCAGACGGGGAGAGGAGAGAGCAGACAGGTCACGTGAGCGGCGCTCGGCCCTCTGAAAACTGGTAAAGAACGGCGTATTTTTTTAAAACAGACACACAGGGGCACACAGGATTATTAAATAGACCAGCCAGGATGGAATAAATTGGCTTAACAACCACTTGAAAAGGGAAGTTGAGATTCTGGGGGGGGGGGCATTTGTCCCCCCCCTTGCCCCTACCTGCGGATGCCCATGGGTGGGGGGGGGGGGTCCTTCTGGTTCAGATCTGGTGCTTGCAGGGTTATGATGGAAATTTTGCTTTTTGAAGAAATAAATTGTCAGATAATCCTCTGTGGTTATGTGTTGGTTTATTCCGGATCAGCAGTGTTATGATTAGAAACAGTTGGATCTGATTGACCTTTGTTCCCTATTTACAACTGTGATATAAGGTAGCGTATAGGATTGGCATTGGGCGGCAACCAGCTGCTTACAGAGGGTTGTGTGATATATACTCCAATCAGCCATAATTTTATGACCACTGAATAGGTTGAATGAATAACATTGATTATCTCATTACAATGGCATCTGAAAGTGGGTGGGATATATTAGGCAGCAAGTAAACATGTATTCTTCTGCCGCCAATGTCACTCAACAAGGCTATAAGCATTGGATGATCATGTTAGCTGTCTGTAAGGAGCATTCTTCCCCCTGATCACCAATGTAAAGAGCATTCCTCCCACCGACCACCAATGTAAGGGGCATTCTTCCCACCGACCACCAATGTAAGGGGCATTCTTCCCACTGACCACCAATGTAAGGGGCATTCCTCTCACCGACCACCAATGTAAGGGGCATTCTTCCCACTGACCACCAATGTAAGGAGCATTCCTCCCACCGACCACCAATGTAAGGGGCATTCTTCCCACCGACCACCAATGTAAGGGGCATTCTTCCCACTGACCACCAATGTAAGGGGCATTCCTCTCACCGACCACCAATGTAAGGGGCATTCTTCCCACTGACCACCAATGTAAGGAGCATTCCTCCCACCGACCTCCAATGTAAGGAGCATTCCTCCCACCGACCACCAATGTAAGGGGCATTCTTCCCACTGACCACCAATGTAAGGGGCATTCTTCCCACTGACCACCAATGTAAGGGGCATTCTTCCCACTGACCACCAATGTAAGGAGCATTCCTCCCACCGACCACCAATGTAAGGGGCATTCTTCCCACTGACCACCAATGTAAGGGGCATTCCTCTCACCGACCACCAATGTAAGGGGCATTCTTCCCACTGACCACCAATGTAAGGAGCATTCCTCCCACCGACCTCCAATGTAAGGAGCATTCCTCCCACCGACCACCAATGTAAGGGGCATTCTTCCCACCGACCAACAATGTAAGGGGCATTCTTCCCACTGACCACCAATGTAAGGGACATTCTTCCCACTGACCACCAATGTAAGGGACATTCTTCCCACTGACCACCAATGTAAGGGGCATTCTTCCCACTGACCACCAATGTAAGGAGCATTCCTCCCACCGACCTCCAATGTAAGGAGCATTCCTCCCACCGACCACCAATGTAAGGGGCATTCTTCCCACTGACCACCAATGTAAGGGGCATTCTTCCCACTGACCACCAATGTAAGGGGCATTCTTCCCACTGACCACCAATGTAAGGAGCATTCCTCCCACCGACCACCAATGTAAGGGGCATTCTTCCCACTGACCACCAATGTAAGGGGCATTCCTCTCACCGACCACCAATGTAAGGGGCATTCTTCCCACTGACCACCAATGTAAGGAGCATTCCTCCCACCGACCTCCAATGTAAGGAGCATTCCTCCCACCGACCACCAATGTAAGGGGCATTCTTCCCACCGACCAACAATGTAAGGGGCATTCTTCCCACTGACCACCAATGTAAGGGACATTCTTCCCACTGACCACCAATGTAAGGGACATTCTTCCCACTGACCACCAATGTAAGGGGCATTCTTCCCACTGACCACCAATGTAAGGAGCATTCCTCCCACCGACCTCCAATGTAAGGAGCATTCCTCCCACCGACCACCAATGTAAGGGGCATTCTTCCCACTGACCACCAATGTAAGGAGCATTCCTCCCACCGACCTCCAATGTAAGGAGCATTCCGACCACCAATGTAAGGGGCATTCTTCCCACTGACCACCAATGTAAGGGACATTCTTCCCACTGACCACCAATGTAAGGGGCATTCTTCCCACTGACCACCAATGTAAGGAGCATTCCTCCCACCGACCTCCAATGTAAGGGACATTCTTCCCCCTGTCCACCAATGTAAGGGGCATTCTTCCCACTGATCAATAATATAGGTAGCAATCTTTTCTCTGACCACCGATGTTAGTGGGATTTATTTTACTGACCACCAATATGGACTGGCTAATGTACAGTGATCTGCAGATATATTAATTTTTTTATCAGGGTCTCCCTGAGACCTGAACATTAATTTAAGGGTCTCTTCATGATAAAAAGGTTGAAAAAAAGCTACTCTGAAGTTATGATCATCTCATTTTGCTCATTGTGTGTTGAGGTCCATTTTCTTGTGTTGTTCCTATAAGGATATACACGGGTCTGATTACCATGGAACAGATCACCTTCCATGTACAATGATCTGTCTTTAACATCATGACAACTGATAGAACAGAATAATAAAACCCAACAGCCATCCTGCAGAGGAGCGGATTAAAGAACACACTGCACAGTTTTATCACCCATCTGAAGATGATTGATAATGCTGTAGCTCCCTGAACATCTTTTCATTTCAAAACTGGTCAGCAAAGAAATCTCTGAGGATCTGAAAAAAAGATTTGTTTTACATAAAGATGGCCTAGGCTATAAGAAGATTGCCAAGACCCTGAAACTGAGCTGCAGCATGGTGGCCAAGACCAAACAGCTGTTTAACAGGACAGGTTCCACTCAGAACAGGCCTCACCATGGTCGACCAAAGAAGTTGAGTGCACGTGCTCAGCGTCATATCCAGAGATTGTCTTTGGGAAATAGATGTATGAGTGCTGCCAGCATTGCTGCAGATGGGGGGTCAGCCTGTCAGTGCTCAGACCATACACCGCACACTGCATCAAATTGGTCTGCATGGCTGTCGTCCCAGAAGGAAGCCTCTTCTAAAGATGATGCACAAGAAAGCCCACAAACAGTTTGCTGAAGACAAGCAGACTAAGGACATGGATTACTGGAACCATGTCCTGTGGTCTGATGAGACCAAGATAAACTTATTTGGTTTGGATGGCATCAAGTGTGTGTGGCTGCAACCAGGTGAGGAGTACAAAGACAAGTGTGTCTTGCCTACAGTAAAGCATGGTGGTGGGAGTGTCATGGTCTGGGGCTGCATGAGTGCTGCCGGCACTGGGGAGCTACAGTTCATTGAGGGAACCATGAATGCCAACATGTACTGTGACATACTGAAGCAGAGCATGATCCCCTCCCTTCGGAGACTGGGCTGCAGGGCAGTATTCCAACATAACAACCCCAAACACACCTCCAAGACAACCACTGCCTTGCTAAGAAGCTGAGGGCAAAGGTGATGGACTGGCCAAGCATTTCTCCAGACCTAAACCCTATTGAGCATCTGTGGGGCATCCTCAAACAGAAGGTGGAGGAGCGCAAGGTCACTAACATCCACCAGCTCTGTGATGTCGTCATGGAGGAGTGGAAGAGGACTCCAGTGGTAACCTGTGAAGCTCTGGTGAACTCCATGCCCAAGAGGGTTAAGGCAGTGCTGGAAAATAATGGTGGCCACACAAAATATTGACACTTTGGGCCCAATTTGGACATTTTCACTTAGGGGTGTACTCACTTTTGTTGCCAGCGGTTTAGACATTAATGGCTGTGTGTTGAGTTATTTTGAGGGGACAACAAATTTGCACTGTTATACAAGCTGTACACTCACCACTTTACATTGTAGCAAAGTGTCATTTCTTCAGTGTTGTCACATGAAAAGATAGAATAAAATATTTACAAAAATGTGAGGGGTGTACTCACTTTTGTGAGATACTGTATATACATTATATTGTCAAAAGTATTGTGACGCCTGCCTTTACACGCACATGAACTTTAATGGCATCCCAGTCTTAGTCTGTAGGGTTCAATATTGAGTTGGTCCACCCTTTGCAGCTATAACAGCTTCAACTCTTTTGGGAAGGCTGTCCACAAGGTTTAGGAGTGTGTCTATGGGAATGTTTGACCATTCTTCCAGAAGTGCATTTGTGAAGTCAGGCACTGATGTTGTACGAGAAGGCCTGACTCACAGTCTCCACTCTAATTCATCCCAAAGGTGTTCTATCGGGTTGAGGTCAGGACTGTGTGCAGGCCAGTCGAGTTCCTCCACCCCAAACTTGCTCATCCATGTATTTATGGATCTTGCTTTGTGCACTGGTGTGCAGTCATGTTGCAACAGGAAGGGGCCATCCCCAAACTGTTCCCACAAAATTGGGAACATGAAATTGTCCCAAATGTCTTGGTATGCTGACCCCTTAAGAGTTCCCTTCACTAGAACTAAGGGGCCAAGCCCAACCCCTGAAAAACAACCCCACACCATAATCCCCCCTCCACTAAATGATTTGGACCAATGCACAAAGCAAGGTCCATAAAGACATGGATGAGCAAGTTTGGGATGGAGGATCTTGACTGGCCTGCAAAGAGTCCTGACCTCAACCTGATAGAACACCTTTTGAATGAATTAGAGTGGAGACTGCAAGGCAGGTCTTCTTGTCCAACATCAGTGCCTGACCTCACAAATGCGCTTCTGGAAGAACGGTCAAACATTCCCATAGACACACTCCTAAACCTTGTGGACAGCCTTCCCAGAAGAGTTGAAGCTGTTATAGCGGTAAAGGATGGGCCAACTCAATATTGAATCCTACGGACTAAGACTGGGATGCCATTAAAGTTCATGTGTGTGTAAAGGCAGGTGTCCCAATACTTTTGACAATATAATGTATATACAGTATCTCACAAAAGTGAGTACACCCCTCACATTTTTTGTAAATATTTTATTCTATCTTTTCATGTGGCAACACTGAAGAAATGACACTTTGCTACAATGTAAAGTAGTGAGTGTACAGCTTGTATAACAGTGTAAATTTACTGTCCCCTCAAAATAACTCAAGCTGGCATAGCTGCAAAGGGTGGGCCAACTCAATATTGAACCCTACGGACTGAGACTGGGATGGCATTAAAGTTGTGTGTGTAAAGGCAGGCGTCCCAATACTTTTGAAAATATAGTGAAGATACTTTAAAATGTAACAAGGTATCAACAAAAAAATCTAAACTAATTACAACAGATAAAATACAGACTTTTGTTTCTTTTTTCACAAAATATTCATCAAATTGCAAACACTGCGTGACATATTATGTCATTTTGTATCAGCATCCAGATCATAACCATACCCTCCCACCACTTCCCAACCTCCTATTCAGCTGATTAGGTTCTATCTATTTATTATTATGATCTATAGATAATTGTCATTTCATTTTCCAGCTGATACCTGTGGATGGATGAGATCACTTCTCAATGTGTTTCCCAGATATTTAAATCTGCTTCTTCAGCACAAAAACATGGAGGAAATATATATACAAAGACATACCAACACTATTAATGAGGAACTTCACCTCTCCTTTTTAATTTTTTTTATCCTACTTTTCCTTTTTTTGCTGGATTGTGCTTCATAAATACACTCACACCCAGTACAGGGCGGTAGATGATTTATTTTCCTGGGGGGTTCAGCCTTGAGTACCCAGAGAACAATAATAACACGCCTGCCACACTGTGACAAATTATGGTGTGTGTGTGTGTGTATACATACAGTATATACAGCGCCCCCAGCAAGCACAACTGTTAGTGAAGCAAATAGGAAACATGGCTTCACTGTTAGCCAGGCCCTGCCTGTCAGCCTTGTGGATGAGACAGGAGGTATTCCAAGTGGCAGTGCGGCTCCCGCAGCTGATAGGCTACACTAGCCGAGCTGCTGTAAAATTGACCATTGCTCTGGGGGGGGGGGGGGTTGGACCCCCTTGCCCCCCCCCCTTATCTACGCCCCTGCCAGTGAATACAGCAATGCTCTGTAGTAATCCACTCCTCTGGATGAGATAGGTGGTATTCCCAGTGGCAGTGTGGCTCCCGCAGCTGATAGGCTACACTAGCCTAGCTGCTGTGAAACTGACCAATGCTCTGGGGGGGGGGGGGGTTGGACCCCCCTGACCCCCCCCCCTTATCTACGCCCCTGTCAGTGAATACAGCAATGCTCTGTAGTAACCCACGGCTTCGCTGCTGCTCACCCAACCCTGCACCACATTCTTCCTCTGTGGCACACGTGTCAAACACAAGGTCCACAGGCCGAATCCGTCCCTCTAAGCCATTTCATGTGGCTCTCACACCTCTTCTGCAGTTGCGCCACCCCCTTATGTCCACTCCCACCTTGTCCCAGCAGTCAGCAGCAGAGAGGAGGACAGAACTCTTCTGCCAGATCCTGAACTTCTCTGTGCTGCTGCAGAAAGGTTTGTCTCTGCCACCTCCCTGTCTAAGCAGTCAGCAGCAGAGAACTCCTCCCACAGATCCTGCACCTCTGTGTAGCCACAGCACCACCTTGTCTCCACCTTCCCTGGTCTCATCATTCAGCAGACTCCAGCCCTCCTCTGGTCCGCCTCCAGACCCTGCACCTTCTACTTCCTAGTGCTGTCTCCAGCTTCTTCATGGCAGCAGCATTGTATGTAAGAGAGGGTGGGGGACTCTTAAATTATGATGTAAGGGGGGTGCTCTGGACATCTAGTCTTACAGGTACATCTGGCCCTTTGAGCAGGACCATAATGCTGATGCGACCCGAGATTAAACCGGAGTTCCGGCCTCGGGGGTCAATTTGAGCTAAAAATACCCCCGGGACAGTCAGGGCTAGTGCATTCCATAATGGATAGCCTCTGAACTGTCCTGGGTCGCACTTACCTTTTAGAAGAAATACTTACCTTGAAAATTTATTCTCCAGCGCTGCCATCTCAGGTGTGGGCAGCTGAAGCCAGACCGTCCTCTTCGGTGACGTCGGAGTCCCAGAATGCCCTGCTCATCACTTCCGGTGCGGGCGCATCATCCCTGCACAGCTTCTATAACAAGGTAAGTGAACAAAAAAAAAAAAAAAAAATCGGGAGCATCCATTTCTTTTTCAGGTGACACTCAGCAAGCGGATGGCCCAAATCGATTTTTTCGATTTTGAGGCCGGAACTCCGCTTTAACAGCGCCATTTTTTGAAAATTGAAAGTTTTTAAAAACGCAGATCTTGGTGTTCTGAATACAAAGGAGGGATTTGGGATCTTAAAGACGAACGATCCCTCCACAAAGAGTACCTGTCACTGCCTATTGCTGTCCCATGGATGTTTACATCCCTTCTGAAAGCAATAAAAGTGATTAAAAAAAATAATATTGAAATAAAATAAATCAATGATTAAAAAAAAAATGTAAAGTGCCCCCTTCCCCCCCTGCTATCGCACAAAGGCGAACACGCGCGTTGGTCCCATGCGCACGCAAACTATGATCATCCCACCATGTCAGGAATCACCGCGAACGTCAGATCATGGGCAGGAATTCTAGCAGCAGACCTCCTCTGTACATATAAAGTGCTAACCTGTAAAGGCTTTTAAAGTGTCACCTACGGATAGCAAACTTTATATAGTTTGTTGCCGTTGTGCGGGGGTGCGCAGTTTTAAAGCGTGACATGTTTGGTATCTATTTACTCATCATGACATCTTTATATTTTACAAAGAAAAAAATTGGGTTATGTATCGTTTTTTTTTTTGCATTACAATTTAACCACTTTACGACCAGTCACTGTGCCTCTACTGCGGCACGGTGGCTCGTTCCCGTCCAGCGACGTAGACCTACGTCGCTGGACTCCTCCCCTTGTGGGCGGCGCTCGCGCGCCGCCGGAGGCTCGCTCCCGCTGTATTCAGTCACAGCGGGAGTCGGGCCAGGGGAGGAGCGGCGGCGATCACCGCTGCTCTTCCCCGATCGTCGGGGAATCGAGTTTGGAGATCCACCCGCTTGTGTAAACAAAGCGGGCGGATCTCCTGAGTGACAGACAGTGACAGATTGCAGGGTTCAGCATAGCTGAACATGCGATCTGTCCCTGTGTCACTCAGTCACCTCCCCCCACACATGTCAGTAAGCACCAGGCATACATTAACCCCTTGATCACCAATAAAAATTAACCCCTTCCCTGCCAGTGTAATTTTTACAGTAACATTGCATATTTATAGCACTGATTACTGTAGAAATGTCACTGGTAACCCCAAAAGAGTCAAAAATGTCAGTGAGGGGTCCGATCTGTCCGCCGCAATGTTGCAGTCCCACCAAAAAAAAATCGCAGATCGCCGCCATTACTCGTTAAAAAAAAAACCACCAAAAATGACAGAAATCTTTCCCTTTTTTACCAAACATAGGTAGCAGAAAACAAATTGGCCAAAAAATTTAAACATTTTGATTTTTACATTTTTTGGGGGGGGGGGGGGGGGGGAATTTCATATAAAAAAAATGTGAAAAATATTGTTATTTTTTCAAAATTGTCGCTCTTTTTTTGTTTATAGCGCAAAAAGTAAAAATTGCACAGGTGATAAAATACCACCAAAAGAAATCTCTGTTTGTGGGAAAAAAAGGACATAAATTTCGTTTGGGTACGGCGTTGCAGTTTTAAAGCGTGACATGTTTGGTATCTATTTACTCATCATGACATCTTTATATTTTACAAAAAAACTAATTGGGCTATGTATCGTTTTTTTTTTTGCATTCAAATTTTAAAAAAGTGTATTTTTTTTCCACCACAAACTGTATTTAAAAAAAAAAAAAAAGCGCAAATACAGTGTGACATGACATAAATTGCAAAAATGCACCAATTTATTCTCTACGGCCTCTGCTTTAAAAATATATATAATATTAGGGGGGAGGGGGGGTCTAACTAATTTTCTAGCAAAAAAAAATGATTTTCACATGGAAACAAAAAATGCCAGAAAATGCCTGATCTGTGAGTGGATGAAGAGTAATGGCGGCCATACACTGTACCAAAAATCGTTCAAACTCATTTTCGAAAAATGAACACTCGGCCGTGAGAGCAGACGATCGTCCCATCGTGTAATGACCGAATTTTGATCGATAAATCGTTCAATGGACATAAATGAATCCGTTTTGTCACATATACCCCGTGCAAACAGTTCGGGTGAGAAAAACATTAACCTTGCAATTTATCGTTCGTTCAGCAGAATTTTCCAAACTGTTCCTTCATTTTTTCAGCTCTGAAAAGTTAAAACCGATTTCCTATCTATGCCCATTAACTGGACGAAAAACGAACGATCGGACCAAATGACAGATTTTCTAATGATTTTTCGGCTAGTGTATGGACAACAGAAAAAAACATTCCCCTCTGGGTGATCTCTGTACATTGCAGGGATTATAACAAACTTTATTGCAGATTTCTACCTTTTGTTATTCTGAAGAAATCATGGTTTGTTCCTCTGTGCTGAGTGGGTCTAATGGGAGTGGTTTCATAATTATCACCTGTGGCAGCTGAAGGGCTCTAATGAGGAAATCTGCTGGGCCTGCATCCCTTTAGACGTGTTCCTATTGGGAGGATCTCACTAAAAATGACATTTCTGTTGCAGGGGATGCCAGAAAGCTGACTTGTATCTTAGTACAGACTTCTGGGAAAATTGGTGAGCCAATCACACAAGCAGGAAATGATGTTTCTGGGGGTGTGGTCAGTATAGATCCTGTGTACAGAACACCTCCAGGCGGCCATATTGCTTTGCAATTTCAGAAAATTACAGCAGCTGCAGATTGAAAAGGAAAAGTTCATTTTAATAACACTCAATTACAATATGATTTGTGTTACAATTATATACTCTATATTGTTTTTTCTTTATTTGCTACTTTTTCCTCCCACGAAAGTGGAGTTACCCTTCAAGTACGGGGTGTGTATGGATAATTATTGGAGAAGGATATGGATTATTCTCACTGGAAGGGGGGTATTCTTCCCATACTAAGGACAGAAGCAGGGACCAGGGCAGGTGAAAGGTGTGCTCCTCATATTGAGCCCCCCCCCCCCCCATAATCAGGGCTGCCAGTGAGGTAGATGGAAGTACACTGAGATCTGATTGGTGGAGGAAGGATGAGATCTGTCTTGATACAATGTAACAATGATCTGTAGGAGGAGAACATAGTATGTCCAGGACAGGTGACTCTCATTCATCTATCATTACAATTAAATGGGCGGTTCCAATGTCTGGCCCCTCCCCTGGCTCTGCTCTTCTTTCTGCTACTCATGCTGGCTCATCATCGCCCCCTCACCCCAGCAGCAGTGAAGGGGTGAACGGCTCAGCTGTTGATTGCTCCGGTCTGATTGGTCGTATCACGGCCTGGTGAGCCACCGTCCAATTCTATAGGGTGACGGACAGCGGCGCCACGCCTACCGAGCGGCACTCTTCCAATGGCGTACAGGGAGGGGGGCGTGACGTCAGGTGGTTTCAGAGGAATACACCGGACTATAGAGCGAGTCTGTCACACGGCGAGAGAGCGGAGAGAGAGGAGACATCCGGGCACCGGGACAACGTGACGTCACTGAGGAACCATGGCAGAGTGAGTGGAGGGTACACGGGGGGTACTGTGCCCGGCACACCTATCCTCCCTGACACCTCAGTGTTACATTGTATCCTCCCTGACACCTCGGTGTTACATTGTATCCTCCCTGACACCTCGGTGTTACATTGTATTCCCCTCTTCTCCCCTCAGTGTTACATTGTATCCTCCCTGACACCTCGGTGTTACATTGTATCCTCCCTGACACCTCGGTGTTACATTGTATCCTCCCTGACACCTCGGTGTTACATTGTATCCTCCCTGACACCTCAGTGTTACATTGTATTCCCCTGTTCTAGCTCAGTGTTACATTGTATCCCATCTTCTCCCTTAGTGTTACATTGTATCCCCCTCTTCTCCCCTCAGTGTTACATTGTATCCCCTCTTCTCCCTCAGTGTTACATTGTATTCCCCTCTTCTCCCTCAGTGTTACATTGTATTCTCTCTCACACCTCACTGTTACATTGTATCCCCCCTCTTCTACCTCACTGTTACATTGTATCCCCCCCTCTTCTCCCTCACTGTTACATTGTATCCCCCCCTCTTCTCCCTCACTGTTACATTGTATCCCCTCTTCTCCCTCACTGTTACATTGTATCCCCCCTCTTCTACCTCACTGTTACATTGTATCCCCCCCTCTTCTCCCTCACTGTTACATTGTATCCCCCCTCTTCTCCCTCACTGTTACATTGTATCCCCCCTCTTCTCCCTCACTGTTACATTGTATCCCCCCCTCTTCTACCTCACTGTTACATTGTATCCCCCCTCTTCTCCCTCACTGTTACATTGTATCCCCCCTCTTCTACCTCACTGTTACATTGTATCCCCCCCTCTTCTACCTCACTGTTACATTGTATCCCCCCCTCTTCTCCCTCACTGTTACATTGTATCCCCCCTCTTCTCCCTCACTGTTACATTGTATCCCCCCTCTTCTCCCTCACTGTTACATTGTATCCCCCCTCTTCTCCCTCACTGTTACATTGTATCCCCCCTCTTCTCCCTCACTGTTACATTGTATCCCCCCCTCTTCTCCCTCACTGTTACATTGTATCCCCCCCTCTTCTCCCTCACTGTTACATTGTATCCCCCCCTCTTCTCCCTCACTGTTACATTGTATCCTCTCTCTTCCTGTAGCTCAGGGTTATGTTTTTTTTCCCTTTGTTAGAATTTGTAAGTTTGCAGTAATGTGAGAGTGGACAGAAGATTGGGGACATCGGACACCCCTTAGTTGGGTATTGGTACAGTCTCGGGATTAGCTGTAGGTGAGGGAAGGGGGACAGAAGATTGGGGACATCGGACACCCCTTAGTAGCTATTGGTATACCGGCTGAGACTGTACCTGTATATTCTTGGTCTTATAAATGGTGATTTGGTTTTTCTGGGGTCTCTGACATTAGGATCGGCCAATCACAGCTCAGCGCTCTGTGTTTGTGTGGGATGCACTGTACTGTATAATAATAATAGGGGTTCCTTCCTTGTCCCTGTCATGGGGAGGTGACAGAGTTTGCTATTCGTAGGAAATCTATAACACAGCTTAGTCATTCTTTCACAGCAATAAATGTGTGATACAATAGGAAGGGAACCTCCGAGATTAGCTGAGAAACTCTCTCTGTTCAATAATTTGTCCACCCAAAGCAGAAACATTAATTATTAATTTTTTCTATTATTTTTCTTTTGTGTTTTTATTTATTATTATTATTATTATTATTATTATTCTCACACATTTTCCATCTTTATTTGTAGATAGAGATGCACACAGCTGACGGCTTCCTATGTGAAGGGGAAATCTTCCAATGGAAAAGCCTGTTCTGGTGACAGCTGTGTGAGAGGGGATTTCCCCCACTTCCTGTTGTGTGTCAGGCACAGGAAGTGATGGCAAATTTTCACAAGGGAACAAAGCGGGACAAAAAATTATTTGGTTTTAACCACTCTTAACAAAATCAAGGTGACCATTTTGGGTTAGAGCAGGGTCACCAAATTGTGCCATGTGGGCCACATCGGATCCACTGCAAGATTTTACTCGGGCTGCAGCAACTCTGGTGTGATGGGAAGTAGGACTGTACTGGAAAGGGGGGGGGGGGTTCTGATCTAAAAGGGGACTGTGATGGAAAGGAAGGGGGTTCTAAAGTGAAAGGTGGGGTACTGATATGAGTGGGACTGTGATGGAAGGGGAGTGGTCTGATATGAAAGGGGGAATGTGATGGAAAGGAGGAGGTTCTAATATGAAAGGGGGCGGTGATGGAAAGGTGGGTTCTCATATGAAAGGGGGGGGGGGTTCTCATATGAAAGGGGGACTGTGATGGAAAGGGAGGGGGTGCTCTGATATGAAAGGGGGCAGTGATGGAAAGGTGGGTTCTCATATAAAGGTGGGGAGGGGGCTGTGATGCAAAGGGGGGGGGGGTTCTCTTATGAAAGGGGGGGCTGATGGAAAGGAGGGGGTTCTCGTATGAAAGGGGAGTGGAATGGTCTGATGTGAAAGGGGACTGTAATGGAAAGTGGGGGGGGGAGGGGGTTCTGATATGAAAGGAGGGACTGTTATGGAATAGAGGGGGTGGTCTGATGTGAAAGGGGACTGTGATGAAAAGGATGGGGCTGTGATAGGAAAAGGGGGGGGGGGTGGTTTGATGTGAAAGAGGGACTGTGATGAAAAGGAGGGGTTGTGATGGGAAAGGCGGACTGTGGTGGAAGGGGGGGGGGGTTCTGATATGGAAAGGGTGATCTAATGTGAAAGGGGGACTGTGATGGAAAAGGTGGATGGTAACATGTGAAAGGGGGGGGGAATGGTCTGATGCGAAGGGGGGACTGTGATAGGAAAGGGGGACTGTGATAGGAAAGGGGGACTGTGATAGGAAAGGGGGACTGTGATGAAAAGGAGGGGTTGTGATGTTAAAGGGGGGTTGTGATAGGAAAAGGGGGGGGGGTGATGTGAAAGGTGGACTGTGATGGAAGGGGGGGATGGTCAGATGTGAAAAGGGGGACTGTGATGGAAAGGGGGGGAATGGTCTGATGCGAAAGGGGGACTGTGATAGGAAAGGGGGACTGTGATGAAAAGGAGGGGTTGTGATGTTAAAGGGGGGTTGTGATAGGAAAAGGGGGGGGGGGGTGATGTGAAAGGTGGACTGTGATGGAAGGGGGGGGGGATGGTCAGATGTGAAAAGGGGGGGAATGGTCTGATGCGAAAGGGGGACTGTGATGGAAAGGAGGGGCTGTGATAGTAAAGGGGGACTGTGATGAAAAGGAGGGGTTGTGATGTGAAAGGGGGGTTGTGATAGGAAAAGGGGGGGGGGTGATGTGAAAGGGGGACTGTGATGGAAGGGGGGATGGTCAGATGTGAAAAGGGGGACTGTGATGTAAGGGGGGGGATGGTCAGATGTGAAAAAGGGGACTGTGATGGAAAGGAGGGGCTGTGATAGGAAAGGGGGACTGTGATGAAAAGAAGGGGTTGTGATGTGAAAGGGGAGTTGTGATAGGAAAAGGGGGGGGTGATGATGTGAAAGGGGGACTGTGATGGAAGGGGGGATGGTCAGATGTGAAAAGGGGGACTGTGATGTAAGGGGGGGGATGGTCAGATGTGAAAAGGGGGACTGTGATGGAAAGGAGGGGCTGTGATAGGAAAGGGGGACTGTGATGAAAAGAAGGGGTTGTGATGTGAAAGGGGAGTTGTGATAGGAAAAGGGGGGGGTGATGATGTGAAAGATGGACTGTGATTGAAAGGGGGACTGTGATGGAAAGGGGGGAATGGTCTGATGTGAAAAGGGGGACTGTGATGGAAGGGGGGGATGGTCAGATGTGAAAAGGGGGACTGTGATGGAAGGGGGGGATGGTCAGATGTGAAAAGGGGGACTGTGATGGAAAGGGGGGGAATGGTCTGATGCGAAAGGGGGACTGTGATGAAAAGAAGGGGTTGTGATGTGAAAGGGGAGTTGTGATAGGAAAAGGGGGGGTGGTTTGATGTGAAAGGTGGACTGTGATGCAAGGGGGGGATTCTGATGTGAAAGGGGGACTGTGATAGGAAAGGGGGACTGTGATAGGAAAGGGGGACTGTGATAGGAAAGGGGGACTGTGATGGAAATGGGGGGGATGGTCAGATGTGAAAAGAGGGACTGTGATGGAAGTGGAAGGGGTTCTGATATAAAAGGATGGGCTGTGATAGGCAAGGGGGACTGATGGAAAGGGGGGGTGGGCCTGATGTTAACCAAGGACTCTGATGTTTAGGGGGGGCATCTGACGAGCAGGTGTTGTGTTGTTTTTTTGTTATTGTTAGTATAATATACAATGTGGTCCTCATACAGAAGAGATTGTAGATCCCGGGGTTAGAACATCACAGCATACACCGGTTCTATTGCAGTGAGTACTGGCGGCCTCTCTCCACCTCCATAGAATATTATTTTATTGATTTTACTTGCATCTGTCAGGAGATGATTTGTTACAATCTTGGCACCATCTTGGCTCTCTTCTCACCTCGGGGTCTTGGTAGCTCAGTAGCTGGATTGTCACACGGAAGTCACTAATCCTGGACAGTAATCTGATCAAAGGGATTTTCTAGCTGGTGTTTATTTTTGTATCCATTGATGCTCTGGATTCATACTAGGAAGCCGCTAGGACACGGCAAGTAAAGGGCTGCTGCCCGGAATGCCCCGTGATCCTTGATTGAGCGTAGCATGGACAAGGCGGGTCATGTGACTGTCATGGAGGAACAGCGGCTCAGTGTTTATAGGTCATGTGACTCAAAAACATAACGGGTGCATTATTGATGCGTTCATGCTGCATTTTAATGCATTTCAGTGGTATGATGAGATTTTGGTGCAGATTTAACTGACCAAAAATGCAGCAGGCAGGATTTTTAACACCAACGGAAGCGCAACGGACCAGTGTGAAGACATACATAGAATATAAAGGGATACATTATTCTCAAGCCTTTCTTGCGCTAAAGGTGCCAATAATGGCAATTAATTCATATTCATTTAAGTTCATGATGTTATTTAAAAAGTCGAAATGTAATACAATTATATAAAAGTATAAATATTTTTTTTAAAAACTCATTTTTAGTTTCCATTTTTGGCCAAGTGCATCCTACATTTTCAGTTTCAGCACCAACCTTTCCATTCGGCGCACCTCCTAGTTATAAGTAAAATTAAAAAAATTATTTAAAAATTCCAGTGTATATAGCCCATAGTTTGTAAATGCTTAACCAATCAATATACGCCTATTGGGATTTTATTTATTTTTTTAACCCAAAAACGTATAGCAGTATACATATTTGGCCTAAATTGATAAAAAAAAAAATTTGATTTTTTTTTTTTTTTTTTTTTTTATTGTGTATGTTTTCTAGCAAAGAGTTTATTAAAATGAATGAATGAATATCTCTAGCTCTCTGTCTCCTCTGTCTCCTCTCTGTCTCCTCTCTGTCTCCTCTGTCTCCTCTCTGTCTCCTCTCTGTCTCCTCTGTCTCCTCTCTGTCTCCTCTCTGTCTCCTCTGTCTCCTCTCTGTCTCCTCTGTCTCTCTATCATCTCCTATCTCTCAAATAATAGAAGATGCAATCCAGTTGTTGTTGCAAATATCCTTTTACTTCTGATCTTCATGCATTAATAAGTAAAGGATATTTGTAACGGCAATTGGATTGCATCTTCTATTATTCGATGGATACTTTGTGGTAAAAAGGGAGTGCAACATTAAATGTAATCTTTGTGCAAAGAGCACAGCAGAGGTGCCCACCCCCCTTGAAATTATATATTATAAAAAAAAAAAATGTAATATTTCTTTGTTTATAGCGCAAAAAAAATGCAGAGGTGATCAAATACCACCAAAAGAAAGCTCTGTTTGGTGGAGGGAAAATATTACAATTTAATTTGGGTACGGCGTTGCACATCCGTGCAGTTGGCAGTTAAAGTAACGCAGTGCCTGATTGCAAAAATGGGCTGGTCATGAAGGGGGGTAAATGTTTTGGAGGGCAAGTGGTTACTGTAAAGCGGGTTGGTGAGAAGTCCTCTGTAGGCGGCACGCTGTCATTATCTGTGTTTTGCACTCTCAGCATGGCTCTGCACTTTTTGCACTGTAACCATCTGTAGGTTTGCTTGTAAAAGTCTGTTCCAAGGTCAACAACCTTGAATCACGTCTGGCTGTGAGCTGTGCGGGGTTCTGTGTACTCAGCGCTCAGTAAATCCAGGAGTGTTCTGTCTCTGATACTATTCATGTGTGATCATGGCTTGAAGCAGCTTGTTTGAGATGGGTGTGGAGGGCGCTGTACCCATCCCTGTCCTGATCTGATCCCCAGGCCTGGCCATTGTCATTAAATCTGCTTTTCATTGATCATTACTACTTTTTTCTCTCCCCCCACAGGGCTGACATCGCTCTCATTGGATTGGCCGTTATGGGCCAGAACCTGATCCTTAATATGAACGACCATGGATTTGTGGTAAGTGCTTCTGGTGATGTAAGGCCTGTTGGCTCACCGCTCTGTTATGTAATACCTCGTATTTTATTTGCTTCCTTGTTCAGCAGCAAACCTTCAAAATGAAGCAACTGTAAATTGCACAAACACACCAAAACTGAACTCTAGGCAAACGGCTAAAAACAAAGGTAGAAGACATCTATTGTCAAAAGTATTGGGACGCCTACCTTTACACACACATGAACTTTAATGGCATCCCAGTCTTTAGCTGGATACACACTATACAACTTTTGTGGTTAGATTTCCTTCAGATTTACCTTTTCTATGTAGTACAAGGGCCGGCCAGATTGCATACAAATTGAAAGTGTTTAGGTTTGACCTCATATTATATGGTTTTGGTAAGTCTAAAGGAAAAAGTCTTCAGAAAATCTTATAGTGTGTATGGCCCATTAGTCCGTAGGGTTCAATATTGAGTTGGCCCACCCTTTTGCAGCTATAACAGCTTCAACTCTTCTGGGAAGGCTGTCCACAAGGTTTAGGAGTGTGTCTATGGGAATGTTTGACCATTCCTTCTGAAGCGCATTTGTGAGGTCAGGCACTGATGTTGGACGAGAAGGCCTGGCTCGCAGTCTCCACTCTAATTCATCCCAATGGTGTTCTATCGGGTTGAGATCATGAAATTGTCCAAAATGTCTTAGTATGCTTAAGAGTTCCCTTCACTGGATCTAAGGGGCCAAGCCCAACTCCTCCACCCCAAACTCGCTCATCCATGTCTTTATGGACCTTGCTTTTTGCACTGGTCCAAATCATTTGGTGGAGGGGAGGGGGGATTATGGTGTGGGGTTGTTTTTCAGGGGTTGGGCTTGGCCCCTTAGTTCCAATGAAGGGAACTCTTAAGGCATCAGCATACCAAGAAATTTTGGACAATTTCATGCTCCCAACTTTGTGGGAATAGTTTGGAGATGGTCCCTTCCTGTTCCAACGTGACAAGCAGCTAAGCTCACAGTTGGAATACATCCAGTCTATGACCATCGTTTTACTCCTTTAAAGATATGCAAGTCTCTTCAGCTGCTCTTGTGATTTAAAGTGTTACTAAACCCAGGAGCCTGCAGTCACTATATCTGCTCTCCCCCAGGAGCCTGCAGTCACTATATCTGCTCTCCCCCAGGAGCCTGCAGTCACTATATCTGGTCTCCCCAGGAGCCTGCAGTCACTATATCTGGTCTCCCCCAGGAGCCTGCAGTCACTATATCTGGTCTCCCCCAGGAGCCTGCAGTCACTATATCTGGTCTCCCCCAGGAGCCTGCAGTCACTATATCTGGTCTCCCCAGGAGCCTGCAGTCACTATATCTGGTCTCCCCCAGGAGCCTGCAGTCACTATATCTGGTCTCCCCCAGGAGCCTGCAGTCACTATATCTGGTCTCCCCCAGGAGCCTGCAGTCACTATATCTGGTCTCCCCCAGGAGCCTGCAGTCACTATATCTGGTCTCCCCCAGGAGCCTGCAGTCACTATATCTGGTCTCCCCCAGGAGCCTGCAGTCACTATATCTGGTCTCCCCCAGGAGCCTGCAGTCACTATATCTGGTCTCCCCCAGGAGCCTGCAGTCTCTATATCTGCTCTCCCCAGGAGCCTGCAGTCACTATATCTGCTCTCCCCAGGAGCCTGCAGTCACTATATCTGCTCTCCCGCAGTACACAGAATATGGAAATGCAGTTATTTTAGTAAATCTAAACTGCTAAAAAACTTTTCTCATCAGCAGTATATATTAGTCTTGTGAGCATGGGTTAAACCAGTGATGGTGAACCTTGGCACCCCGGATGTTTTGGAACTACATTTCCCATCATGCTCATGCACTCTGCAGTGTAGTTAAGCATCATGGGATGGTAGTTCCAAAACATCTGGGTTGCCAAGGTTCGCCATCACTGGGTTAAAGCTTGTAGGAGGAGTTTTCATTCTCTGACTGACCTATGAGGTTGCAGGACCCCAGACCCTCTGTCTGGACAGTGCTGATTGGCCCTGTGCTGATCACATGCACCCTCCCTAGAAAAAAAACTCTCTAGCAATACATACCAAACTGAGCATGTGCAGAGTGCCTGCAAGGCTCTGTACTATCAGCAGATGGATTAAGGACTGTGGAAGAAGGGGAGGATCAGAGAAGACAGGGTCAAACAGCCTTTTTACACAGGGTGGATAATTAACCCCTTAGGTTCCACAGTGAGTATAACAAGCATGGTTTACTGCATATACACACTGATTTTAGTAACACTTTAAGCATGCCTGGTCTGTGACCTCCATTCAGACTGCATTGCAGGTAAGCTGCTTGACTGGACAGTGAAGGAGCAGCAGAAGGCTGATAAGGTCCCTATGCTTTGAACACCTGTTAGTCCCATCTGGCTCTTGGTTCTCCCAGTCTGTACAGAGGGTGAATAGTGAAGGGGATCTCAGGGCAGATTCAAGTACTTGTGCTAGTTCATAATAAATACATTATATGGGTCTGATTTATTGTTGTCACGTCTCACATAATGTGGTTGTAAACCCTTACATATACCCAGTGCAGAGACTGTCCTCAGTTGATACACGGAGATTAAACAAATACTCCTACATAAGTTGTACCGGTGTATCTGCAGTCTTCTCTACATTCATTCAAAGTGCAGAATTTGAAAGCTTGTCTGAGCTGCCAGCAAAAAGGGGGTGGAGAGCTGAAGTTACACTCTGCAGAGCTCGGTAAAGGAGAGCCGATTGGAGGGAAGGGACCCCCCCCCCCTTACACGCACCTTCACACAGCACACAAAAAACAGAGCTGAAGCCGTCAATCGTCTTGAGCTCCCTCCCCTGTCACCATTCCTCTCTTGATGTCAGGAAAACCTTGTCAAAAGTGACCCATGCAGATAGCAGAGGAAGGAAGCAGCAGACAGAAATTACACCTAGTGCTTTGAATTGAGACAAGTACACATTATAGGGGGGGATATGCTTTTTTTCATATTTCCTGTCTAGGTAAAGTTGATCCAGGGAATATCGGATTGCCTCTTGTGGGATTAGGAAGGAATTTTTTTTCCCCTTCTGTAGCAAATTGGATGATGCTTTGCTGGGGTTTTTTCGCCTTCCTCTGGATCAACTGTGGGTATAGGATTGTGTATATGGGATTGTATGGTTGGGTTTGCAATACTGTGCTTGTTTGTTTGTTTGTTTGTTTGGTTTTTTTTTTTTTTTTTTTTTGAACCAGATGAACTTGTGTCGTGTGTGTGGTTTTTTTTTTTTTTTTTTTTTTCCCAACCTGGTTCACAATCACTTTAAATTTTAAGATCAGGCTGGTTGATCTGTGCAGGCTTTGTTCTGCACTCTCCTTCACCACGGCTTTCCCTGTTCTCCCTAGGTCTGCGCATTTAACAGGACAGTGTCCAAAGTGGACGAGTTTCTGGCAAACGAAGCAAAAGGCACCAAGGTTGTCGGAGCCCATTCACTGAAGGAGATGGTGTCCAAGCTGAAGAAGCCACGCCGGGTGATGATGCTGGTGAAAGCAGGCCAGGCCGTGGACGCTTTCATAGAGAGCCTGGTAAGCCATCTTTGAAGGTCTCCCGCCTCGTCTTCACAGGTTCTGGAGAGCACAATAAATAAACTGGCTGCTTCTCAAGTGGATTAGAACCGTGACGGGTTTAAAGGAACATTCAGCTTTCTTAAAAGGGGGAAAAAAATAAAAAAAAGTAACTTTCAGACAATCCAGTCTGTAAATTAGTGTACTGGAAATATTACCATTTCTGTCTGCTTCCAGCTACTAAAATCAACAAGAAATTTTGCTCCCTCTAGACCCAGGGTATGGAATTAAAACTCACGGAGGTTCAGTCGTTAAATGTCTTTCCAGTACAGGTCCAAATCAGTAAAGGTCAAAATTACACCCCCCCCCCCCAACACACCAAATTTTAAATGCTTCAGGTCACCAAAATAACCGACCAGATCAGGCAACTGGCAGTTTTAATGGTTTAATTTCACAAAGAACTTATTGGATTGTTAAAGGGGTGTGGTGTTTTTTTTTTTTTTTTTTTTTGATGAAACCAATGTTGGGGTGGTGAAATGTTAAAATGGAACCTCCAACATTGCAGTTCCTTTTGGTGCCCCAACAAGCCCATATTTTTTTTTTTTTTTTTTTTTTAGAATATATGGAATAAAAGCAGGCTACAATCTGTAAAAACCCCTGTAGTGCCTCTAGGGCAGGGATGTCAAACTCTCACCGTGGGCTGCATCAGCATTATGGGTGACCTCCAAAGGGCTGGATATATCTGAAAGAATAGATGTCCAGAGCACACAACCGCATGTCCTTGTCCCACCCTTTAGAATCACGGTGCACCTTACCCTGTGTTACTGCTGGGAAGCAAAGTGTTGGAGGACCAGAGGAGGGATGGAGTCAGCAGTTTTAGTCTGCTTAATGCTAAAACTAGGGGAGATGGAGTCCAGCGGGTGCTACCGCTGCACAGAGAGGCCCACAATCTGTAGGAGTTTTTTACTCTTCTCTGCTGCCATCTGCTGATATGGTGAGGGGGGGGGGGGACTCGACTTCTGAAGGTGGGTGGGACGACGACATGCGGTTGTGTGCTCTGGACATCTTCCCCGGGGCTGCATTGAGAAGTGCAGGATCTGGCAGAGGAGTTATGTCTGCTGAGACAAAGTGGGAATGGAGACAAAGGGGAGTGCTGCAGGTGCAAGGGGCAGATGGCTGGATTCGGCCCATGGGCCTTGTGTTTGACGCATATGATCTAGGTAATCGGGGGGGGGGGTGTGTATGCTATATATATATATATATATATATATATATATATATATATATAAATAATAATTATTACAAAATATAATCTTTAAGGACCACTGCTCTTTAAAATCCAAAGACCAACTAGGTTGGAGAAGTTCTTCTATATAACCCTAATTGAAGAATACCAAAATATATATGCTGTATTCTTATCCTTGTGAATAGGAGGAAAGGTAAGTCTCTAAGGTACAAGTACACATTGCTGAAGACAAATATTTTCAACGTGTCTATTTTTCCATAGCGGTACAAGATCTGAATAAAAGGCAGTGTATCTGGTTGGCCATTTTTGCTTTTTTTTTTTTTTTTTTTTTTTTTTTTTTTTTTTTTTTTTATATATATATATATATATATATATATATTTTCAAATACACAAACATTTTAAAATTATTATCATTCTAATAACCCCCCCCCCCCCTGCTCTCTCTTCTCTCCCTCAATACTTTGAGTCTGTGTCCCTTCTCTCTTCCCTCTACCTCATCTCTTATATTCCCACCAATATCCTTGTTTTTAAACTCTGTCCAACTTTTCCTTATTTCAGTAGCCATTTTTCTTTATGGGACGCTGGAATATTTCCAATTGTCTTTATCATGTGATCAGTACCGCAGAGGTTCATGTTTGTCATTGGCCAAACATACAATTGGTAACTGAAATACTTATCAGCACAATCTTTTATCATTACTCCTTGATATGTACACAGCCTCCATTCAGTGCTGGCTGCACCCAGATTACGCCTGTGGCATGTTGACATTGGTTTGCCAGTTGCAGTGAATATGAATAGAATCCATGCCAGCTTCCAATAATAATCTCCTGACTCATTACTTCTGTGTGTTCATTTTGCCAAAGGAGTACGGCTTGGATCTTGTTGAAGGGGACATACCAAAAAAGCTTATCCTGAAAAATTGTATGTTAGTGCAAATAAAGTATCACAGACAGTACTCAATTGTCTTCATTTTGCCCAAAAATTTAAAAAAATCTCCGGTTCTCTATGTTGTGTTTTTTTTTTGTTCCAGGTTCCATTACTGTCACCTGGTGACATCATCATTGATGGCGGGAACTCTGAATACCGTGACACCATAGTAAGTCGTCTAAGAGCCCAACGACTGCTCTCTTACATGTGTTTTTTTTTTTTTGCAAATGTGTAAAGTATTCTTAGAAACTCTTTAATACATGCACTAAACCTGGATAAATGCTGAATTATTTTTCAGAGGCGATGTAAAGAACTGAAGCCAAAGGGGATCCTATTTGTTGGCAGCGGAGTTAGCGGTGGGGAGGATGGTGCAAGATACGGCCCCTCTTTGATGCCCGGAGGAGACAGTGAAGCTTGGTATGATCTGTGTTCTAGTCTCGCGCAGCTAGCGTGTGAATGGTTTGACTTTCTGGCTGCATTGTGTATGGAATTCTGGGGGTGTTTTGCAATCCGGCCTTTGGTTCTGCTTAAACCCATGTACACCCTCATTAATTTTGACACCCCCCAGTGCTCTGTGTAATTAATGGCGAAGACCATCTTTCATGCTGTTTCATGTTACACCGACATTTGGGGTGCAACATGAAACCTAGTTGCATACCCCATCTCCAAATCCCCCTCCTTCCCCTTACCTGAGTTGCAGGGTGCATTCTGCAGGGAAATCTTCTTTAGTAGTTTGTTGTTCTAAAATACTACAATGGGACTTATAGAGCGTGTGCCTGCGATCCCTCCCTCCCTGCTGCAGTTCAGTCGCACTTCTTCCAACCAGGTCTGTATGGGGAAAAATCTGCATTGCACCCATAATGCACTACAGGCCTCAATGTGCCGTTTGCCTTACCTAGCTAAGATATACTCACATGAGGTGGATGCAGCGTGTAGTGTCATGACTGATCCATTTTTTTTTTTTTTCCCCTATGTCCATGTATTGCTTCAGCTAACTGGTAGGTGTGTTCCAGGGACAGGACAGCTTCCTCTTCCAGGTCACACAGCAATCAATGCATGCCTCATCCCCCTCCATTGTGTCAGAAATGTGTGACTGTGTAATGTGATGAAATGCTGCATGAGTGAATGATCTGCCTGCTTGTGTCTGCCCATCGTGCCGGAACTAAACTAAAAGACAAAGGGAGTGTGGGATATGTAGTTTCTTCACAGGAAGTGTCAGGTCTCACACTACAGGCAGAGGTCATGCATTAACCTGTGCAGTGTTGTACCGTATGCTTTACTTTTTAACACCAAATGGAAACTACGGACATGTGAAGAGTCACACGGGCGATCCAATCCGCCTGTCAGTTTTTCAGGCAGACCGGATCGGATGCTCCATGCATCCCTATGGGGCAGCGGATGTCAGCGGAGACCTCTCCGCTGCTATCCAATTCCGATCCTGTCCGTGAAATCCTGACGGATGGAAACCCTATTTTCCATCCATCTGGCGGATGGGATCGGATGAGAACAGACAGGCGGTCCGTTCTCATCCGATCTCCCCATAGGGGACAGCAGGGAATCTGACAGCTGTCATCCGCCTCCTCCAGCGGGGATCTGCGGATCGATCCACCGCTGAGCAGAGAACGGACCGAAAGGACCCTTAAGGGCCATACACACTATAAGATTTTCTGAAGACTTTTTCTATGTAGTGCAAGGGCCTGCCAGATTGCATACAAATTGAAAGTGTTTAGGTTTGACCTCATATTATATGGTTTTGAAAAGTCTTCAGAAAATCTTATAGTGTGTATGGCCCATAACTCTCCTATAGGACGTGTGTGTAGGCCAACAAATGACACCCTGAAACTACATGATCATTGCACATCTTATGCAGGTGAAAAACAAAGGGAGCAGGTAGGATGATTTGTCATACCTTTTTTTTAAAGGAGTATAAAATAGTTTATACAATGAGCAGTTTCAGACCAATGGAACAAATCGGGTAAACTGTAATTTCTGACTTCCCCTTCTGAAAATGCCCCTGGACTGTTCTGACTTTCATGTTTTTGAAGTGACTGTGAACAAGCAAAGCGATGATGAATACTGATTTGTATTTGGTGTATGCTTGTTCCAGTCTGTGACTCAGACATATGAAAGTTAGTCAACAATCCTTTTCATAGGGGGGGGGGGGGGCTACTTCACATGTCTCTTATATCAGGTAAACTGTAAGGACAGATGATTGGGATGTTCAGATGAGATGAGACAGCCTATTGTAACTAATGCAACTTGAGAACAGAAAACTAAATTTGGGTTTGTTTCCAGCATAGCATATTACCAAATCCTCTTTTTCTAATAACATGTTTTTTTTCCATCAGGCCCGCTATCAAAAATATCTTCCAGAGCATAGCTGCCAAGGTTGGGAATGAGCCGTGCTGTGATTGGGTGTGTATTAAGCAACATAAATAAACATACAGTGTGTACAATGCAGACCATCACTGCCAGGACATGGTCATGTGTCCGGGTATATCTGTGGGCAGAGTTCATATACAGTCTTGCACACCTCTTTACCAAAGTGAGGGTCTCAGTGCTTGCAAGGACAGCAGACATTTGGCATTATTAAATCTTAGACATAAGACCCCAGTGCATCCAGAATCACTGGTTTATGCGGAGTACTATCACCTGCTTTGTTTACAGACTACTACTACTCATTAATTTAGGATGTGCAAGTCCTGGGTTCTTTATGGCAGTACAGTGCTTAGTGCTTATGCCTTCCTGCACCAGGTTCTTGGATCAAGTCCTAGCCAGGACACTATCTACATGGAGTTTGCATGTTCTCCCTCTGCTTGTGTGAGTTTCCTCCCACAGTCCAAAGACATGCTGGGTGACTCATGTCTGCAATTGGTCCTAGTATAGTATTCTATATCCCGGGTAGGCAACCTTGGAGCGCCAGCTGCTGTAGAACTACAACAAGTCCCATGAGGCACTGCATGACTCTGAGGTGGAGGTATGATGGGATTTGTAGTTCACCACAGCTGGAGTGCTGAGGTTGCCTATCCACTGTTCTATATGCCCAAAAAAGTCTACTTCAAGTCCAATTAAGTCCCCAGAGAAAAAAGTGCTAAACAAATATATTTAGAATAATAATTATTGAATAAAGATCCAAAACATTAATAGAAAAGGCAGCTTTTTCTTTTTTGTTTTGGATAGAGTGATGATAGGCAGACAAGACAGGGGCTCCAGTGTTTTTATTGCTGTCTGTGTCCCGCCTCTCTATTTGTCCTGTTTATCATTATTGAAAGTATAAGAAAATCCCAAATTTTGGGTTGTCCCCAGAAAAGTAATAGAGAGGAAATCTTCCAATGGGGACTCTAGTTCTGGTGACCTGGGGGTCCCCCAAGGAATTTCCTTAATTTACAGGGATTTCCTCTCACTTCCTGTTTGGCTATGGGACAGGAAGGGAAGGCAAATCTCCACAATGGGACACAGACCAATGGGACATTGACGGTTTTTAACCCTCCCTTACTCTATCCAAAATGAAGAAAAAAAAAATTGCCTATAGTTCTACTTTGTAAGGTGTGATGAGAAAAATGCCCTCTGCTGGAGCTATGGGATAGGGCAGCTCTGACCATACAGGATTTATAAAGTGCAAAACATTTGCGCAGCTCTTCCCAATATAATGTCATCCAGCTTACGAGCGTGCTTTACATAACACTGCCGTGTAGCTATTAAAGCGGAGTTTCACCCTAAAATTATACTTGCCTCCATCTTCTTGCTCCGGGTCACCTGAAAAACAAATGGATAATCGCAATTTTTTTTTTTTTTTTTTTACTCACCTGGTTTAGAAGAAAATATACTCACCTAACTTCCTCTTCCTCCCCTCGGCGGCCACGGCGATTCGTCACTTCCTGGCTTTGCAATGATTCCTGGGAGCTGAACGTCATCGCTCCCAGGAATCAATGCGCCTGCACCGGCCCCGACGTCAGTTCCGGTGCAGGTGCCGTCATACCTTGCTAAACAGCTTCTGGGCATGCCCAGAAGCTGTGCAGGGATGACGCTGCGGCACCAGAAGTGATGGCGGGGCCGGTGCAGTGCATCGTGGGACCGAAGAGGACGCAGAAGAGGATCGTGCTGGCTTCAAGCTGCCCACACCTGAGATGGCAGCGCTGGACAATACATTTTCAAGGTAAGTATTTCTTCTATCTAAAAGGTAAGTGCAACCCGGGACAGTTCAGAGGCTATCCATTGTGGAATGTACTAGCCCTGACTGTCCCGGGGGTATTTTTTATTAAAAAAAACTTTCCCAGGGTGGAACTCCGCTTTAATATTTCCCTAGACTATAGATCGCTATTATTTTACACTTTTATGTTGGCAGCTGTTGTAAGGTCACATGCTGAGAGAGGCTGTGCGACTTCTAGTGACCTCTGACCCCCTGCCTCAGAAGCTCACTCTCAAAGTATGAAAAGCTAAATGGCTTATAGATAACATAGCAACATTAACATAACATTAAAGCCCAGCTTCAGACACAAAACGTTTCTCCTCTCTTTAAAACATATATTTGATTTTTTCGTTATGTACCAGGTGGGTGATGAAGGTTCTGGGCACTTTGTGAAGATGGTGCACAATGGCATAGAGTATGGTGACATGCAGCTGATCTGTGAGGCTTATCATCTGATGAAGGACATCCTGCAGATGGATCACGATGAAATGGCAAAGGTGAGTAAGCCTTCCCCCACCAGCCATCAAAGTCTCTAACTTCTCTCTTCTGAGACTCCCAACAGATGACTAACTCATGTTTTCTGTTCTATTATTTATCATTCTTTGTATTGTAATTCAGACATTTGAAGAATGGAACAAGACTGAGCTGGACTCCTTCCTAATCGAGATCACAGCTGACATCCTGAAATACAAGGAAGCTGACGGCACCCACTTACTGCCCAAAATCCAGGACACAGCCGGCCAGAAAGGGACAGGAAAATGGACTGCAATCTCTGCTCTAGATTTTGGTGTTCCTGTGACCCTCATCGGTGAGCGTGCCATCAGTGATCTAGTTTTTGAGACCATTTAAACGTTTTAAAGTACATTTCCATTTTTGCAGTTAAATAGGGATAACACCTATTTTATATTTGTTGCATGTTCCTGTTAACATGGCATAACTTAAACCAGTAACCTGATTTTTCTTTTTTTTTTTTTTTTAAGTGCTCTTTACTTGCTTTAAATCCTTCCATGCTCTCCCTGCTTTGTAATGTTGGAGGGGGCTGTTAAATAATATTTAATATAAATAATCTGTCTGTACTGTTTGTAGTTCCTCCTCACCAGTAAGATACATTTGAACTCTGTCATAACAAAGGGTTAAAGATTTAGAAACTGCTCCTCCTGCTTTGAATGTAAGGAGATATAGCTTAGTCTGTGTGGGGACAAAGACACTGTGAGACTGTTCAGAATTTCTTAGAATCAGCACTGACACCTCCTTTAAAAAATAAATAAATAAAAATAAATAATATATTAATAAAAAAAAAAAAAAGTTATATTATAAGGTATGCTGTGTGAATAGGAACACAGAACAAACCTTATAGTGGGCTTTCCCAAATTTAAATGCAAAAATGGAAATGCCCTTTAAGCCAACTTCCTGTAAACTAGGACAAATAAGACTCCCACAGTGCATTTTGGGTCCCTCTTAGATGTAACTGTCAGCAATGTGTTCTAGGACCTTGTGACAAACGCTGACATTTCTGGTCATTCCTTTTACTCGGGAACGATGGGGTTTACCATGCTTGTCCATCTTTTGCATTCATTGAACAGTTGCATTGTATGAGTCATTCACCCATTGGGACTGAGTGGCTATTTCCTTACAGGAATATGGCATTCATATAAAATGTCCCAATAGTGCAATAATAAAGCGGCTGCTGCTGTGACTGTGCTATACATGTGTGCATCTTGAAGACTTGGGTCAGCTTGCTGGAACCCGCCTGCATCTCCATCAGGAGACCAGGAAAGGAGCAATCTGACAGCACTGCACACAACTGGGAGGGTAGAATTTTGTTTGCAAATTGTAAAAAAAAAAAAAAAAAAAAAAGTGAACTTGTTTTCATTTTTGTTTTAGGTTGCTCTAATTTTAAAACCTGCTCAATATGACTTTTACATTTTGCAACTGTTTGATAACAATTTCAGTTGCAAACTCAAGTTACGGCGCTTGTTGTAAAAAGATAGTGCTGTGTTTGCAAAGCAGTCTCTAAAAAGGAACAGTCGCAACGCAATTAGTTTTAAAACCTACTGTTTTTTTTTTTTTTCCATAAGGATATTTGTGACACTTATCATCTTATCCTTTTAAAACATCGGTGACCCTTAAAGTGTCAGTCCAGGCAAAACCCTAACAAACGCTAAACTTGCTCTATGCCACATTCTAACCCTGTAAAGCAAAAAACCTTGTATTTGCATATTCTGCAGCCGGTCCGGTCTCCAGCGGCAGAAGCTCTGTGCAGGAGAGGACTGACAGCGGCTGTAAAACGGCTGGGGAAGGGACATTGCCCATTTAGTTACTATGGGGCTCCTTTGTCAGCTGCCTCCACACTGATGCTAGAACCGAACCGGATCGGCTGCAAAATAGGCAAGTACAGTGATTTTTGCTTTACAGGGTTAGATAGATTAGGGTTAGAACGTGGCATTTGTAGAGTTCGGTTTTGCCTGGACTTCTACTTTAAATTACGGTTTTATCGGTTATTGCTTCCAGCTTGCTCCCCCCCTTCTTTTTTTTTTTTTTTTTTTTTTTTTTTTATTCTCCTCCTCTCTATCCTTTTTTGCATAAAATGTATACATGTGAGTGATGAGTTGTCAGTCATGCAGTGGGCACCTCAAGGTTCTGACTTTTTTTAAATTTTTGTTATGTCCCCTTCTTTTTTTTTTTTGGCATGTAACCTTTGGGTGTCCATACATCCATGCTTTCCACCCTTTGCATCGGTTTTGTAAGAACCTACTGTAGCTGTGGATACAAGTCATATGGGTTGTTCTTAAAACATGGGGGGGGGGGGGGGGGGGTGTTTCTAAAATACTCTGCACCTGGCTTGTTGTTGTTGTTTTCTGTATGTCACTGACTGTGTGTGTGTGTGTGTGTGTGTGTGTGTGTGTGTGTGTGTGTGTGTATACATTACTTTGTAAAATTCAATAACCTTCCTTTTTATAAAAAAAAAAAAAGCATTTTAGTTCTGAGATCTGAAGAGCACATGAATCTACACTGTGACAAGACTCGTATGCATTACTAAATAAGCCCCTAATGTATTTTATCAGGTGGTGCTTAGCAGTGATATGCAGCCAATATGTGTGCTGCTCAGTTTTATTTTAAAATAGGGAAATTTAGTTGAGCGTTGTGTTCAGAAAAGGTCACATGGGGAATTCACCATTTGCAATGAATTCCTGAGTACTTCCTTGTTGCATTAGATTAGATGATGCTTTATTGTTGCTGGATAGAGCCATGTAATACTGTGTGGGTGGGGATGACCTATTGCAGATCCTTCCTGTTCCCTCCCTTGTAGCTGTGCTGGTGGTGTAATTCAGCCCCGGAAGACTTCACAATCAGCTTAGTGCCATCCGTGATCCAATTCTTTAAGATGATGCAACAGAGTTGCAGCACAGAGGTGGGGGGGTGACAGATGATGGGACTAAAATTCTGTGCAGCTGTTCAATTCATTGTCCTTCTCTTTTTAAGTTTCTTTTCGCTTATGCTTTTTTTTCCCCATTTTTACATGTCTGTGTCTGCATGGCAGATTGTAATGCATGTCATTTCTTTTTAACTTCATTTCCCTTTTGTAAATTGGAATTTTCCTTAAGGAAAATAGTAACCGGTAACTGTCCAGACAGTAAGTATTGGCCATATTGGATGTAGAGCTTTTAGCCAAATGAGCTACTGAATTACCACCAAAAAATTGTTTTCAAAACTTTTAATATCAGATGGCTTTAGCTTTTGAGTAAAAATGTTAAAGGGAAGGCATGAGTAGCAGAAAAGCCAAAACATGCCACAAAATCCTGCACAGTGCCATTCTTCTGACAGCGTTGTCACTCCTGTCTGTACAGGTGAAGCCGTGTTTGCACGCTGTCTGTCATCGCTAAAGAATGAGCGGAAAGTGGCGAGCAAGCAGCTACAAGGACCAAAACTTGCCCCCTTTAAGGGTTGCAAGAAGGCATTCCTAGAGGACATCAGAAAGGTAGGTGTTCTGGGCTTTGCTGCCCCTTCTTCTAATTACAGGGAATTGTACAGCCTTTTCTTTATTTTTGCATCCAGGAAGTATTTACAGCGCTTCACTTTTTCCACATTTTTGTTATGTCGTATTCCAAAATAGATTAATATCATCATTTTTCTCAAAATTCTACAAACAATACCCCAT